>NC_134860.1:47647296-47981879 GCF_049852395.1 Peromyscus maniculatus bairdii | reverse complement strand
GAAATGCCATTAGTAGCAAGGATTTCCCTTCATTGAGGTAAAACTAAATTTCTCAAATCAGTTGTCTACCTACAAATATTTCATACCTAAGCAGTGGAATAAATAAGAATGATAATATGAAGAAGATTAATAGATATTAGTATGTGTTTTCTTAGTTTTTAATCTAAGCAAAAGTTAAGTATACCCCCCAAAGGAAAAAAAAGCACTGTATATTTGATTATTAAATGGTATGTATAGACTGATTGTTTTAGTAATAGGTAAATGTGAATATGGTACAAAAAATGGGTGGGGACCCAATTCTTTGTCAGGGATAAATTTAGAAATTTGATTTTTATTAGTTTTCCTTTTTGGCTTTGGTGTTTTCTTTGACTGATGAATCTATTTCCTTTATTGTATACTCTACATCAGAGATTCTCTCTTCCATCTCTTGTATTCTGTTGGTTATGTTTGCATCTGTGTTTCCTGTTCATTTACTCAGATTTTCTATTTCCAGCATTCCCTCTGCTTGTGTTTTTGTCATTGTTTCTATCTTACTTTTCAGATCTTGAACTATTTCCTTCACATGTTTAATTGCTTTTTTATGTTTTTTGGCTTTCTTTAAGGGATTTATTGATTTCTTCAGATTTTTTGTTTGTCTTTTCCTCAATTTCTGTATTGATTTCTTCTAATTTTTGTTTGTCTTTTCTTCAATTTCTTTAATAGAATTTTTCATTTCCTTTTTAAATGCCTCTAACATCTTCATGAAGTTATTTTTAAGGTCACTTTCTTCTGCTTCTTCTATATTGTGATGTTCAGGTCTTGCTGTTGTAGAAGGGCTACGTTCTGGTGATGCCATATTGCTCTTTATGTTGTTGTATGTATTTTTGCACTGATGTCTACCCATCTCTTTCTCTAATAGGTGCAATAGGTGTGTCTGAGCAAGTTGCTATTGGTCTAATCTGTATTTGCTGTGTTTGTGTCTCAGGGGGCCCCTCTGGGTCCAATCTTAGCTCTTGGTCTAATTGGAGCTGACAGATTCTGTATCTCATGGAACTGTTCTTGGTACAATCCAAGCTAGCTGATTGTGTGGCTCAGAGAGCCACTCTTGGTCTTATCAAGGTTCTTGGTACAGTCAGAGCTGACAGATTCTGTGTCTCAGGAAGCCACTCTTGGTCCAATGAGAACCTTGGTGATATATTATGTCCCCCAATATATTGTGCATCCTAATAAACTTATCTGGAGTCAGAGGACAGAACAGCCACTAGATGGACATAGAGTCCAGAAAATGGTGGCACACATGCCTTTAATCCTATCACTTGGGAGGCAGAGATCCATCTGGATCTCTGTGAGTTCAAAGACATACTAGAAACAGCTAGGCATGGTGACTCGTGCTTTTAATCCCAGGAAGTGATGGCAGAAAGCAGAAAGGTATATAAGGCGTGAAAACCAGGAACTAGAGCTTGTTAAGCTTTTAGGCTTTTAGCAGCAGTTCAGTGAGATTCATTCTGGGTGAGGACTCAAAGGCTACAGAGAGCTGATGAATTCCGTGTCTCAGGAAGTTACTCTTGGTCCAATGAGGGCTGGTGGATTCCGTGTCTCAGGAAGTTACTGGGGTTGCAGGCAGATGGGTATTGGGGTAGATTGCAGGGTCTGATGGGGGGTTTTGGTGGGGGAGCCTACCTGCAGGAGTTTTTCCCTGCTCGTCAGCAATTGGGGCAGAATTGGGTAGAGGTTCCAGGGTACTGGCTGTGTCCCAGGGCCTGGGTCCTAGAGGCAGGGCTCTCTGGGTCGGACAAGAGTCACTCACCCCTTGGCCCAATGAGAGCTGGCAGATTCTGTGTCTCAGGAAGTTACTGGGGTCACAGGTAGATGGGTATTGGGGTAGGGCATAAGTCTTATAGATTTCAGTTGCCCCAGTTTTCATTCAATAGAAAGTTGTTCAGTTTCCATGAGTTTGTAAGCTATCTCTTGCGTCATTTTTGATATCCAGCTTTAATCTCTGGTGGCATGCTAGGAGACAGTGAGGTATTTCGGATTTCTTTGTAGCTGTTGAAACTTGCTTATAGTGTTCAAGTATGTGTTCAATATCAGAAAAAGTTCCATGAAGTGCTAAGAAGAAAGTATGTTCTTTTGTGTTTGGGTAAAATGTTCTGTAAATATACATTAGGTCCATTTGTTTTTATAAAGTCTGTTATCACTACCACTTCTCTGTTTAGTTTTTGTCTGGATGATCAGTACATTGGTAAGAGTGGGATATTGAAGTCTCCCAATATCATTGTGAGGGTCCATATGAGTTTTAAGCTGCTGTAGTAGTGTTTCTTTTTTCTTTTTTCTTTCTTTCTTTTTTTTTTTTTTTTGAGACAGGGTTTCTCTGTGTAGTTTTGGTCCCTGTCCTGGATCTTGCTCTGTACACCAGGCTGGCCTCGAACTCAGAGATCCGCCTGGCTCTGCCTGCCAAATGCTGGGATTAAAGGCACGTGCCACTATTGTCTGGCGAGTAGTATTTCTTTTACAAGTGTGGTTGCCCTTGTGTTTAGGGAATAGATGTTAAAAAGTAAAATGCCATCTTGGTGATTATTTACTCTTGTGAGTATGAAGTATCCTTCCCCTTCTCTGCTGATTAGTTTTGTTTTGAAGTCTATTTCACTAGATTTTAAAGTGTGTATGACAGCTTCCTCCTTAGGTCCATTTGCTTGGTATATCTTTTTCCAACCCTATATACCCAATCATTGATTTTGAGGTGTGTTTCTTGGATACAGCAGAAGGGTGGATCCTGATTTTGCATTTGTTAGTCTGTATCTTTTTATTAGGGAATTGAGACCACTGAAGTTGAGAGATATCAATGGCTAATGTTTCTGGATTCCTATTATTTTGTTGTTGTTAGTGATGGTGGTGGTATATTCATTTCTTCCATTGTATCTTCAATGGCTGACATGCTCTCTTCCATCTCATGTAATCTGCTGGCAAAGCTTGCCTCTGCAGTTTCTGTTCAAATTCCTAAATATTTCACTTCCAGAATTACCTCAGTTTGTGTTTTCTTTATTATTTCTATTTTCCTTTTCAGGTCATAAATTATTTTATTTGTTTCCTTTAACTCTTGTGTTTTCTTGGCGTTCTTTAAGGGATTCATTCATTACCTCCAATTGTTTGTGTTTTCCTGGATTTCTTTAAGGGATCTATTCATTTCCTCTTTAAGGACTTCTACCATTTTCATATAGGTGATTTTACGGTCTTTTCATGTGCTTCATCTATGTTCAAACATTCAGGGCCTGCTGTGGTAGGATAGCTGGGCTCTAGTGAAGACATACTGTCCTGACTATTATTGATTGTCTTCTTATGATGATGTCTAGGCATCTGGGTTTGGGGGTGATTATAGCTCCTGGTGCTCATTTCTAGTAGGCCAGGAGTGGGTGGTCTGTGAGATCCACAGGAGGAATGGACAGGGTGGAAGTGAGGTTGCCCTGGTGTTTTGTTGCAGGTCTAGGGATAAGTCTGAGGGACTGGGTCTGCTGGTGGTAACAGAGAGAGCATAGAAGGTCTATGGTAAGGCTACCCAGTCTTCTAGAAGGCGTGGTCTGTGGTAGAGCAGGGGCCAGTTTCCTTTTTATAAATGATAAAAGTTTGACAAGTCTGAGTCTTAGAATCATAAAATGAAGAATATCTCTGAACAGAATTTAAACAAAAAGCTCACATTTAAAAATGTCTGCAGTTACCAAATGGCTATCAATATAGCAACAGATACAAATATAGACTTGCATAGACACCAACCAAACTATATTTTTCCAACTTATATATGGATTAAATTTGAAACATTTTTCACAGTCTGGTTATGAATATTTATTCTCTAGTTGGGGGAAACTATTGTAGAAGGCTAAAAAAACTTTTTAACATGGGAACTAGCTGAAAGGAATGGGACACTGTATGTACTTATTGAGATTATATTATCCATATATTCTTCCTGTACCACTGCATAGTTTTTGGTCTGTGATGATATAAACAACCTTAGTCACACATTCTCACCACTGTGAATTGAGATTTTCTGTCATTTACATCCTCTCATGAGAAATTGAAACTTTTGGAAATTATAATCCCAAACAAATCTTTTCTCCTTACATTATTTCTGACAGACATTTGGGTCACAACAATGCAAAGGTAACTGCACTTGTCAGGGTTCTCTAGAGGAACAGAACTAACAGAATGGAGATATATATATATATATATATATATATATATATATATATATATATATATATATATATATAAAGTGGGTCTATTAAAGTGGCTTAGAGGCTGTGCTTCAGTTAGTCAAACAATGGCTGACTATAGAAGGAAAGGCCAAAAATATGATAAAAATATGGTATCACAGTGCAGGGTATCTCCACATTCACATTCTGGTGTTGTGAGACCTGGAGGGTCTAGGAGAGCTGCTGGTCTTCAGGATATATTGAAATACCAATGATTGAAGTTCAATGTCAGGCCTCAGCAACAGGACAGATGAACTTGCCGGCAAGAATGAAGGCAAGTAAGCAAAATCCAGAAGCTACCCTTTTTCATGTCTTCTTGTGTGGACTGCTACCAAAATGTGTTGCCCAGATTTAGGGTGTATCTTTCCATGTCAAATGATACAACCAAGAAAATCCCTCACAAGTGTGCCAAACTACTTAGGTTTTAGTGGAATCCAGATGTAGTCAAGTTGATAATCAAGAACAGCCAACACAAATCCACCCCTTGTCAACTTGACACACAATCACATCACCTTATATCAAGCATAATTCCCAAATGAAAATATCAGGAAGAGCTGACCTTTTGAACAATACCTGAATAGAGGAGTGAGGATTAAGAAAAGACAGAGACAGAAGATAGTGAATACTGCAGCAGCCCGAATTTATTCCTCATAGCCTTTTTATACCCAAAACAAGGGGGGCAAAAGACTTCCTTACCATGCTTCAAGGAACAAATAAGCATAAACACCTTCTTAATTCTCAAAGCATCTAATAACCATGCCTTTGGCCAAACAGCTTGTTATTTGGCCTTGAGGAGCAAAACATCTAATAACCACACCCTTGGCCAAACATCCTGTTATTCAGCCTTGTGGAGCAAAACCAAGCTTGAACTCTCTGACCTTAAGTCAAGATGAAATCAAGCCACAAGGTGGAGTCACTGTGGGCTCCCACATGAAAACAGTAATAGACCAGAATTCTGCCTAACATGATATTACTATCCCACCTACAAATGCAAATACATTACTAATTTTAGAATATGTGGCAATGTTCCTTGAGGGATATTCCTCTTAGTACCTCATAACATAACTATGACAATAAGTACTGATAAAAGTACAGCCTGTGCTTTATTACATGATAAATAAGGAAAGAAAACACAACGTCTGCTTAATGCACATGTATATATACACGAACATATTCTTTTTTATTATTATTTTTATTTATTTTACATACCAACCACAGTTTCCCCTCCCTCCTCTACTCCTGTTTCCTACACACTTCTTCCTTCTATCCCCACCATTCATCCACTCCTCTTCCATCTCAATTCAGAAAGGGTAAGACCTCCAATAGGAGTAAACAAAGCATGACATATCAAGTTAAGGCAGGGCCAACCTCCTCCTTCCTGCATCAAGGCTGAACTAGCATCCCACCATAGTAAACAGGTTCCAAAAATCCAGCTCATGCACCAGGGATAGGTCCTGACCAGTTGAAGAGAGGAAGGAGGGATTATATGAACAAGGGACATTAAGATCATGATGGGGAAACCCACAGAGACAGCTGACTCAAGCTTGTGGGAGCTCACAGACTCTAGACTGACAGCTAGGGAGCCTGCATGGGACTGACCTAGCCCCTCTGCATATGGGCAATAGTTGTGTAGTTTGGTCTGTTTGTGGGGTTCCTAGAAGTGAGACTACAAACATATTCTCAAATATGATAGAAATACTCGTGTTAGTTACAATCCTCATTTCTAAAGATGGTCTTAAGGTCTTATCTAGTAATTCCTCTACTACCAATTCTGTATTTCTGCCATATTTAAGAAGCAGCTCAACAGGTCTTGGTTCTTTCCCTGAAGTAGTGACTCATGATTTTATTCCTAAATGGTCTGGGTCCTTCTCAACCCTGCCTGAACTGGTTTGTATTAAGTTCTCATTGACTTTAATCATAGTGTAAGATCATAGCAGGAGATGGCTAGGGTGGTGGTTCTCAACCTGTGGATTGAAATCCCTTTGGAGTTGAATGATCCTTTTACAGGGATCACATATCAGATATCCTTCATATCAAATATTAACATTATGATAACCTTAGCGAGATTACAATTATTAATTAAAAACATAAATGTGAGGGACTGTATTAAAGAGTCACAGCATTAAGAATGTTGAGAACCACTGCCTTACATGGTAGTGGCCCATACCCATGGACTCCTAAAATTTTCACTGAGGTATAAAGTTCTTGAATCTTGATTGGATTTATTTCCAATCATCTTATGGGCATATGTGCTACCTAAAAATCCAAAGTGGTTGCTACTTCCTCTTCATCTTGTCCAGTCAGTATAATGTCATCAACATAGTGGACCAGTGTGATATTTTGTGGAAGAGACAAATGTTCTGTCTGTCTTCTGCATAGGCCAAATACTAGAACTGAAGGGAGATGTCCTGGGAAACCAAAGATCCTGCATTTTTTCAAGTATTCATTGGTGGTCCTAATTTCTGCAATTCCTCTAGAGGATGAAATGATATTTTTTTGCTTCACTGTTTTCCTTTGTAAAGGCAATGCCAATATCTTTCATTTAACTTTTCCAATAATAATACCTATCACTTGACAGGTTAGGAAAACAATGTGAGAAATTTTCCAACTTCTAAGTTTTCTATCCCAATTATACATTCTGGACCCTGGGAAATAACCAAGGAGTGAGTTTGAGGACCTACTGGTCAAATGTAAGACTTCAATCAAAGTTCCATTAATCACCTAACTACATAAGCTCCCATAGAGGGCAACAGTGCTGTTTGCAGTTTCTGGGACCAGTGTCAATTGAGAACCATAAACTCTATAAAGTCTGACTTTCCTCTTTCTTCCCAGTGTGCAATTACCATTGATTAGACCAACAGTGGTTTTCTTCAGATTGGAAGGCCAAGGAAGGATCAGTTTTTAGCACCCAGGGCTGGATGTCTCAGTAGTTCCGATCTGGCTAGCATCCTGGAAGAGTCATTGAGAGCTGCTGCTCTTCAATCTATGTTGGAATCCCAAAGAATTAGGTTCTAATATCAGGGAAGGGACACCCCGGTATAGAATATATGAACTTGCCAACAGGAATGAAGGCAAACAGAGGAAAAGCAAAAGCTTTCTTTGTGCGTGCCTGTGTGTGTGTGTGTGTGTGTGTGTGTGTGTGTGTGTGTGTGTGTGCATGCATGCGTGGTGCGTGTGTGTGTGTGTGTGTGTGTGTGTGTGGACTGCCACCATAATGTGTGGCACAGATTTAGTATCAGTCTTCCCACCTCCAATGATCCATTAAGAAAGCCCCTAACACGTGTGTTCAGCCATTTGCATTTCACTGATTCCAGCTACAGTGAAGTTAACAACAGAGATAAGTATCACAGTTTAGCTGATACAGTTTCTAAAAAATAATTCTACTATTTTCTTAAAGAAGATGTATTATATTTACATCTTTATTGTTTGTCTTAAAAACATTTAATCTACCCAGCTGTCTCCTGTATGCAGAGGGTGTAGTCTGATCTCATGCAGGTTACACAGCTATCGGTCTAAAGTTCGTGAGTTCCTATGAGTTTGGTTCAATTGTCTTTGTAAATTTCCCAATCATGATCTTAACCTCCCTTGCTCATATAATCCCACTTCCTTCTCTTTGATTGGACTCCCTGAGCTCAGCCTGGTGTTTGACTGTGGAGCTCTGTCTGCACCTGCTTCTATCAGTTGCTGGATGAAGGTTCTATGATGACAGCTAGGGTATTCACCAATCTGATTACTTGGTCTGTTTGAGGAGCCCCTGGCAGTGGGATCAGGATCTATTCCTGGCTCATGAACTGGCTTTCTGGAGCTCATTACCTATGGTTGAACATCTTTCCCATCCTTGATGCAGGGGGGAGGGGCTTGGTCCTGCCTCAACTGAATATACCATGGCTTTGCTGACTTGCCATGGGAGACCTTATCCCTTTGGAGGAGAAGATGGGGGGGGGCAGGGAGGGGGAGCAGGAGGAGGGATGAGAGGGGGAATCTGTGGTTGGTATGTAAAATATAAAAATATTATAAATTTAAAAAGTTAGTTGACTAAAAAATATATAATCATTAATCGAAGCTATTTGTTTTAAAATATATAACTTCCTATGACTTTTAGTGTTACTACTTGTATATTGATGACTGACTCTTTAAGATACTTTATATTTTATCATTTATATCTATTGTGAATGTTATCTATTTTTCTTTATTTGAGCTTTATAGATATTTTATTTAAAAGTACATTATTTCTATTTTTGAAGTTCACATTCAAGGTTAAATATTCAAGAATAGGGAATAAAATTTTAAAAGGGTAAATACTAAAGTTACCATTGTGCTATGCCATTGTTGAATTGGACTTTATACTGTTTAGAATTTGCATCATTCCTTCTTGTAAATATACTTTTTTTCATAAATGTGTTTATTTTGTTTGGAAAAATCCAAATGTAATGATACCATTTTCCCTCAAATAGTCTACATTTTATTTTACTTTTGGTTCAGGGGTCATTTCAGACATTGAATTTTCTAACAATTTTAAATTATTGTATTTCTCTAGTCTTAAATTTGTGTTTTTCCAATATCACTCTTTTATAATTGATGAGTTTTGAAGACTACTTGAACATGATTGTTTTAAAAGCTGAATGAATTATTTCAATCAAATTAAACTGAAAGTAAATTTCAGAGTAATTTATTATTAAACATGTTGATGAAAATTTTGCAGAAAAAAAACTTAGAAAATTAACTGAATCTTTAGGAACAAGACAGCATGAAACACAACCAAGATTATATTTACCTAATTATAAAACATCTTTTATTGTTGGTCCATTCTTAAGTATTTTAGTATTTTTTCTTGAGTGCATATGTATATGTGTACACACTAAATAAACAAGTATAAATAGGCATCTTATTTTCAATTTTATTACTTAAAAATGAAATATACAACAGAATATTTGGTGATCTGGACAGCTTATCTAAAACACAGTGAAAAGATTACTGATATATGGAGAAAAATTAAGAAAGCCTAAATGCTTGAGGAATCATTTTTTAAGGGAGGATAGTTTTGGATTTCTAATACAGATGATAGGATTAGACAATAAATTTAACCGTTTTTTTGAAGTAGTGAGCTCCTTTTTATTGACAGACACTACCCTAAAGCAATTATGGTCACTTATTGACAGAAAGTTAGAGGCTGAAAAATAATTTCTCTGACTTAATTTGTAAATACCAAGCAATCTCTGGATTTCATGTTTATCTATTGCCTGATTACAATAACCAGAAAAATTACAATATTTTTATTCCCATAAAAATTATTTCAGGAAACAGAGTTATTCTTGCTTAAGGATTACCACATGTCTCTAGAGGCACATTTCTTTCCCAGTGAAAGCAGCTTTCTGTGGCAAACATATAAATTGTTGTATTACACTGCCTTAGGCTGTTGGAGTTGTGTGGTTGACAGCAGGAGAGCAGAGCCAAGTTAAAACTTTATTACAGATACTTGCAACATGAAGACTCATAGGAGAATATGAGATGATACATACAAACTAAAGAATACTAAACTTGGTGAAAGTAAACAAAAATAAAAAATTAAAACTGTAAGTACTAAACATGGATTATGAGTATATGTTTACAGAAATAATTAATAAACATTTTCAATGAAAAAATCAGCAACTGAAAGATGAGAAGGAAGTTGTTGTCTCAGTCTAGTTGGAAATTCTGACCAACAGAGGGAAATTCTCTTTCTCCTTTTTTCTGTCTTGATGATTCCAGTTCTACTGGTTTGGGGTAATCCTTTAAAGATTTGGGTCAGAATCTGAAAAATACAGGGAACTGTGTTACAATCATCATCTGCTCCTGGGCACCTTTTTCAGGCTTTCTATCTAGAGCATTTACTCATTAAATGGACAAATATTTTTTGACTATTAAAATTTGCTTTTCATGAAGAATGGAATTACTAACAAAGTGATAGCAAGTTTTGCTTGAAGGTTTATAGTGAGTAGTGAGACAAATACTATGTGTTAAAATAAAGACAAATACAATTGTGCATATCTATTGTTTCAGAGTTTGATTGTTTGATTGCCACAGTTTTTAGATAATGTTGAAATAATAAATATTTTCATGTAACTAACTTGATCTTTCATCCAAAATGGTTCTCCTATGAGATATTTAGAAATCTGAAAATATTTCTTTTTGAGGTACAACAGCAGTAGAAGATTTATTAGAAAAAAGTTTACAAGTGTTCTGTATATAAGGACATAAATTCTACATGGTACCATAATATAACTTCTTTGCATTCAGAAATTCTAGAATTGAAAATAATTTGAGGGGCATTCAATTATTTGCTCAATCACATAGTTTGCAAGCGGTAAATTTTATTAATCTTTACTAGTGGGAAACTTAGTTATTAGGAAGAA
This sequence comes from Peromyscus maniculatus bairdii, assembly GCF_049852395.1. NCBI lineage: Eukaryota > Metazoa > Chordata > Mammalia > Rodentia > Cricetidae > Peromyscus > Peromyscus maniculatus. The sequence continues at coordinate 47,971,264 of NC_134860.1, read as the reverse complement.
AATGAGATTAAACTTTGAATCTGAACTATTCTCCTTTAATTATGAAATTATAGGAGACTGTGAACAGGATATTCCCGTTTTTTTATTACATTTTTTTAAACATGTAGACTAAAACCTATTAAAAAATAGAATTCTTGAAATAAAAATGAGTCTTTTTTTTAAAAAAAAATATGTTTTCAATTAAATAGGATTTCACCACTCCCCACTTTCCTGTCTCCAGCCACTCCCAGATCCCCCTGTTAAACCTATCCCATGTCCCCCATTACTTTCAATTTGGCAGCCTCTTTTTATTTGACTGTTGTTAGAACACACACACACACACACACACACACACACACGTGCATTTGTACAAATGTATATAAATGCAATCTTTTGAGTTCATTTTTGGTTTTGTGTGTATACAGTTGTAAGGCTGAGCACACTGTGTTGGTTGAGCCTAGCAAAAAATGATGCTAAATGATTAACATGTGCAAGCACATCACAGTATATTCTCCTCCTTCCTTCTGTTCTTCTTGTTCACCCCCTCACCACGATTAACATTATTAATCTTAATTCTTTGTCTTTCCTCACCACTAAATAAATGCTCTTTATTTTACACACTGGAAATGGAGTTATGTTGGTAGTTCACATTTTGGCAATGGTAATATTTTGTTGATTTTAGTAAAGATGATGAGAAGTTAATAAACTGTTTGTTTCCTGCTTTCGAATTCCTTCATTCTCTAATATGTATACAATATTTAGTTTATTTTTAATTATTGTTCCCAAACTTCTTAAAATCTTCTGAAGGATTCATTATTACACTTTTAAATTATGCTAGCCAAAAATGCCAAAAACAAAGTAAAACCTTGAGATAAAATTTATAAGTTGTATTTTTTCTCATTATAATATGCATATGTAATTATACTTGTTTCTCACTTTATACTCCATTTCCATATATGCATTATCAAATTAAATTGATACACTTGAAAGCACACCGTAATTTTCTTTATGAATTAGGTATATTGCAGTGCCATTGATGGTAATATTTTCTTGATTTTCATTTAGGTGACTTTACATTGGATACATGGCTCACAGTAATGAATCCACGGTATCTGAGTTTGTGCTTCTGGGACTTTCTAACTCTTGGGGACTTCAGCTTTTACTTTTTGCCATCTTCTTTATTATCTATGTGACATCAGTCTTGGGCAATGCCATGATTATTGTCATCATTTTCTCTGACTCACATTTGAACTCGCCTATGTACTTCTTACTCAGTAACCTTTCCTTCATTGATATCTGCCAATCTAACTTTGCTACTCCTAAGATGCTTGCGGATTTTTTCGTTGAGCGCAAAACTATTTCCTTTGAGGGTTGCATGGCCCAGATATTTCTTCTTCATAGCTTTGTTGGGAGTGAAATGATGTTGCTCGTAGCTATGGGGTATGACAGGTTTGTAGCAATATGTAAGCCACTGCACTACAATCTAATTATGAATCGGAGGGTATGTATAATTTTTGTGTCTATTTCCTGGGCAGTAGGTATTCTTCATTCTGTGAGCCACTTGGCATTTACAGTGAATCTGCCATTCTGTGGTCCCAATGAGGTAGATAGCTTCTTCTGTGATCTTCCCTTGGTGATAAAACTTGCTTGCATGGATACATACAGAATGGAAATTTTGACCTTGGCTAACAGTGGCCTGATATCTCTGAGCTGTTTCCTGGCTTTAATTGTCTCCTATATCATCATTTTTGTCACTGTCCAGCACCAGTCCTCCAGTGGGTCAGCTAAAGCGCTTTCCACACTAACTGCCCACATCACAGTAGTGATTCTCTTCTTTGGGCCTTGTATTTACTTCTACATATGGCCTTTTAGCAGGCTGTCTGTGGATAAGTTCCTTTCCGTCTTCTACACCATTTGTACTCCCTTACTGAATCCTGTCATTTATTCTCTGAGGAATGAAGATGTCAAATCAGCCTTGAGGAAACTGACAAAGCGCCATGTAAATCCTGGGAAAAACTAGGGATCTCTATGAAAGAGCTTCATATTGACTTAGAATGAAGAGCCTCCAGGGGATTCTAGAATCAGGCAAATTACCTTTGTTTGTGATATAAATGGTTAAATTATAGAAATGACCTCTTGTCCTAAATGCAAAGTAATTTCATAAAACAAGTTGCTGAGTAAAATTCAGCATGATTTCAGAGAAAAATTCTCACTGTTCTCAATTCTAAATGCACATTTAAAAAAATTGTTAGTGACATTTAAAAATATGTATTTTATATACTCCTGAAATTAGGGCCATGTATTCATCTGGGTTCTCTAGAAAAACAGAACTGATAAAAAGAATATATATAAGCAATTTATTAGGTTATGATATGACTATTCCAACAATGCCTGTCCCTCAGTAGAAAGTCCAGGAATCCAATAATTATTTATTTCATGAGGGTGGATGTCTCAACTCGTCTTGAGTAGAAGTGGACTTTAATTCCAGGGGAGGAATGGACTTTCCAGTTAGAGTGAGGGCAAGTGGCAAGTGCTTCCCTTTTCTATGTCCTCTATATAGGCTGCCACCAGAAGGTGTGGAACAGATTGAAGGTGGATCTTCCTACCTCAAAGATCCAGGTTTAGAGTGGAGCTTCCCATCTCAAATGATTTAAATAAGAAAAATACCTCACAGCTATGACACATACTTTACATACTTGCGGGTTTATTTAAGTCTACATGTATTCAAGTTGACAACCAAGAATAGCCATCACAAATCCATTCCTTGTCATCTTTGCACACAATCGTATCTTCTTATGTTGTGCTTAATTTCCACAACATAAAACAATCATATTCTAATTATGCATCACATGATATAACTATCCCATGTAAAAATCACAAACATGTTATGTGTTTAACTAGTTCATAGTTATATCAAACATGATATAAATACCTCATGTACAACCGTAAATACATTACATATTTTAGAATCGGTGGCAATGTCCCTTAAAGTACATTTTAGTATCTTAAAATTTAAATATGATAACCACTGATATTCTCTTAATTATTGTTATATTACACGAAGAAGTAATTGATGGAAGAAAACATAAATATCTGTACAAACACATTCTTAACAGAATATGACAGAACTATAGAAATAATCCTCATTCCTAAAACAGGTCATGAGTTTTAAATGGTATTTAAACTACATACCTGTAATACCCATTCTGTATTTTCTCCACCCTCAGCAAGCACCTTGGGAGGTCTTGCTTTTTTTTTTCCTGGAGGGGTAAGCCAATCGTTTATTCCTGAAGGGTTTGTGCTCTTTGTCATTATGCTTGGATTAGATTGTTGTAGTTTCCCATTGACTTTAATTACAGAATGAGGTAGTGACACCAAGAGATGTCCTAAATATCTCCTGCACTACAGACATAACTCTTACTTTTTTGTGGGAATGCAGCCCAATTTCTTTTTAGTAATCTGGATCTATTGCCAATTTTCACACTGTTACTCCTTCTTTAGCCTGTTGAATGAAGGGCATCAGAAGCCCAAAGTGGCCATGGTGAGGTCTGAGTTTTTAGTTCAATGAAATATTTGTTGTGTCTCCAAACATAAGTGCTCTCCTCTCTGAAACCAAAGCTTCTAGGCCAGCAGAACTTAAGGTCATGGGAAGAGGAAACAAAAATTTTCCTAGGGATTAATAGGAATGATAGTGAGTGGAACTATTTCATTTGTACTCCTTGATTCCTGGACCATTGAATCTTAATTCTGGGGAAAACCATACTATATATTGGATGCTGATTCAACGCATTTATTGCCTTCTGAAGAACCCTGACTAACAGCCCTCCAGACAGCTGCCATATAGTTATGTCTTCAAAAGGCATTTCCATTGTTCTATCAGCTCAGCTGATTCGGAATGTTGGGGAACATGGTAAGACCAGTGGATTTCATGATTGTGAGCACATTGTTGCACTTCTCTGGCTGTGAAGTGAGTTTCTTGATCAGAAGCAATGCTGTGTTGAATACTATAATGGTGGATAAGACATTGTGTAAGTCCACAAATGGTAGTTTTGGCAGAAGCATTTTTGCATGAATGACAAATTTATAACAAAACTGAGTATCCCAATAGGATAAAGTGTTGTCCTTTATGTGAAGGAAGAGGTCCAATGTAGTCAATCTACCACCAGATTCCTGGCTAGTTATTCTGGGGAAATATGCCAATTCAGGGCTTCAGCATTTGTCTCTGCCATTAGCAGTTCTAGCACACAGAAGTAGCTGTAGCAATGCAAGACTTAAAGTGAGTAGAAGTCCATGTTGTAGAGCCTATGCATATCCTCCATCTCTGCCACTAAGGGCCACTTTGACAATGGGCTCATTTGGGCAATGACTTAGGTAGTCTGGGAAAGAGGCTGACTGTTTACACAACAGATCATCCTATTTATCTGGTTATTGGACTTGTACTCTGCTGAAGTTATCTTTTGATGAGTATTTACATGGGACTCAGTATCTTCATATCCTTAGCCAATTTGGAGAAATCTATCCACACATCTCTTCACCAGATGTCATTCTCACAAGATTTCTAATCATGCTCTTTCTAACTCTCTTACCATTCAGGCAACCCATTGGCTAAAGCTCATCAATTGGTGAATATTTGCACAACTGGTCATTTCTCTTTCCAAGCAAAATGGACGACTCTGTGTATAACCTGAAGTTCTGACCATTATAAAGATTTCCCTCCATCAGTGTCTTTCAGGGGTATCCTAGAAAGGGATTGTAATTCTTCAGTTGTCCACTTCTGGGTCATACCTGCATAATGTTTAGAACTATTTCTAAACCAGGCCCTAGTCTTCTCTACCAGCTGACTATAGGGCACACCCCATAAGACTATAGGTGCATGCTTGGGAGCAGAAGGCATTGTAACAAGAGGAGAAGCCATAGGTATTTGCATAACTTCTTCATGTCACTTGTGCCTTTAAGAACTTCTCAGATGACATCACACATAAACCATTTCAATTTGATAATGGATTTCTGCTGTGCACATCCTACTTTATGGTCTTTTGGGTCAGATAATACCCTTTGAAGGAATATCTAATAATTATAATACCTTAAAAAGAGTATCTCTACATGCACAATACCACTGGACTCCTAAAAGTTTCACTGAGGTAGCAGGCCCTTGAAATTTGGTTTGATTTATTTCCCATCCTCTGGTGGGGATATGTGTTATCAACAAGTCCAAAGTAATTGCTACCTCCCACTCACTTGGTCAATTAGCATACTGTTATTGACATAGTGGGCCAGTGTGATATTTTTTAAAAGAGATAGACAATAGAGAACACTTCAAACTAAGTCGTTACACAGGGATGAAAAATTAAAACAACCTTGAGATAAAACTGCAAAGGTATACTGCTGGCCTTGCCAACTGAAAGCAATTGCTTCTGGTGGTCCTTACAAACAGATTACCCACCCCCAATGCATTTGCTAGACCAGTTTCTGCAGACTATGTCCCAGTGTATGTGTTAATCTGCTCAAGTAAGGATGCACATCTGCTCCAGTGACTTCAACCAGAGCCGCTTTTGATTATGTTTTCAATAGTCAGCTGTCTTCTTCATGACATATTTGTCTTCTGTATTTGTCAAATAGAAGAGTTAAAGGGAACCTCAAGACCTGAAACTGTCAAGTTCCTGATGGGTGACACTAATTTCTGCTATTCCTTCTAGACTATGATATTTTCTTTGGTTCACCATTTTCAGTGGTAGAGGCAGCTCCAATGGCTTCCTTTTGCCTTTCTGACTGTAATAGCTCTTACTACTCAAGTCAGGGAACCAAACTCTGAATTCTCTGGACTTCTTCACATATCTATCCAAAATATACATTCTGGAACTGGGGGAATAACTACATACTGAGTTCAGGAACCACTGAACCTACCATGAGTTGGAATTCAGGTTCAACTCCATTAATTACCTAGCTTCCATAAGTCCCTACTTTATCTGGAGGGACAAATGCTTCCTTGGGTCTCCTGGAATCATTACCAATTCCGAATCAGCATCCAATAGATCTCCAAAAGTCTGATTGTTTCTTTTCCCCCAATGTAATGTTACCCTTGTAAAAGGCAGTAGGTCACTATGGGGAAGGATGGGAGAAAGACTAACAGTAAAACTCTTAGGTATTTAGCAAATTCCTTCCTCGGGGGACCTGGCCATCCCTTCATTCAAGGGGTTTCAAGTTTGCTTAAGTCAGAAAATTGAACCACTTTCTGAGATTCTCTCTTGCTAGGATCCAATGTAGCATTTCCCCCTTTGTTTGTTTTTTCTTCCTTCTAATACACAGACCAAACAAAAATGCAATAAGCTTCTTATTATTTCATGCCTGAAAGCAACATGACTGATGAGCCAGTTTCATAGGTGGCCAAGCTTGTATCTCACCCTGGCAGCAGAACTTGGCAGTGTAAGAGTCACCCAGGTGCTACAGGTTTTTTTTTTATATTTTATTTTATTTTTTATTTTACAATACTATTCAGTTCTACATAATAGCCACAGATTCCCTTGTTCTCTCCCTTCCTGCCCCCCTCCCCTTCCCCCCAGCCCACCCCCCAATTCTCACCTCCTCCAGATCAAGGTCTCCCCCGAGGACTGGGATCAACCTGATAGACTCAGTCCAGGCAGGTCCAGTCCCCTCCTCCCAGATTGAGCCAAGCGTTGGCTGTTTGAAACCTGGGACTTATGCTACAGGTTTTGAAGGCATGAAGGAGTCATGGAGAGCAGCTGAAGTTTGGCACTATGAGAGGCCATTGGTGGAGGTGCAGCCGCAGTGCCAGTTGAAGGCCCTGGTTTGAAGGGGTCATGAAGAAAAATTGAGGCTTGGTACCATAAAGAGAGTCTGGAATGCTAATGGTGAAAGTACAGCTCAGTTGCAGCAGAAGACCTAAACATTCTGGAGATGCCAGTACCACGGGATAACCACAGGAAAAGAGCAGCTGATGGGAGTGGAACCTGCCAGAACTTGGAAGACAAGCTGTGTGTGCTGTAGAGGGGAGAGCTAGAGGAGTGACCCAAGCTCTTTGGAAGAGCCCAGAAGATTTCCAGTGACTCCCAGTATTGGACATTACTTTTATCTGATTGTGACTGTGCCCTGATATTTCCCTGTTGAACTAAGGAAATATTTAACCTATTTTTGATTTTACGTGAGTCCACAATTGAAAGACTGAATTTTAAAAGAGATTTTAGGTTTTAAAAGAGACTTTGGATGTTTAAAGAGATGGAATTTTGGAGTGTTTGAATTTGTAAAGACTGTGGGAATTTTTAAATTTTGAAGTATTTCATATTGTGTTATTAATGTGTTATCTTAGGGATTAATAAGAAAGAAAAAGTTGTAGCTTAACAGTGATTTATTTGTGTGTCAAGTTCACAAAAGGTCAGTTGTGTTGGATAGTTTTAGGTCAACTTGACACAAGCTGATGCCGTCTGAGAGGTGAGAATTGCAACTAAAATAATGGTTCCAAGGTGGTAGTGGCATATGCCTTTAATTACAGCATTTGGGAGGCAGAGCTAGGCAAATCTCTATGAGTTCAAGGCCAACCTGGTCTACAAAGTAAGTTCCAAGACAGCCAATGGTGTTACACAGAGAAACATCCCCGACCCTCAGTGGCTCATAAGATCAGGTTGTAAGAGGGCCTGTATGGCATTTTCTTAGTGATTGATGGGGGAGAGCCCAGCCTCAGCCCATTGTGGTTGGTACCATTCCTAGGCTTATGGTTTCTAGGTTTCATAAGAAAGCAGGCTGAGCAAACCATGGGAAATAAGCCAGTAAACAGCACCCCTCAAGGGTTTCTACGTTAGATCCTGCCTCCAGGTTCTGCCTGCTTGAGTTCTTGTCCTGACTTCTTCAATGATGTACAGTGATACGGAAGTATAAGCTAAACAAACCCCTTTCCTCTCCAACTTGCCTCTTGGTCATGATGTTTCACTACAGCAATAAAAACCCTAATTAGGACACTGGCATACTATTTACTTTTCTCTTTTCCTGACAGAATGTTGGACAAAAACAACTTTGACAATGAAATATTCATTTATACTTATGGTTTAAAGTTGCAGTTCATTGAGGAAAAGAATGTATAAAGACTGAATTGTCAACAGTGTAAAGTTTTTTGTTCACATCTTAGTTGAACACGAAGTAGAGATTTTTGCTAGAAACAGAGCAGGACTACAACCCTCAGGATCTGTCTCCAGCAACCCATTTCCTCTGCCCACCATTTGCAGCATATTCTCTCCAAGAAAGAAATGAAAGTTAAAGCAAAGTCAACTAGAAAATGATTACTAGAAATTAAGAAGCAAATGGTAAGTTGGTTGGAATTAGCAGCTGTATTTGATCAGTACATGCTATATACATGTATGTAAATATAAGACTGACCTCATTAATATAAACAACAAATATGTGCTATTAAAAAACTAAAATATTAATCATTATGATGGTGCATGCCTAAAATTCCAGTACTTAGGAGGTAGAGACAGGTGGATCTCTGTGACTTTGAAGCCATTCTTGTCTACAGAATGAGTTCTAGGAAATAGAAAGACCTTGTCTCAAAAAAAAAAAGAAAAAGAAAATTAAAATTATATATAAACTTTTATTATCCGATATTAATCAACTCATAGTTTGGAAACATTTGATAATATTCATCTACATAAATATCTGAAATATTCAATAATCTGCTAAAATTTAATTTTAAAGAGCAAACATAGGGCTGGAGAGTTGGATTAGAAGCTAAGAATGTGTCCCACAATCCACAATGGATGATTTATAACTAATTGTAGCTCCACCTCCAGCGGATCCAACACCTCCGGCCTCTATAGGCACCTGCACTCATGTGTGGACCATGCTCCACTACACACATACATAGAATTAACAATAAAATACAGTGAAAAACATGTACATAAAAGTAGACAAAACTCGCCGGGCGGTGGTGGCGCACGCCTTTAATCCCAGCACTCGGGAGGCAGAGCCAGGCGGATCTCTGTGAGTTCGAGGCCAGCCTGGTCTCCAAAGCGAGTTCCAGGAAAAGGCGCAAAGCTACACAGAGAAACCCTGTCTCGAAAAACCAAAAAAAAAAAAAAAAAAAAAAAAAAAAAAAAAAAAAAAAGTAGACAAAACTTGGCCATGGAATTTACAAATCAAATATTCAAATATGTTAGGAATAATATGAAGATTTTTATAACATTCAATAAGTATAGATATGAAATTTTAAATGCCTGTGTGATGCATACAGCAGAATATCAAAAATTTAAAATAATAATATGGCAGCTCTGTTTTATTATTGTTGAAGGCATGTATTTGAGCTATCATTTTGAAACTTCAACTGTCTAAGTTAGTTAACACATATATGTGTATCTACATACATATATGCATACCCTAAACTATATGCGTATGTATTATTTTATATACACATATATAAATGTTCTATTACCCATTAATTCTACTATGTACTTCTAGTTGTATGTGTATTATATGATATATTTTTAGCTAAGAGGCACATGCAAAATATTCTTTGCAATCTTATATTTGTATTTATATAAATTATTTATCAAGCCATGTGCCAACTTAAAATAAAATTAATGAACACATTATAGCATGTTAATAAAATGGACTGTGATGTAGCAATGATAAAAAGAGAGTACTGTATAAAAACACAGGTAGAAATTGAACAAAATAAAAAAAATTTATACATGATGTATTATTTCATTACATACATTTTTAAATAACCACACAGAGTTGTTTTGTGATAGTTGATCACACTGTGAAATCCAAGACTGTCTCAATAAAATCAACCTTGGATCAGCAGGAGGAGGAGCCAGCAACTAGTTGAAATGATGTAGCTATAGAGAGTAAGGAGGAACATGGAATCCAATGGTGCTGAGAATGATTTGAACTGTGGGGATCAAGAGGTTTCAGAGGAGAAGAGTTTTAATAGGTTGCCTAGACATCACTCTTGTGATATTTTGGTTAAGAAACTAGCTGCTTTTTGCCCTTGTCTGAAAATTTTGCCTGAGAATAAACTGAAGAGTTTTGGATTAATTTCGTCGGCAGAGGAAATCTCAAGACAGGCTAATATAGACTCTGTTGAGTGATTATTAGTGGTAACTTTAATGAAGATTTATAATGAAAATGATCAAGCTGAGTAGGGTAAATTACAAAATGTACAATTTAAGGAGAAAAAGAATACCAGAAAGTGCAATAGAACTCAGTCCTGTGTTCAAGAAAACAGATTAGAAAATGTAATAAAGGGAGCAGTGACCTCAGAGAATTCTTTAAAAGGAATTAAAGATTAGAGCCAGGTGTAGTGGTATGTGACTTTAATCCTAGTACTTTAAAGGTAGAGCCTGGTGGATTTCTGAGTTTGAGGCTAGCTTGATCAACAAAGCAAGCTTCAGGACAGCAATGCTTAGGCAGTGAAAGACAGAAAGCTGGTGAAGGAGGTGAATTAAGCAAAAGAGACCTCAAAGCTTGCCCTCACAGTGACACACTTTCTCCAACAAGACCACATCTACTCCAACAAAGCCATACCTCCTAATAGTGCCACTCCCTATGAGATTATGGGGGCCAATTATATTCAAACTACCATATTCCACTTCCTGGCTTCCATAAGCTTGTAACAATATCATAATGCAAAATGCATTAGTGCAACTTCAAAAGTCCCCATATTCTATCACAGTATCAGCAATGTTTTAAAGTCCAAAGTTCAAAGTCTCTTCTCAGATTCATGCAATCTCTTCAATAATTGAAGGAGGAGTTCATATTCCAGCCCCGGAAAGTGGCAGAACTTGGCAGCTTTGGCCACATGGTTCTGGCTTTAGAATTAAGGATAGAAAAAGTGGGTTATAGAATTTGCTTCTGAGCCTAAGGAAAGCCACTGAGGTCAGGCATGTGTCAGGAGTGACCCTGAATACAAACCTGGTAGAGAGGCCATTGCCTGAAGTTGTGAAGTTGAAGCCTGGATTGTCTTGGAAAGCTCAAGATGTTAGAGATGCTTGGGCCACAAGATATTTGCTGAGGAAAGCTGCTAACAGGTTACTGAACCAGCCCAAGAGAAATAAGTGTGTTGCAGTCAACAAAGCTGAATAGTGTTGGAGATCTCAAGATAATTTTGACATCATACATGGAAATGAAGATTTTAGAGTTTACCTAGCTGGTTTTTGGTCTTACTTTGGCCCAGTATTTCCTCACTATACTCCCTTCCCTACATTTTGAAATGGTAATGTATATCTTGTGCCATCATATGTTGGAAATATGTGATCTGTTTTTTATTTTTATTTTATAGGGGATTACAGTTAAGAGATTGCATGAATCTGAGAAGAGACTTTGAGCAATATAGTTTAGAACACAGCAATTGGTTAACAAATGTCAAATGGTCAGCCATCAAAATGTATACAACCAACCTGGGCCCATAGGAGCTCACAGAGAGTGAACTGACAAATAGGGAGCCTGCAAGGGAGTGACCTAAGCCCTCTGCATGTATGTGATAGTTGTGTACTTTGGTCTTCTTGTGGGACTTTTAACAGTAGGAACAAGGGTTGTCTCTGATTTTTTACTGGCTTCTAGGCCCTGTTCCTCATACTGGGTTGCCTTGCCCAGCCTTAATACAAAGCAAGGTGGTTAGTCTTACTACAACTTGATATGTCATGTTTTGTCAATATCCATGGGAGGCCTGCCCTTTACTGAATAGAAATGGAGGAGGAATGGATGGAGCAGAGGGGAGGTGAGGGGGAGGGACTAGGAGGAAAGGAGGAAGTAGAAACTTCAGTCAAGATGTAAAATAATTCGTTAATTAAAAAATAAAAAATGAAAGGAAAATGTATATATTTTTTTAATCTTAAAAAATCAAATTCTTAAAGACAGAGACTGTTGTAACCCCCACTCTGTGATGATACTCAAAATGTGAGTTAATAAAAACATGCAACAATTTGCATATCTATAACACATCATCAGGACAATGTCAAATTGAGACTATATCCATTGTCTTACTTTTCTTAAAAACATGTAGCAAATATGGTAATTCACATAAAACTACTGAAAAAGGTTTTTATTTGATATATGAAAAAATAAAACACAAGCATATTTATTTTCACTTAAACAAAAATAACTTGTACTTTTATAATATGGGGGATGATTATTTTGTTACATTCCATTATACGTTTTTAAAAAAGCAAACATGTTTACAAGTTACATCAACAACCACGGTAAAAGCCTGTTATTTGTATTTAGAGAAAAATAGAAATAAAATACACATATATTATAATACCACTTACTAAGACAGACTTAAGGATTTAATAGTCATAAATTGAAGAAGTAACCACATTCCACTTTGATAATTTGATACTTACTTTGTGTTTATTTAAAGAGAAAGCTAACTTTGCAGTTAGGACCAAACAATCAGAGCTCTGACATAAACTTTTTTTTTTCTTTTTGGATACAAGGTCTCACTCTGTAGCTCAGATTGCCTTGTACTTTAGTGATCTTCCTATATCAGTTTATTAAGTCAAGGAATTGTAGGTTTGAGCAAATATCACTTAGAGACTAATGAACCCGGATAGAAGGCCCGGAGATAAATCCATGTAACAATGGACACATGAATTTTGAGAAATGCATCAAGAACATATGTCGGGGTAAGACAGATTTCTCCCAGTCTGTAATCTATTTGTCTGCTGGTAATTTAATTTTCTGTTTAAAACTTTTAAAATTTCAGACTCTCTCTCTCTCTCTCTCTCTCTCTCTCTCTCTCTCTCTCTCTCTCTCTCTCTCTCTCTGAGTAATCTTGGAAGGGCAGGAAGTTCTAGTCTATACTTACAACCTCTAATGTATTTCCTGTTTTCCTCTAGCAGTTTCAGGTTTTAACTTAAAGATTTTTGAACTATCTTGAATAGATGTGGTGGGAGGTTTGAATCTATATTCATTCTCTGTGGATGGGTATCCAGTTTTGCCAAAGCATTTGCTGAGAAGGTTTTTTACCCAGGTGTATATTCTTAATGCACTCCCCAAAATTTACGTGGCCATTGTTACATGGATTCGTATCTGGGTTCTCAATCCTAGTCCCATTAGTCTTTGACCCTCTACTCAAACCACCACATTCCACTTGATGGCCCCCACATGCTTATTGCCATATCACAATGTAAAGTTGCATTCGGTCCAACTTCAAAAGTTCCCATAGTCTATCATAGAATCAACAATGTTTAAACATCCAAAGCTCAAAGTCTCTTCTGAGACTCAAGGCCATCTCTAAACTGTAGCCCTCCGCAAAATCAAAATCAAAAAACGTATCACATATTTCCAACATACAGAGGAACAGAATATACATTACCATTCCAAAAGGGAAGAAAGGGAGCATAGTGAGGAAATACTGGGCTAAGCAAGTCTGAAACCCAGCAGGGCAAACTCCAAATTCTGGATCACCATGTCTGATAACCAAAGCACTCTTCAGATCTCTAACTCCTTTTAGCTTTGTTGACTGCAACATACTCTCTCTTGGGGTGGTTCCACACCCTGTTAGCAGATATCCTTGGCAATCATCACACAACTCTGTCATCTCCAACATGCTGGGGCCTCCAGTGCAATCTGGGCCTCGTCTTCATAGCTTCACACAATGGTCCCTCTGGGCCTCTGTGCAGAAATCCTGCTGACACATGGCTGGCCTTTCTTGTATCCTTGATTCTAAAGGCCAAAGCTGCCAAGTTCTGGTGCTTGATAGGGCTGGAACTTGGCCCCCCTGTCCAATTACATTAGCATCAGATTTCCATTGTTAATTGTTTCCTTCACTGCTAAAGCTTTTATTTTATTTCTTTTTACAAGTTGGAAGCTTATCCAGATGTTGTATTGGCCTTATATCACCACTCCCTTTATTTCATTTACCATCAGACTATTCTTTAAGCTTTGAATCTCCTTGAGCACTGGACTTAGTCACATTTTACATTCCGTTACTCCTCAAACTGTACCTTTTGTATTTCTCTTTGTTCAGCTTGCTCCTTTTCTTCATATATTTGCATCAGAGTGATTACTAGTAATCACTTGACAGAACCAATACTAGACTGTCTTGAAATCTCCTCTGCCAATGCCATCAATTCAAAACTCTGCCATTTAGCCTCAGGCAGATTTTTAGGATAACGGCAAAAAGCAGTCACATTTTTTTTTTTGCTAAAATATTACAAGAATGGTCTCTAGGCCACTTACTAATATTCTTCCCTTAAGAAACCTCTTAAGCTTAGCCCCCACAGTTCAAATCACCCTTAGCACTGTCTTCCATGTTCCTACTAGAATGTCCCACCAAGCCCCAATTAAAACATCCAACTGGTTTTCTAGTGAAAAGTCTCACATTCTTCTGCTTTTCTCCAACAAGCAGCACAGTCAGGCCTGTCTCTTCAATACCCTAGTCCCTGGTACCAAGATATGTCTTAGTCACTGTACTATTGCTGTGAAGAGACATCACACCAAGGCAACACTTATGAAGAAAGCATTTAATTGGGGGCTTGCTTACAGTTTCAGAGGTTTAGTTCATTATCATCATAGCAGGGAGCCTGGTAACAGGAACATGGCAGCATGGAACATGTAAACAGACAGGGTAATAGTGGAAAAATGGCCAAGAACTACATGTTGATCTACAGGCCTAGAGGGTCAGGTTGGGGCTGGCATGGGCTTTTGAAATCTCAAAGACTACCCCAAATGGCACATTTCCTCCAACAAGGCTACACCTGCTACAATAAAGACACACCTCCTAATCTTTTCAAATAGTGCCACTTCCTGGAGACTAAGCATTAAGTATGTGAGTTTATGGGGCCATTCTTATTCAAACCACCACATTTTCTGAATATATTATTGTGCCAGTATGAGGCTGTTTTTTTTATCACTATCACACTATAGTATAATTTGAGGTCATGTATTATGTGATATCTCCAACAGTGTTCTTTCGGCTTAGAATTTCTTTGGCTACATGTCATCTATTGCATTTCCATATGCATTCATCATAAAAGCCCTTTAGAAATTAGAGATGGACAGAACATACCTAAAAGCTACAAGCTATAAAAGACAAACCTGTAATCAATGGTACAGTAAATGAGGAAAATTAAAAAAAAAATTTCTTTAAAGTCTGGAATTAGACAATGTGCCCAGTATTTCTATCCTTATTCAATACTTTTCTTGAAGTTTCATCGAGAGCAGCCAGACAAGAGAAAAATATAAAAGGAGCTAAAAGTAGGAAAGGAAGAAGTGAAATGATTTTGTATTTCAAAGATCTTCCACTATAATAAACTGTTCAGGTTCCAGAATACAAGGTCAGCAGAAAATGAATAGATTTCATATATACCGATAGTGAAAATGCTGAGAAGGAAATTAGAAAAAATATGACACTCACAATAACTTCCTCTACCCTTTAATATATCTAGCAATAAGACTCATCAAGGACATGACAGACACAGACAATGAAAACTTCAGAACAACGGAAAAGAAATCAAAGAAGATGCTGGATGATGGAGAGAACATCTATGCACATGGATTGGGAGAATTAAAATTATTTATGAGAATGGTCACATTACCAAAAATAAATTATGGATTCACTGAAATTTTCATAATTTTTTCATAGAGCTACAAAAGCAAACCCCAAGTATTTTGGTTTTTATTTTTAAAATTTACCTACAGAATGAGGGTAGGAAGAAGAGATATTAAGTAATGATATTTGAATGCATTGGTAAGAAAAAGATGTTTAAGATGTTCTAATTGCATGAATTCTGGAAGAAATAAGAAGCCACTTAGCTAATGAATTCACAGTGTTCCTCCCTGCGGAAGGCACCTTGCAATTGTGTTGGAAGGACATTGGACAAGGAATTGGAAGATGTGGTCTATAATCAAAGTCAAAATCCTTCAAGGGATGGCTGACATCCTCTATAGATTTAGGTTATAGGACAGGCAGATTAATATCAATGCAGGCATCAAAATTCTGTATTTTTCTTTTATCCCCATTCCTGAAGGCAGCAAGGAATTTGAGGAAGCAAATAAAATTTCCAAAATTCAGAAAGCTCTTAAAACTTATAAAAGTTCCCAAGATTATATATAATAACTGTTAGGGAAAGGGTAGTTCTGAATGGGTGAACTGCCTGCAAATTATCCAGGAAACTGCATGAACACAGCTTTCATTAGTTGTTACCCATGCTAGGGTGGGATTTACAGTGATACAGCTCCCTTCAACTGACCCATGTTCCTGTACGTAACCCTAATAAACTCATTGGTTCATTAACCTAAACCTGGGTATATTATTTCTTTGATATGCTGCTGTTATGGTATCTATGGTGAATAGGGTTTGCTCATGTCACTCCAAGAAAACTCACAGAAAAATTATATATCCATTTTAGTAGAAGTCCTCTGGGACACAGTGTTTCTACTATAAAACAATTCCTACAATCTTAATCTTTTTTTTCTTTATTAAGAAATTCTTTATTCATTTTACATACCAACCACAGATCCCTCTTCCATCCTTCCTCCCACTCTCCCACGGTCTTCTCCTCAACCCAACCCCACCCCTCCTTCAAAAAGGTAAGGCCTCCCAGGGGGAGTCAGCAAAGCCCGATACATTCAGTTGAGGCAGGACCAAGCCCCTCCCCACTGCATCAAGGATGGGCAAGGTGTCTCAACATAGGTACTGGGCTCCAGAAAGCCAGCTCATGTACCAGGGATAGATGCTGCTCCTACAGCCAGGGGCCCCTTAAACAGACAAAGTTACTTGAGCTGGAACAAAAAAACAAAAACAAAAACAAAAAAAAAACCCAAAAAACAATTCTCATGGCCTTAGTCTAGAATCCTTGCCTTAGAAACCAAGCATATAATCATACACACTTCTAAGAATTAATACAGCAAGGCATTTGTTGGCTCTGTAGTGTGAAAAGACACATGAATTCTTTCTTTTTTTTTTTTGAGTTTTCTTTTTTTTTCCTTTTATTTTATTTTACAATACCATTCAGTTCTACATATCAACCACGGCTTCCATTGTTCTCCCCACTCCTGCCCCCCTCCCCTTCCCCACAGCCTACCCCCATTCCCACCTCATCCAGGGCAAAGCCTCCCCTGAGGACTGAGATCAACCTGGTAGACTCAGTCCAGGCAGGTCCAGTCCCCTCCTCCCAGACTGAGCCAAGCGTCCCTGCATAAGCCCCAGGTTTCAAACAGCCAACTCATGCAATGAGAACAGGACCCAGTACCATTGCCTACATGAATTCTTATCAAGTGTTGA
Source organism: Peromyscus maniculatus bairdii (assembly GCF_049852395.1). NCBI lineage: Eukaryota > Metazoa > Chordata > Mammalia > Rodentia > Cricetidae > Peromyscus > Peromyscus maniculatus. Next base: position 47,954,049 of record NC_134860.1, on the reverse strand, counting down.
GATTCTCACTGATGTTTGTATATAGCAGTCCTGAAGCATAATGACCTTACCAAAAAAATTATTTCTTGATTTTTTTTCCCACTGGGCCATGTGTTCTGTAACAAGATAAATCATTTTGTTAGTTACCCTTCTTCCTTCATTTGTGGAATCCATGATCTTGTGAGTAAACAAATGATCTCATGCAATTATCTCGAGTGGAGGCAATTTCTGTGATCCCAACTCTCATGTGGGTCTCTTGGTCACTCTTATAAAGTGTTGAGATTCTCACTGATGTTTGTATATAGCGGTCCTGAAGCATAATGACCTTACCAAAAAAGTTATTTCTTGATTTTTTTCCCACTGGGCCATGTGTTCTGTAACAAGATAAATCATTTTGTTAGTTACCCTTCTTCATTCATTTGTGGAATCCATGATCTTGTGAGTAAACAAATGATCTCATGCAATTATCTCGAGTGGAGGCAATTTCTGTGATCCCAACTCTCATATGGGTCTCTTGGTCACTCTAGTCCAGTGACGTCAATTCATAATTAGTTCCTAATCATTGCAATTGCTTTTTATGTCTCTGTGTTGAGGACAGTCATAGTCCAAAGAGCTGAGGGTGGAGATTGACTGGGAAAGGCATGGGTTTTCTGCTTTTGTCATCTATATTTTGGTTCCCACGGATTTGTGCTGCTCTTGCTCGGTGCTTATAAAAAAAGATTGCTGTTTTCTGGACCTATGAGATGAGATAAGTCAGGAGACATATTCTTGGGACATGTAAGTAAATGTATACACACACACACACACACACACACACACACACACACACACACACACACACATATATATATATATATATATATATATATATATATATTTAGAAATGCAATGTAAACCAAGAAATGTGAATTTTGGTGACATGCCATAGGTGTTGATTTCTGGAGGATTCTGAGTGTTATTTGTGGTTATTTAATTTATCGTGAACAGAAGCAACATGTATCTAGAATTAGGCTAAGTTCTTTGCAAATTTTATAAAATACTGTTTATTTTGCAACTCCCTTTTTAATTGCCTTTTTCTCTATTCTAGATTCTGAACTATCCATGTTCTCCCCAGCTCCTTAGAACCCCCACATCCATCAAGTTCAGATCTACTAGAAAGTAGCCCATTGTGGCTACAGACACTCAGCCTATGTCTTCCTTTTTTTTTAAAGTAAACTTTATGTTCTCTCTATAGTGCTATATAACAACTAAACTACTCCAATATTTAATGACTATAGTAGATTATATGATAGCTACATATTTTCCATTTAATGTTAGGTAAGCAACATGTTTTTGTTTCTGTATATATCCAGACAGTGTACCAATATATGTTCAATAACCATAATCATAATATACCTGATCTGTCTTAAGTTAGAATGTAAAAGGGCAAAATGATTTAAAAGTTGGTAAAAGGGGCATCTCTGAAACAGTAGAGTTTCGTGACTCAGGTAAACTTCATATCCTTCCTCTTTCCATCTATCAATTCTAATATCTGAGTAATATGTATTGGAGAAAGATTTACGTATTAAAATTTTAAAAATTTAGGGACCTGAAGATTATTCTGCCCTTCCAAATCTTCAGGCATGGATTTATTTTTGAATATTCTAAGAATTGAAAATTAGTTTTACATGAACACATCTAATTGGAAACATTTTAATATAAGTTAGGCCAGGCAAAGTAAAATTGTCAAATATTAATCACAAAAATTATTAGATTATATTGAGTTAGAATAAAAAGATAAATTAGAATAAGTCTAATCTAAGGTAATACACTACACCTTATGAGTAATTATAGATTCATAGAAATCATGTAGTCCTCATCTAAATAATCAACCAAGAGGCAAATTTGGTATTTTTTAGAATAATCGAATAACTATTTAATATTTAAAAATAATGAGCCCTAAAAGGTTAAAAGATACAGTCATTGTCTCAAGATGCTCAATAAGACACTTATGATTCTGACATTATGTTTGCTTTCACCAATATAAAATTAATTTATTACAGATAAAATGTTAATACATTTCATCTAATATATATGCCAGACAAAGAAGACAACAGATTTTATTAACTTCTCTAATGATCAATAGATCAATATACTGGCCTAATCCTCACTGAAACAGATAAAAAAATTCTAAATAGTCTATAACAGTGACAGCAGGAAGCCTTAAAATTGTCAGCCCTTTTGTGCTTATGAACTGGGGAAATTAGAAAAGACTGATGTGGGAAATGCAGTTAGAGTTCCTAGTCCATCTGCTTTTATTTCTGACACCAAGAAACTTGGTTCTAGATTTTTTCAGTTTTCCAAGAGTCCCAGAAGCCATAGACAGTGGGAGGAATGAACTTAATAGGAGAGTCCGAGGAGTTATTGGAGGTGAGTTCTTGATTTGATCTACTCACATGACTGGATTGTATGCTGTATTTTAAATTCTCTGCTCATAAATGACTCTGTCACATCGTCCTAGGAAGCTCTTGATTCTTTTACACTTACTCTCCTTTATGGGGTATATATGAAAATCCCAGCAAGATTTTTCTACTTGTATTACTCTCTTTCCTGCGTATAAGGGTCCTGTTTGACAGATGTTTAAGAGTTGGAACTCATGAAAAATAAAAAAAAGTTAAAAAAAGTTCATAAAAATGTAGTGTTTTCTCAAAAATCAAATTTGTTATATATATATATATATATATATATATATATATATATATATATATATATATATATATATAAACATTTATGGCTATCTTGGTGTGCTTGTTTTGATGGTGTAAGTGATAAAACACAAATTAGTTCCTGGCTGGGTTCTAAAAAGTTAGAGACATAAAATAATAAAATATAAAAGTTATTCTCTGAGTTTGTTTCTTGAAGTCAATTAAGATTATACATTGCTTATTGCCCAATGTGTAACTCATCCAGTGAAACTCAAGCAGTTTTGATCTAAGAAGACATTGGTATCTGCAGTTTCCAGTGACAAGAAATAATAAAAAGACATCTTTGAAGACCTGATTTAAATGTGAGTGATGTTCAAATTGAGATAATCTAATGTCCCATTGCAGATTGCTTTCTAAATTTCTTATTTCTATACATGTCTGTAAGTTGTATCTCGCTTATATAAGTAAAACAAGTCAAAGGGAAACAATTTCAGATGAAATGGGGGATAGATCTTCACTGTGTAGAAAAGAAAAATTCTCGTAACTTAAATTCCTACAATACGTAATCACTCTTTCTAAACATAATTATTCTCAAGACTCTTAAACTCTCTCTCTCTCTCTCTCTCTCTCTCTCTCTCTCTCTCTCTCTCTCTCTCTCTCTCTCTCTCTCTCTCTCTCTCTCTCTCTGTGTGTGTGTTCATGTCACAATAATATTCCTGTCCTTATTAGCATTAGTGGCTGTGTATGAAGAAGATTATCATCTCAGGGCTTACTTGACAGGAACACATGTGTCAGGTCTCATTGTAAGAAAAATCTTTGAGAGGATCTGAGTGACCAGAAGAAAAGCTCTGTGAAGTTCTGTATCTTCTAGTTATACCAGAACTTTGTATTTTCCCTTACAGAATTTGTAATTGGAGAGGAAGAGATAATATGTAGTTACAGTTACTCAGGGTGAGGGTCCTTGTTATAGATGAGTTAACTTACACAAATCTAGAATTGTCTTTGTCATTATAAGCTTCATAAATGCATAACATGTTTATAAAAGGGTAAAACAAGAAGTGCACATATCAGTAAGTTTCATCAGCCATATCAGCCACAGAGCTGCCAGGACTCAGTGTCCTTCTGATCCTTCTATTCTGTTCAAGGATGATTACAGTCAGGTTTCTCAAAACCATGTATTTGTTTGGACTGACTTCAGACTTTATATAACTAGATTCATACAACATTTTTATGACATTATTTATGTTAATTTGAGTAACTAAAAAAACCTCCATGGATAGAAACATAAAAAGTATGATCTTGATCTTTGAAATATGAACTGTAATTGAGAAAGCAACTCAAATTTATTTAATTGATTGATTTCTGTTCTGTTTTTATTCAGACAACTGAAGACAAAATCTTTCAAAGTCAATGAATGAAACAAATTACTCTCGGGTAACAGAGTTTGTGCTGTTGGGCTTGTCAAGTTCAAAGGAGCTCCAGCCTTTCTTATTTCTCATATTTTTACTGCTGTACCTAGCAATCTTGCTGGGCAACTTCCTCATTATCCTCACAGTGACTTCAGACTCCCGACTACATACCCCCATGTACTTTCTGCTTGCAAATTTATCTTTTATAGATATGTGTGTGGCTTCTTTTGCTACACCCAAAATGCTTGCTGACCTTCTGGTTGAACAAAAAACTATATCTTTTGAAGCCTGCTTAGCTCAAATTTTCTGTGTTCATCTCTTTGCTGGTGGTGAAATGGTACTTCTTGTATCCATGGCCTACGATCGCTATGTTGCAATATGCAAACCTCTCCACTATATGACAATCATGAATCGCCGTGTGTGTATTATTCTCGTCGTCATCCCCTGGTGTGTGGGTTTCATTCATACAACTAGCCAGTTGGCATTCACTGTTAACTTGCCATTTTGTGGTCCTAACCAGGTGGACAGTTTTTTCTGTGATCTCCCACTGGTGACCAAGTTAGCTTGCATAGACACTTATGTTGTCAGCTTACTGATAGTTGCAGATAGTGGCTTTCTCTCCATGAGTTCATTTCTCCTCTTGGTTGTCTCCTACACTGTGATTCTCATTACAGTTAGGAATCGCTCCTCTGCTAGCATGGCCAAGGCCCGCTCCACCCTAACTGCTCACATCACCGTAGTTATACTCTTCTTTGGACCATGCATCTTCATCTATGTGTGGCCTTTTAGTGGCTATTCAGTTGACAAAGTCCTTGCTGTGTTCTACACCATCTTTACACCCATATTAAACCCAGTTATCTACACTTTGAGAAACAAAGAAGTAAAAGCAGCAATGTCAAAGCTTAGGAGTCGATATCTGAAGCCTGGACAAGTTTCTGCACTGATTAGAAATGTTCTTATTATGGAAACAAAGTAAAATTATGGGACTGGCAGCATTTTTTTTCTTTTTTTCTCTGGACATTCCCATAATTGAATTACTGCTCTTCCTAAAGGTAGTCATTTAACATATGGAGATATTTAAAATTATAGGCTTACTACAATTGTAATAAGCAGAACACATTTTGTGAAATTTTTCTTTCAATTACTTTTGTTCTTTGCTGTTGTTTTTTCCTTCTTGTTTTAAAATTAAGAGAGTTTTAAAATAAAAGGTTGGCTTTTCTGTGAATGAAATTACATCATTTATTGAATTGTAAATACATTTCGTCTTGTATAGTTGGAAAATATAGTTCATATTCAAACTATCAAGTACATTTACTGCTTATAAAGAAAGGGATATATTTTATAAAACCAGATTTTTAAACAAAAGAAGAGTGATGTGTACTTGTTGTTTTTTCTATTTCTATGTTCATTTTGCTCCTGCACTATTGCAGCTTTTTGTAAACTTCATGTGCTGATCAGTTTTAAATGTTTATTTACAGTATCTTATATTCACTGGACCTCTGCACAGAGTTTACTTTTCAGTATCAGATTCTACAACACTTGGGTTTTATGTACAACCAAATCTAATTAAATGGAAATTAATTATAATTGGTAAGAACACAAACAGAGTCTTTGGACAAGCCAAAGAGATTATAAACAACATCAGTTCTTGGATCAAAACCTTGCATCTTGTAAGCAAAGGCCTAATACTGATTGACAAAAATCCTTAGATGTTACTAAATGTAACATGTTACATTTAGATGTTACTAAAGCTTTATAAGTCAATTTTCTTACCATAGGTTATCTAATGTCCATGTTACTGTAATTATTTATTATTTAGAATTCACTGTTTTCATCAGTAACCTATGTTACAGCAAAATTTTTTGATTCTGGAGTGTTAAGTTGTAGTGCCTGTAGTTAAATTAAGTGCCTACATTTTCACTTTAAAAATGCCGAGAGAATGAATCTTCAGAGTTCCTATTATTTTCTATAAAGTAACTGTCAATTATCATGACTACTGTTATCATTTTAAGATAGGGATATATATAAAACATCACACTATAAAATGTAAATGTATACAATTCTATTTGCCAATAAAGATAAAAATACTTATGTTGTACTCTGTACATGGTACAGAATCTGTCTTTCTGTACCACATTTACTTTAGTTAAATAATATTCTGCAGGTTTTGTGCTGTCAAAAATGGCAAAAATTTCATTTTTAAAGACTGAGCTGGAGATTGAACTCATCTTTTCAGGCTTGGTAGTGAGAGTCTTTGAGGACTGAGTTATTTGGCCATTTCCATTTTCTTTTTTTGGCAGTCTTTTAAAAATTGGATTATATTTGTTCTTTATTGATTGTGTGTGTATGTATGTATGAATGTATGAATGCATGCATTGCATTCTGTTTACTCCCTCCCTCCATCCCTCCACACTCTCACCTTTCTCCCTCACAGACCTGCCACCTCCTCCCTCCCTACAGGCACTGTCCTACATTCATGGTTGCTGGTTTTGTTTAATGATTCACTGAGTTTAACCAGAATTGTAAATGTGACTGCAGATTTGAAACTGTCCATTGGCATCTGGTGGCTCACCATGGGGTACACAAGTGAAGAAAATGACTGCTCATCCGCCTAATCCATCAGCAGCAAATATTTCTTCAGGGAGATCTTCAGTTCAATTAGAGAGTGGTTGGTTACCACTAAAGTATGTATACCTGCTGTGGATATCATTCTATATAAATAAAACACTGATGGCCAGTGACCAGGCAGGAAGTAGGTGGCCAGGCAGGAAGTAGGTGGGACAAGGAGAGAGGAGAATTCTGGGAAGCAGAAGGCTGAGGAGGAGACACTGCAGCCACCACCAGGACAAGCAGCATGTGAAGACGCCGGTAAGCCACCAGCCACGTGGCAAGGTATAGATTTATAAAAATGGGTTAATTTAAGATAAAAGAACAGTTAGCAAGAAGCCTGCCACGGCCATACAGTTGATAAGTGATATAAGCGTCTGAGTGATTATTTTATAAGTGGATTGTGGGACTGCGGGGCTTGGGGAACCTGGAGAGAAGCCCTCCAGCAACAAATGGCACCCAACGGCTCGAGTTTCCACCTTAAACCTGAGAATATTTAATAACCAATTCTAAACAGAGCCAAAACCAGGTTCCTGCTTCTTGTCTCATATGGGCAGCTAGATGCTGCAAAACGCGGGTTTGAACACTGGTGGGTTCCTGGCGTGTGCGTTTGACCGGCAGTATGGCGGGAATGAGGCGTCTGCCAGCGGCACATTATGCTGTGTAGTAGATTTAGTCTTTACTAGTATTTAAAAAAAAAGGTTTCTGGGCTACATGCTGCTTTGATAAAAGCTTAGACCCACTATTTCTGAGACTTGATGACTCCCAGAGCTGGCGGAAAACGTACCACTGCCATGTTGGGAAGCTAAAGTGGGCGGAGCCAGCAGCCACAACGCCGTTTCAGTCTTACAATGGTGCAGTTTAAAGCAATAGGCTCAAGTTAATATAAAACATAAGCCACGTAAAGATGGCTACCACACAGAGAATCTGGATTATGTTCTCTTTGATATTTATAACTAAAGAAAAACATTTGATTACAAAAGCTGTTGAGTTATGCCAAAATGTATATTTTAAAGGTACCTTGACTTCAAAATTTGAATATAAGGATATGTTATTTTGGAAAAGAGGTTCTGCTTTTGTTTCCACAGAAAGCCAGAGGCTATGGATTTGTTCCAGATTAAGATACATCAGGTTTGACCAGCCAAGACCCCCTGAAAGATCTCCGATGACACCATGGCCTAGATGATCCAACATCCAGAACAGTTTCAAGGCAACTGGTTCACACAATTCAGCCTCAAGGACTACCCCATAGGCCTAAAATTTTCTTTGCGTCCCCATAAGACACAGCGCCCCCCTCCAGCAGGAAGTAGTAAGAGATGCTACGCCCAAATTCCCAAATATACCAAGCTGGCTTTAGAGGTGGAATTGGCTCACTCCCCCTCTAAACCCAGACATATTGTTTTAAAAAAAAATGGTTAAGAGATTCTTGTGTCCCAAATCAGAAGAGCCCTCTGGTATGGGACAGAGAAAAACCAATATTTTTATTTAAAACAGGTTGATTATAAATGTGATCTCTTTCTAAAAAAGAAAAGGGGATTTGATATAGAGATATAGGAGGATATAGAGATGATAAGATAAAAGGATAGATTAATCAACCTACTTTTAAAGAACAACTTGTTTAAAATGTTTTACATTGGTATAGATTTTAGTTTATGTTTAAAATGTTTTACATTGGTATAAATTTTAGTTTATTGATACAAACTTAAAGTTAATTTTGTTATACTATATATATATATATATATATATATATATATATATATATATATATATATATTTCTATTCTTGTTTGAGGTATTATGTTTATGTATTGATGTAACCAACCATCTTATTAAATAAGAAACACAGAAACAATGTAAAAGAGAAAGCCGAGAGGTCAGAGCTCAGAGCTAAAATCTCACCCTTCCTCCTGCTGTCCCAGCTTCGCGAAAGAGAGCTACTTCCTGTCTGTAAGTCGATTTTCCAGTCATTCTGCCTTCTCATTGGTTGTAAACCCAAACACGTGACTGCCTCGTCACTGTCTGAATGTACAGCCCCCTAGGTCTTAAAGACATATGTCTCCAATGCTGGCTGTATCCCTGAACACATAGAGATCTAAGGGATTAAAGGCGTGTGCCACCACCGCCACACTCTGTCTATGGCTCTAATAGCTCTGACCCCTGGACAACTTTATTTATTAACATACAATCAAAATCACATTTCAGTACAATTAGATTACCACCACATTTCCCCTTTTCCATTTTAATAAAAAGAAAAAAAGGCAAAAGGTTATAACTAACAAAAGAAAAACTATATACAAAAGTACAATAACTATATACAATATATACAAGTAATAAATACCTAAACAGGTGTTTGACAAATCAGAGAAAATAATTCCATTATCTATCCTATTTTGGTAAATCCAAGATGTATCTAATGCACTTTCTATCCTAATTAATTTTCAACTATAACTAACTAATCTTAAACCATAACTAACTAATCTTCAACTCCCTCAGAGACCCAAGAAGGGAATAATATTAGCTAACAAAAATAAAAAACAGAAAGTGCATGCAAGCAACTTCCAAAAACTTTGTGAGTTGACAGAAACAGCCAGCTGCCTGGGCAGTCACCTGAGGTTTCTCCGCAGTGTTGGGGCATCATCTTCAGCCTATAGGCTTAGTGTATCTGACAGACTCATTTGTGAAGTAGGATGTACACAAGGTCAACAGTTCAACCTCACATTGGGTGAGAGCAGTCCACGTACCAGAAACACCTGAATTCCACTAGTGTCCTGTCATGATTCAGGATTTTAAATTCTGGAAATTGTTGACAGTTTTTAAATTCAGCTGTCCATTCTTCTTGGCTGTGTATATATGGCTTCATCTCAGCATCCCCTTCTTCTCCACATCCCTCTATTAAATGCCAGTCTACTTTCGAGAGGCATGAACTTTCAGCTGCTGTTCCATTGCACAACAGAAGCCATTGGCCCTCTGCCTGTTAAGCTGCCTTTGAAGAAAAGGGCACCGTACCTTTTCCCTATGTGAAGGCCACTTCAGGGATGGGGCCATATTGTCCTGGCCTCAGAAGATGCCTTTTGATAAAGCCATAACCACACTTGTTTTGGCAAGAATCAGTAGTCCCTTGTTTCGTGTTCTGTCTGTCCATTTTGTCCTATTGATTCGAGGATACTTTGTTGTCCAGTGGCTAACTTTTGCCATAATGAAAATTAACTCCATATGCAGTTTCTTCAATGCCCATATTTTCTCTGAAGTAGATTGGTACTGCCAGGAGCTGACATGTCTCAAAAAAGAAAAATTTTCTAAGTTATTAAAACATTTTAAATGCCATATTCTATAGATCTCTGAAGGGTTTGAAGATGACCTGTCTAAAACATCTCTGCTCAATTTTTAAAACATATCTAATATGACTACAAGTTCTATTGTAATGTCTAACTACTAACTTTCATTTCTTTATATCCTAGTAGTTGGTAATAATAACATTCAAGGATCAGAAATTTGTATTACATTGTTAAATGAATGGTATAAATACAATTAGAAATATACATATAGCATTTTTTAACAATATCAGTTTCAAATTTGTATACAATATAAAACAATTCAGTCCAATGTAAAGTATTAGTAATTGTCTTTTTCTTTTCTTTCTTTCTTTTTTTTTTTTTAGACAAGAACCTTAAATCAATCTCCTTTGCTTAGCCTTTTTCTTAACCCTTGACAATAACTTGTAACCAACCCCCCTAAATACTGAAAATTATCCCAGACCCAAAACCCATTAAAAAGACCAAAAAACCACCCGCCCCACACCACCTCTTTGGGAATGTGGGCGTCGTATTCTTAAAATTGCTTCCTGCTGGGTATGGGCGAAGTTTTCTTTATCCTGAAAGAAAAATTTTAGGTTAATTGTCAAAATCCAGGAGAGGTAACTATATCCTTCATTATCCAGTCTGTGTATAATGCCAAAGTTCAGGGTTTATCTCAAGTCCTTATTCAAGTAGTCTTTGAGACTGGATCATCTCAGCTAGTCATCTCAAAATTGCTCTGAGCACCTTGTAGTTCAAAGCTGATCTGTGGATGATGTTTGTCAGCTTAATGATATTATTATTGTCCACGTCGAATTGTTGTTGTTGTGGGGCCCCATCTTCTTTCTGGAGACTTCAGTTGATGTTAGGCCTGGCCGTGATTTCCTGCAGAAAACTGATAAGAGACTCGAACACAAAGACATATATATGCAGCTTGCCTTTTTTCTAGAATTAGTTAGTACTCTATATGACCATTCATATCTTAACAAAGTTTAAAATGTATATATATATATATATATATATATATATATATATATATATATATATTAATCTTGTAAATTTTGATATAAAATTTATACTTTGAGAAAAGTTTAAAGAATCAGAATAGAATCAAAGAGTTAAGATTAGTAATAGAATAGTCCCTTAATTAATTTTGCTTTTGTCCTGTACCATAGCAGAAGATGGCTCTTTTATTCTGGCATGATACAGGGAGTTTGCATTTTCCTTTTAACAACATGCTTGATTTTAAAGAAGGAGAGAGCCATTCTCCAACTCCAAAGTCAGCTTTAAATTTTAATTGAACTGGGACTATTAGAAAACCAATAGTGTTAAATCTTTAGAGAAAAGCAGAAACAAACATTTAGGAAGACATAAAATTTTTTTAGATAATATATACCCATACACCGTTTCACTCTGTTTCTTGGGATAGATGATTTGTCCCTTTTCTTCAGTTGTCTCATTTGTCCAGTGTTCTTCAGATTCCTTAACCTTCATTCTCCTAAAAGACAAAAACAAAAACCTTTCCCCAAGACTAATTTTGGGGATGTTCCTTTTTTGGCAAGTTATTATCTGATTAAATGAAAAGGCATGTGTTACTGGTACAAGTTAGTGTAGATGTAACCAATTGTCTTTTTAAAATAAGAAACACAGAGCCAATGTAAAAGAGAAAGCCGAGAGGTCAGAGCTCAGAGATAAAATCTTACCTCCTGCAGTGCTCCTAACTTCCCCGAGAGAGAGCTACTTCCTGTTTGTCTGTGTTTAAATAGTCTTTCTGTTCTGCCTTCTCATTGGTTCTAAACCCAACCACATGACTGCCTCATCACTGCCTGTAAGTACCGCCCTCCAGGTCTTAAAGGCATATGTCTCCAATACTGGCTGTATCCCTGAACACACAGAAATCTACCTAGCTCTTCTAACCACCATGCTCTTGCTATGGCTCTAATAGCTCTGACCCCAGGGCAACTTTATTTATTAACATAAAATTAAAATCACATTTCAGTACAAATAAAATATCACCACATTTCCCCTTTTCTATTTTAATAAAAAGAAAAAAGGCAAAAGGTTATAACTAACAAAAGAAAAACTATATACAAAAGTACAATAATTATATACAATATATACAAGTAAGAAATACCTAAACGATGTCTAGTCCATTTGTATTTGACAAATCAGAGAAAATAATTCCCTTATCTATTCTATTTTAGTAAGTCCAAAATGTATCTAATTCACTTTCTATCCTAATTAATCTTCAACTATAACTAATCTTCAACTCCCTCAGAGACCCAAGAAGGAAATAATATTAGCTAACAAAAATAAAAACAGGAAGTGCACAAAAGCAACTTCCAAAAATTTTGTGAGTTGACAGAAACAGCCAGCTGCCTGGACAGTCACCTGAGGTTTCTCTGCAGTGTTGGGGCATCATCTTCAGCCTATAGGCTTAGCGTATCTGACAGACTCATTTGTGAAGTAGGTTGTACACAAGGTCAACAGTTCAACCTCACATTGGGTGAGAGCAGTCCATGTACCAGAAACACCTGAATTCCACTAGTGTCATGTCATGATTCAGGATTTTAAATTCTGGAAATTGTTGATGGTTTTTGAATTCAGCTGTGCATTCTTCTTGGCTGTGTATATATGGCTTCATCTCAGCATCCCCTTCTTCTCCACATCCCTCTATTAAATGCCAGTCTACTATTGAGAGGTGTGAGCTTTCAGTTGCTGTTCCATTGCACAACAGAAGCCATCGGCCCACTGCCTGTTCAGCTGCCTTCTAAGAAAAGGGTACTGTACCTTTTCCAGATTGTGAAGGCGACTTCAGGGATGGTGCCATATTGTCCTGGCCTCAGAAGATGCCTTTTGATAAAGCCATAACCACACTTGTTTTGGCAGGAATTGGTAGTCCTTTGTTTCGTGTTTTGTCTGTCCATTTTTTCTGTTGATTTGAGGATACTTTGTTGTCCAGTGGCTAACTTTTGCCACAATGAAAATTAACTCCATATGCAGTTTCTTCAATGCCCATATTTTCTCTGAAGTAGATTGGTACTGCCAGGAGCTGACATGTCTCAAAAAAGAAAAATTTCTAAGTTATTAAAACATTTTAAATGCCATATTCTGTAGATCTCTGAAGGGTTTGAAGATGACCTGTCTAAAATACATCTGCTCAATTTTTAAAACATATCTAATATGACTACAATTTCTATTGTAATGTCTAACTACTAACTTTCATTTCTTTATATCCTAATAGTTGGTAATAATGTAAAGTATTTAAAACTAGTAATTGTCTTTTTCTTTTCTTTTCTTTCTTTCTTTCTTTTTTTTTTAAAAACAAGAACCTTAAATCTAATCTCCTTTGCTTAGCCTTTTTCCTAACCCTTGACAACTTGTAACCTACCCCCCTAAATAATGAAAATTATCCCAGACCCAAAACCCATTAAAAGAACCAAAAAACCACCTGCCCCACACCACTTCTTTGGCAATGTGGGTGTCATATTCTTAAAATTGCTTCCTGCTGGGTATGGGCGAAGTTATCTTTATCCTGAAAGAAAATTTTTTAGGTTAATTGTCAAATTCTAGGAAAGATAACTATATCCTTCATTATTATCCAGTCTATGTATAAAGCCAAAATTCAGGGTTTATCTCAAGTCCTTATTCAAGTAGTCTTTGAGACTGGATCATCTCAGCTAGTCATCTCAAAATTGCTCTGAGCACCTTGTAGTTCAAAGCTGATCTATAGATGATGTTTGTCAGTTCAGTGATATTATTATTGTCCACGTGGAATTGTTGTTGTTGTGTTTGTTGTTGTGGGGCCCCATCTTCTTCCTGGAGATTTCAGTTGATGTTAGGCCTGGCCATGATTTCCTGCAGAAAACTGATAAGAGACTCGAACACAAAGACATATATATGCAGCTAATTGAAGCCTTTTTTCTAGAATTAGTTAGTACTCTATATGACCATTCATATCTTAACAACAAAGTTTAAAATGTATATATATATATATATATATATATATATATATATATATATATATATATCAATCTTGTAAATTTTGATATAAAATTTATACTTTAAGAAAAGTTTAAAGAATCAGAATAGAATCAAAGAGTTGAGATTAGTAATAGAATAGTCCCTTAATTAATTTTGCTTTTGTCCTGTCCCATAGCAGAAAATGGCTCTTTCTGGCATGATACAGGGAGTTTGCATTTTCCTTTTAACAATATGCTTGAGTTTAAAGAAGGAGAGAGCCATTCTCCAACTCCAAAGTCAGCTTTAAATTTTAATTGAACTGGGACTATTAGAAAACCAATAGTGTTAAATCTTTAGAGAAAAGCAGAAACAAACATTTAAGAAGACATAAATTTTTTTTTAGATTATATATACCCATACGCCGTTTCACTTTGTTTCCTGGGATAGATGATTTGTCCCTTTTCTTCAGTTGTCTCATTTGTCTTGTGTTCTTCAGATTCCTTAACCATCATTCTCCTAAAAGACAAAACCAAAAACCTTTCCCCAAGACTAACTTTGGGGATGTTCCCTTTTGGCAAGTTATTATCTGATTAAATGAAAAGGCATGTGTTACTGTATAAGTTAGTTTAAATTGGATGTTCATGCTGGTTGATGAACTATCATCTCCTCTAATTAAGAGGTTTCTCTTGTTCAAATCGAACCTTTATCAATTTTGATGGTACCCACAGCTTATCTTCTCCTGTAGAAACAAAAGCAAAACCTCGTCCCCAATGTAATACATACCCTGGTTTCCATTCTGAGGTCAGCACATCCTTAAAGTATATAGGCTGATTTAATTCTGTAGTTTTTTCTATTACCCAATGTCTCTCTGCAGCTGTTGTTCCTTTCTCATTGGCATTCAGAAAATTCAAAGTTAGAAGAGCATTATGCAGTCTATTTCTGGGGGTTTTTGTTACCCATTTCTGTTTGTTTAGCATATCCTTTAGAGTTCTGTTTGATCTTTCTATAACTGCTTGACCTGTAGGATTATGTGGTATGCCTGTAATATGCTTTATATTGTAATAAGCAAAAAACTGTTTCATTTTAACAGAGACATATGATGGAGCATTGTCAGTTTTGATTTGTGCAGGTATACCCATAATGGCCATAACTTCTAGCAAATGAGTGATTACAGAATCAGCTTTTTCAGAACTCAGAGCAGTTGCCCATTGAAATCCTGAATAAGTATCAATGGTGTGGTGTACATATTTCAATTTTCCAAATTCTGCAAAGTGAAACACATCCATCTGCCAGATTTCATTCCTCTGAGTACCCTTTGGGTTACATCCTGCTGGTAATGGCGTTTGATTATAGAAGGAACAAGTAGGACATTTCTTTACTATTTCTTTGGCTTGTTGCCAGGTTATGGAAAAATCCTTTTTTAAACCTTTACTATTGACATGATGTTTTTTATGAATTTCTGAGGCCTCCAGCACATTTCCTATCAATAATTTATCAATCTCATCATTGCCTTGTGCTAAAGGGCCTGGCAGACCAGTATGAGATCGGATGTGAGTTATATATAAAGGATGACTCCTTTTCCTGATTGTATCTTGTAATTGAATAAATAGTGAAGTTAATTCTGAAGCATCAGGGATAAATTCTGCAGTCTCAATATGTAATACCACTCTTTCAGCATACTGAGAGTCAGTTACTATGTTTAGAGGTTCTGAAAAATCCATTAATACCAACAGAATAGCATACAATTCTGATTTTTGCACTGAATTATAAGGACTTTGAACCACTTTACTTAAATTTTCTGATTTGTAACCTGCCTTTCCTTGTTTGTTGGCATCTGTATAAAATGTACGAACTCCAGATATGGGTTTTTGCCGTACAATTCGAGGCAAGATCCAATCAGCTCTCTTTATAAAATCAATTCTGTTGCTTTTGGGATATTTGCTGTTAATTTCTCCCAAAAAATTACTGCAAGCTCTTTGCCAAGGTTCACTTTCTGTCCATAATTTTTCAATGTCCTCCTTAGTTAAAGGTACAACAATTTCTGCTGGGTCTATTCCTGCTAATTGACGAAGTCTCAATTTTCCTTTCCAAATCAAGTCAGAGATTTTTTTCCCCATAAGTTTTTAATTTTTTATTTGGTTTATTTGGTAAGAATATCCATTCCAATATAATATCTTCCCTCTGCATTAATATTCCAGTAGGAGAATGCCTAGAAGGTAAAATAACCAAAATGCAATCCAGCTTTGGATCAATACGATCCACGTGCCCTTCATGTACTTTCTTTTCTACCAAGGCCAGTTCTTTCTCAGCTTCAGGTGATAATTCTCTTGGACTATTTAAGTCCTTGTCACCTTCTAAGGTTTTGAACAAATTAGTCAGTTCATCATTTTTTACCCCAACAATAGTTCGTAGATGAGAAATATCTCCAAATAATCTTTGAAAGTCATTAAGAGTCTGTAGTCTATCTCTCCGAATTTGCACCTTTTGGGGTCTAATTTTTTGTAGCTCTATTTTATATCCTAAATAATTAATAGAATCCCCTCTTTGTATTTTTTCAGGAGCAATTTGTAATCCCCAGCAAGGCAAAATTTTCTTTACTTCTTCAAACATTCTTTCTAAAGTATCTGCATTTGAGTCATTTAGTAAAATATCATTCATATAATGATAAATTATGGATTTAGGAAATTTTTTACGTATCACTTCCAATGGCTGTTGTACAAAATATTGGCACAGAGTTGGGCTATTTAACATTCCCTGTGGGAGGACCCTCCATTGAAATCTTTTAACCGGTTGAGAATTATTATAAGTAGGCACTGTGAAAGCAAATCTTTCTTTGTCTTTTTCTTGTAAGGGTATTGAAAAGAAACAGTCTTTTAAATCAATAACTATGAGAGGCCATCCTTTTGGTAACAGAGTAGGCAAAGGCATCCCAGATTGTAGAGAGCCCATTGGCTGAATTACTTTGTAAATTGCTCTAAGGTCTGTTACCATTCTCCATTTACCAGATTTCTTTTGAATAACAAATACAGGAGAATTCCAAGGGCTGGTTGACTGTTCAATATGCTGAGCATTTAGCTGTTCTTCTACCAGCTCTTCTAAAGCCTGGAGTTTCTCTGTTGTTAAAGGCCATTGTTGGACCCATACAGGCTTGTCTGTTAACCATTTTAAAGGTAGAGCTGTTGGTATTTTTGGAAGATTATCAGTTGTTGTGCCATGTTCCTATATAATATGGATGGCTGGTGACCACTCAAAATAATGCCTTCTAATATTTCTCTCAGAAACATGTGCTAGTTTATGATTTGTTTCTGAGATTGGAGGGATTTTAATCTGAGTATTCCATTGTTGCAACAAGTCTCGACCCCACAGGTTCATAGCTATGTTAGCGACATATGGTTTTAATTTTCCTCTCTCTCCTTCTGGACCTATACATTCGAGCCATCTTGCACTCTGTTTCACTCCAGATAATGTCCCAATTCCTAACAGTTGAACGTTTACCTCCTGAAGAGGCCAAGTTGGATGCCAAAATTCTGGTGCAATTATGGTAATGTCCGCACCTGTGTCTACCAGACCAGACAACAAAACACCATTTATTTTTATCGTTAATTTTGGTCTCTGTTCATTAATAGAAGTTTGCCAAAAAATTTTCTTTATGTTTTCTCCTGAATTTTCTATTCTCTCTTTTTCATCATCCTGACCAGCATGATTTATTCCAATAGTCATTTGGTTATTTAATCGCTCAGAGCAGGGATTTCCTCTACAGCTGCAGGAAAGGTTTGAACTGGTTTTGCTATGGGGGCCTGCATGAGGCCCCTCTGGGAGTTTCCCGAAAACTGAGGCAAAGGATTACCCTGTCTGTCCTTTGTTGATCTACATTCGTTGGTCCAGTGTTTTCCCTTACCACACCTTCTGCATACTCCAGAAGGAAGGGGCATTCTTTTGCCATTGTTCCTTGAAGAAACATTGCTTCTACGAATGACCTGTTTACAGTCCCTTTTAAAATGTCCTTGCTTTCCACACCCAAAACATCTAACACTCCTCAAACCTTTTGAAATTACTTCTCCTACCCACGTATCATCATGCTCATCAACCTCAACATTAATTGTTTCTCTAATCCAATCTTCCAAAGGTGCAGATCTTGCCTTTAACGGCCTGATTATTCTTTTGCATGCTGCATTCGCATTCTCAAATGCCAAAGCTTCAATTATTGCCTTACTAGCTTCTGATCCTAAGACCATTCTGTTTACTGCTGAAGCCAGTCTTTCTAAAATATCTGTGAAAGATTCTTTTGGGCCTTGCATCAACTTTGTGAATGACTCAGGTTTTTTTCCTGGTTCCTCAACTCTGTCCCATGCATTCAAGGCTGCCATTCGACATAAAATTAGGGTTTGAACATCATATAAACATTGTGTTTGTATTGAAGCATATTGGCCTTCTCCAATAAGCTGATCCTGACAAACTTGTATTCCTTTATCCGTCCATTGTTTTTCTACGTTTCTAGCTTCCTCCTTAAACCACGTTAGAAATTGAAGTCTCTGGCTGGGTTCTAGAACAGCTTGTGCAAGGTCCCGCCAGTCCTGTGGTATAATCCTATTATATGTTGACCAAGAGTTTAACATTTGCTTTACATATGGGGAATGCATGCCATAAGATACTATTGCCTCCTTAAACCTTTTAAAATCCATCAGTTCAATTGGAGCCCAGATATTTTGTGTAGCCATTTGATCAGGCATCTGCAGTACGGTTACAGGATAAATTAAGGGTGACTGTGTGAAAACAGGCTTTCTTTCTGTAACCTTATGATCCAAACTTGAACCAACTTCACTGTTAAAATTAACAGGTTTTTCTAAAGCTGTTATCCTGGCACTTAAATCGACTATCTTTTTAAATAGTAAAATGAGAATAAGCATGGTGATAAACTGCATAATTCGATCAACATTAATCTTCTCATATAGTTGTTCCATTGTCAGACTGCCTAAAATTTCAAAAACCCAATTTTCTTCCAATGTACACAGAAAACCCATTTTTTTTAAATGTGGAAAAAATTTGTCGTTTAAATAGTTTCCTTTATGACTTACCAAATCTGCGTAGAACAGTAGAAATCCGAGCGAATTTCAAAAGAGCCACCTAGTGTCCTAGGTGTGAATCCAGAGAGAGAGAGAGAGGGAGACAGAAACAGAGAGACAGAGAGAAAGCAAGAGAGAAAGCAAAAGTGAAAGTGAAAGTGAAAGTGAAAGTGAAGGGGTAGCCGGCTAAAGCTTAAAGCCAGCCACTTGTTCCTTCTTGACCGAGTCAAGGCTTGGCTTTACAGGCAGGGGCCCTGTTTAGCAGGGCAGGCCTGAGCTGTTTGTAGCACTGGCTTTAAGCAAGCAGCTCACAGTCCGGCCTGAGGCCAAGCAGACCTTGGGCAGGGGCTAGGGAGCTGGCTGCTCCGGCTAGGGAGCCGGCTGCTCGGGCTAGGGAGCCGGCCCCAAGCAGTTTTTAATGGATTCTTGTCACGTTGGGCGCCAGATGTAGATGTAACCAATCGTCTTTTTAAAATAAGAAACACAGAGCCAATGTAAAAGAGAAAGCTGAGAGGTCAGAGCTCAGAGATAAAATCTTACCTCCTGCAGTGCTCCTAACTTCCCCGAGAGAGAGCTACTTCCTGTTTGTCTGTGTTTAAATAGTCTTTCTGTTCTGCCTTCTCATTGGTTCTAAACCCAACCACATGACTGCCTCATCACTGCCTGTAAGTACCGCCCTCCAGGTCTTAAAGGCATATGTCTCCAATACTGGCTGTATCCCTGAACACACAGAAATCTACCTAGCTCTTCTAACCACCATGCTCTTGCTATGGCTCTAATAGCTCTGACCCCAGGGCAACTTTATTTATTAACATAAAATTAAAATCACATTTCAGTACAAATAAAATATCACCACAAGTTAGTTTAAATTGGATGTTCATGCTGGTTGATGAACTATCACCTCCTCAATTAAGAGGTCTCTCTTGTTCAAATCGAACCTTTATCAATTTTGATGGTACCCACAGCTTATCTTCTCCTGTAGAAACAAAAGCAAAACCTCGTCCCCAATGTAATACATACCCTGGTTTCCATTCTGAGGTCAGCACATCCTTAAAGTATATAGGCTGATTTAATTCTGTAGTTTTTTCTATTATCCAATGTCTCTCTGCAGCTGTTGTGCCTTTCTCATTGGCATTCAGAAAATTCAAAGTTAGAAGAGCATTATGCAGTCTATTTCTGGGGGTTTTTGTTACCCATTTCTGTTTATTTAGCATATCCTTTAGAGTTCTGTTTGATCTTTCTATAACTGCTTGACCTGTAGGATTATGTGGTATGCCTGTAATATGCTTTATATTGTAATAAGCAAAAAACTGTTTCATTTTAACAGAGACATATGATGGAGCATTGTCAGTTTTGATTTGTGCAGGTATACCCATGATGGCCATAACTTCTAGCAAATGAGTGATTACAGAATCAGCTTTTTCAGAACTCAAAGCAGTTGCCCATTGAAATCCTGAATAAGTATCGATAGTGTGGTGTACATATTTCAATTTCCCAAATTCTGCAAAGTGAAACACGTCCATCTGCCAGATTTCATTTCTCTGAGTACCCTTTGGGTTACATCCTGCTGGTAATGGCGTTTGATTGTAGAAGGAACAAGTAGGACATTTCTTTACTATTTCTTTGGCTTGTTGCCAGGTTATGGAAAAATCCTTTTTTAAACCTTTACTATTAACGTGATATTTTTTATGAAATTCTGAGGCCTCCAGCACATTTCCTATCAATAATTTATCAATCTCATCATTGCCTTGTGCTAAAGGGCCTGGCAGACCAGTATGAGATCGGATGTGAGTTATATATAAAGGATGACTCCTTTTCCTGATTGTATCTTGTAATTGAATAAATAGTGAAGTTAATTCTGAAGCATCAGGGATAAATTCTGCAGTCTCAATATGTAATACCACTCTTTCAGCATACTGAGAGTCAGTTACTATGTTTAGAGGTTCTGAAAAATCCATTAATACCAACAGAATAGCATACAATTCTGATTTTTGCACTGAATTATAAGGACTTTGAACCACTTTACTTAAATTTTCTGATTTGTAACCTGCCTTTCCTTGTTTGTTGGCATCTGTATAAAATGTACGAACTCCAGATATGGGTTTTTGCCGTACAATTCGAGGCAAGATCCAATCAGCTCTCTTTATAAGATCAATTCTATTGCTTTTGGGATATTTGCTGTTAATTTCTCCCAAAAAATTACTGCAAGCTCTTTGCCAAGGTTCATTTTCTGTCCATAATTTTTCAATGTCCTCCTTAGTTAATGGTACGACAATTTCTGCTGGGTCTATGCCTGATAATTGACGAAGTCTCAATTTTCCTTTGTAAATCAAGTCAGAGATTTTTTCCACATAAGTTTTTAATTTTTTATTTGGTTTATTTGGTAAAAATATCCATTCCAATATAATATCTTCCCTCTGCATTAATATTCCAGTAGGAGAATGCCTAGAAGGTAAAATAACCAAAATGCAATCCAGCTTTGGATCAATACGATCCACGTGCCCTTCATGCACTTTCTTTTCTACCAAGGCCAATTCTTTCTCAGCTTCAGGTGATAATTCTCTTGGACTATTTAAGTCCTTGTCACCTTCTAAGGTTTTGAACAAATTAGTCAGTTCATCATTTTTTACCCCAACAATAGTTCGTAGATGAGAAATATCTCCAAATAATCTTTGAAAGTCATTAAGAGTCTGTAGTCTATCTCTCCGAATTTGCACCTTTTGGGGTCTAATTTTTTGTAGCTCTATTTTATATCCTAAATAATTAATAGAATCCCCTCTTTGTATTTTTTCAGGAGCAATTTGTAATCCCCAGCAAGGCAAAATTTTCTTTACTTCTTCAAACATTCTTTCTAAAGTATCTGCATTTGAGTCAGCTAGTAAAATATCATTCATATAATGATAAATTATAGATTTAGGAAATTTTTTACGTATCACTTCCAATGGCTGTTGTACAAAATATTGGCACAGAGTTGGGCTATTTAACATTCCCTGTGGGAGGACCCTCCATTGAAATCTTTTAACCGGTTGAGAATTATTATAAGTAGGCACTGTGAAAGCAAATCTTTCTTTGTCTTTTTCTTGTAAGGGTATTGAAAAGAAACAGTCTTTTAAATCAATAACTATGAGAGGCCATCCTTTTGGTAACAGAGTAGGCAAAGGCATCCCAGATTGTAGAGAGCCCATTGGCTGAATTACTTTGTAAATTGCTCTAAGGTCTGTTACCATTCTCCATTTACCAGATTTCTTTTGAATAACAAATACAGGAGAATTCCAAGGGCTGGTTGATTCTTCAATATGCTGAGCACTTAACTGTTCTTCTACCAGCTCTTCTAAAGCCTGGAGTTTCTCTGTTGTTAAAGGCCATTGTTGGACCCATACAGGCTTGTCTGTTAACCATTTTAAAGGTAGAGCTGTTGGTGTCTTTGGAAGATCATCAGTTATTGTGCCCTGTTCTTGTATAATATGGATGGCTGGTGACCACTCATTAGAACAATATCTTCTAATATTTCTCTCAGAAACATGTGCTAGTTTATGATTTGTTTCTGAGATTGGAGGGATGTTAATCTGAGTATTCCATTGTTGCAACAAGTCTCGACCCCACAGGTTCATAGTTATGTTAGCCACATATGGTTTTAATTTTCCTCTCTGTCCTTCTGGACCTATACATTCGAGCCATCTTGCACTCTGTTTCACCTGAGATAATGTCCCAATTCCTAACAGTTGAACGTTTACCTCCTGAAGAGGCCAAGTTGGATGCCAAAATTCTGGTGCAATTATGGTAACGTCCGCACCTACCAGACCAGACAACAAAACACCATTTATTTTTATCGTTAATTTTGGTCTTTGTTCATTAATAGAAGTTTGCCAAAAAATTGTCTTTATGTTTTCTCCTGAATTTTCTATTCTCTCTGTTTCATCATCCTGACCAGCATGATTTATTCCAATAGGCATTTGGTTATTTAATCGCTCTCCAGAGCAGGCATTTCCTCTATGGCTGCCGGAAAGGTTTGAACTGGATTTGCACTGGGGGCCTGCGCGAGGCCCCTCTGGGAGTTTCCCGAAGACTGTGGCAAAGGATTACCCTGTCTGTCCTTTGTTGATCTACATTTGTTGGTCCAGTGTTTTCCCTTACCACACCTTCTGCATACTCCAGAAGGAAGGGGCATTCTGTTGCCATTGTTCCTTGAAGAAACATTGTTTCTGGGAATGACCTGTCTACAGTCCCTTTTAAAATGTCCTTGCTTTCCACATCCAAAACATCTAACACTCCTCAAACCTTTTGAAATTACTTCTCCTACCCATGTATCATCATGCTCATCAGCTTCAACATTAATTGTTTCTCTAATCCAATCTTCCATAGGTGCAGATCTTGCCCTTAATGGCCTGATTATTCTTTTGCATGCTGCATTCGCATTCTCAAAGGCCAAAGATTCAATTATTGCCTTACCAGCTTCTGAATCCGAGACCATCCTCTTTACTGCTGAAGGCAGTCTTTGTAAAAAATCTGTAAAAGACTCTTTTGGGCCTTGCATCACCTTTGTAAATGACTCAGATTTTTTTCCTGGTTCCTCAACTCTGTCCCATGCATTCAAGGCTGCTATTCGACATAAAATTAGGGTTTGTACATCATATAAACATTGTGTTTGTATTGAAGCATATTGGCCTTCGCCAATAAGCTGATCCTGGCAAACTTGTATTCCTTTATCCCTCCATTGTTTTTCTATGTTTTTAGCCTCCTCCTTAAACCAAGTCAGAAATTGAAGTCTCTGGCTGGGTTCCAGAACACCTTGTGCAAGGTCCCGCCAGTCCTGTGGTACTATCCTATTATATGTTGACCAAGAGTTTAACATTTGCTTTACATATGGGGAATGCATGCCATAAGATACTATTGCCTCCTTAAACCTTTTTAAATCCAACATTTCAATTGGAGCCCAAATATTTTGTGTAGCCATTTGATCAGGCATCTGCTGTACGGTTACAGGATAAATTAAGGGTGGCTGTGTGAAAACAGGCTTTCTTTCTGCAACCTTATGATCCCGACTTGAAACAACTTCACTGTTAATTTCTTCTGTCTGAATTTTTACAGGTTTAACAAGTTCTTCTAAAGCTGTTATCCTGGCACTTAAATTGACTATCTTTTTAAATATTAAAATATGGATTAGCATAGTGATAAGGTGCATAATTCCACCAATACTAATATTATATAGTTGTTCCATTATCAGACTGCCTAAAATTTCAAACAAAAACCAATTTTCTTCCAATGTACACATAAAACCCATTTGTTTTTTAATGTAGAAAAAATTCTCTTTTAGATAGTTTCCTTTAAAATATCTGATATGTTATGACTTACCAAATCTGTGTAGAACAGTAGAAATCCGAGGGGATTTTCAAATCAGCCACCTAGTGTCCCAGGTGTAAATCCAGAGAGAGAGAGAGAAGGGAGAGACAGAGAGAGAGAGAGAGAGAGAGAGAAGGCACAAGAAAGCGTAGCTGGCTAAAGCTTAAATCCAGCCACGTGTTCCCTCTTGTGTCGAGTCAAGGCTTGGGTCTGGCTTCCTTAAGCTCTGACCACGTGCGTTGGCTTTACAGGCAGGGCCCTGTTCAGCAGGGCAGATCTGAGTTGTTTGTAGCACCGGCTTTAAGCAAGCTGCTCACAGACCTAGGCCAGGGCTAGAAGCTGCCACTCGGACTAGGAAGCCGGCAGCTCGGACTAGGATGCCGGCCGCTTCCTGCCGCTTCCTGCTGCCACCTGCCGTCGCCTGCCGCCCTTGCGGGAAAGCGGACCTGCCGTCAAGCCAAGCGGTTTTTAATGGATTCTTGTCACGTTGGGCGCCAGATGTCGATGTAACCAACCGTCTTATTAAATAAGAAACACAGAAACAATGTAAAAGAGAAAGCCGAGAGGTCAGAGCTCAGAGCTAAAATCTCACCCTTCCTCCTGCTGTCCCAGCTTCGCGAAAGAGAGCTACTTCCTGTCTGTAAGTCGATTTTCCAGTCATTCTGCCTTCTCATTGGTTGTAAACCCAAACACGTGACTGCCTCGTCACTGTCTGAATGTACAGCCCCCTAGGTCTTAAAGGCATATGTCTCCAATGCTGGCTGTATCCCTGAACACATAGAGATCTATGGGATTAAAGGCGTGTGCCACCACCGCCACACTCTGTCTATGGCTCTAATAGCTCTGACCCCCGGACAACTTTATTTATTAACATACAATCAAAATCACATTTCAGTACAATTAGATTACCACCACATTTATGTAACTCATTTAAAATTGTAATGGATAATTAAAAAATAGATTAATAATTAGTCATCTATGATAATCATATTTGTAGCCATGTTAGTTAAGTCTTCTAGGTATACATAGATATATTTCAGATAGATAGGTAATCTTCAAACACTTCATAGACCTAGAGAATATGGCATTTAAATAACTTAGAATTCTGTTGACATGAGACACAATTGCTCCTGGCTGCACTAATTTGATCCCGAGAGAATGTTGGGCTTCTAAGACATTTCCATTGGGAAGTTTGTCTTTTTGGCACAAAATGGCCTACTGGGCAAAGAACTGCCCTTGCCCTGATGGCTGACAGTACAAATGCAATGCTGTCCTTTCTGGACAAGTGGGACACAAGGAAAGCGACCACTGTACTCTGCCAAGACAGGGTAAGATGGTCTCTCAAAATTCCTGCTTCTAAAAATGGTCTGTCAGATACTCTAGGCCTGTAGCCAATTTGAATGCACCAACAATGCTGAGAAACATTAGGTGACTGTCCAGGCTGCCAGCTGTCTTGGTCTACTTTTGCAAGATTCCCGAAAGTTGCTTGCATCCATCTACCATTTCTCAGGTACCATTATGTTCCTTCTCAGGTCTTTGACGTGGTTGAAAACTAGATAGTTGTAATTTCCTCAGTTATGACAAAAGATAAGTTAGATATAAAACCTTAAACTCACAAATATAAGATAGATAGGACATCTTCTTTAATATTGTAACTGTAATTCTTGCTCGATAATTGTTTTGTTATATGTAATTTTACCATGTTAAAGTTAAAAACTTACTTTTTAAAAAAAAGAAAAGAGACAGGCCCGGCGGAGGAGACAAGCAGACACAGGTAGGCCTGTGGCGGCGGCCCGTGGATGTAGACGGGCCCAGCGGCGGCAGCCGACAGGGATATTCAGGCCCGGCGGCAGCCGGCAGAGACATTCAGGCCCAGCGGTGGCCCACAGAGGTAGACGGGCCCAGCGGTGGCCCGCTGAGGTAAACGGGCCCAGTGGCAGCGGCCCACAGGGACATTCAGGCCTGGTGGCAGCTGGCAGAAACATTCAGGCCCAGCTGCAGCCCACAGAGGTAGACAGACCCGGCGGCGGAGACAAGCAGACGCAGGTAGGCCTGCGGTGGCGGCCCGCAGAGGTAAACGGGCCCAGCAGCAGCCTGCTGAGGTAGACGTGCCCAGTGGCGACAGCCGACAGGGCTATTCAGGCCCGACGGCAGCTGGCAGAGACATTCAGGCCCAGCGGCGGAGACAAGCAGACGCAGGTAGGCCTGTGGCGGCGGCCCGTGGAGGTAGACGGGCCCAGCGGTGGCAGCCGACAGGGATATTCAGACCCGGGGGCAGCCAGCAAAGACATTCAGGCCCAGCGGCAGCCCACAGAGGTAGATGGGCCCAGCGGCGGCCCGCTGAGGTAAACGGGCCCGGCGGCAGCGGCCGACAGGGACATTCAGTCCGGCTGCAGCCGGCAGAGACATTCAGGCCCGGTGGCGGCCCCCAGAGGCAGACAGACCCAGCGGCAGCTGACAGGGACATACAGGCCCTGCGGCGGCGGACCGCAGAGGTAGACAGGCCCAGGGACGGAGACAAGCAGACGCAGCTTGGAACAGGGATGCTCCTAACCCCAACATCTGGGGAAGAAGCTATCTCCATGGGTCAGAACCAGAACGAATCTGAACACTCCTTCTGAGGACAACCCAGGGCCCAGCTGCTGATCCTGTGAAACCCAACAACTTGGAGGTGTTGGTGAGACTACCCTGCTCAGCTGAAACCCATCTGGGAGAGGATTCAGATGCCTACAGTTTAAAGTCTGAAGAAACAAGATCAGCTGAGGAGTTGACAAATGAACAAAACGTGACCTGGGAACACAGAAGAAGGCGCTACCCAGACACCAAACCAGATCACCAGAATCATAAGTATATAATTCACCGATCAAAATCAGCTGCCCCTGAAGAAATAGCCCAATAGCACCAATTTAACCAAGAACCACTACTAAACCAAGACTAAAAATTAGAACAAGAGAGGCACTCTCAGACACAGACACCACCTGCACTGCACAGAGGAAGAGATGAGTAGACGCCAGTGCAAAAATACAGGCAACAACATAAAGACCTATATGGCAACATCAGAACCTAGTGATTCTATACCTGCAAGACCTAAACATACCATGACAGAAGAAACAGAAGAAATCAACCCTAAAAATGACTTTAAGAAGATGATAGAGGCCCTTAAAGAAGAAATAAAACATTCCCTCAATGAGGAAATAAAAACTTTCCTTAAAGAGGAAATGAAAAACTACCTTAAAGAGGAAATAAAAACTTTCCTTAAAGAGGAAATAAAAAACTCCCTTAAAGAGGAAATAAAAACTTCCCTTAAAGAGGAAATGAAAAACTCCATTAAAGAGGAAATAAAAAACTTCCTTAAAGAAATGGAAGAAAAAACGAACAAAAAATGGGAAGAAATCAAAGAAAGCCAAGAAAAAGCAATTAAACAGATGAAAGAAACATTCCAAGATCTGAAAAATGAATTTGAGACAATAAAGAAAACACATGCTGAGGGAATGCTGGAAATAGAAATCCTGACTAAACGAACAGGAACTACAGAAACAAGCATAACCAACCGATTGCAAGAGATGGAACAGAGAATCTCTGACGCTGAAGACACGATAGAGAAAATAGATTCGTCAGTCAAAGAAAACAATAAAGACAAAAAAGTCCTAACACAAAACGTCCAGGAAATTTGGGACACGATGAAAAGACCAAACCTAAGAATAATAGGGATGGAAGAAGGAGAAGAATACCAACTCAAAGGCACAGAAAATATATTCAACAAAATCATAGAAGAAAACTTTCCTAACCTAAAGAAAGAAATACCTATGAAGATACAAGAAGCTTACAGAACACCGAATAGGCTGGATCCAAAAAAAAGTCCCCTCGCCACATAATAATCAAAACACTAAACACACAGAATAAAGAAAAAATATTAAGAGCTGCAAAGGAAAAGGACCAAATAACATATAAAGGCAAACCCATCAGAATAACACCAGACTACTCAATAGAGACTATGAAAGCTAGAAGATCATGGACAAACCTCATGCAGACACTAAGAGACCACGGATGCCAACCCAGACTATTATACCCAGCAAAACTCTCAATCACCATAGGCGGAGTAAATAAAATATTCCAGTATAAAACCAGATTTAATCAATACCTGTCCACAAACCCAGCCCTACAGAAAGCACTAGAAGGGAAAATTCAACCCAAAGAAGCTAAACACATCCATGAAAAATCAAGCAATAGATAATCCTACACCAACATACACCACAGAAGGACAACACAACACAACCAAAAAAATAACAGGAATTAACAATCACTGGTCATTAATATCCATCAATATCAATGGTCTCAACTCACCTGTAAAAAGACACAGGCTAACAGAATGGATAAGAAAACAGGACCCATCCATATGCTGCATACAAGAAACACACCTTAACTCCAAAGACAGATACTACCTCCGAGTAAAGGGCTGGGAAAAGGTTTTCCAAGCAAGTGGACCTAAGAAACAAGCTGGTGTAGCTATCCTAATATCTAATAAAATAGACTTCAAACTAAAATCAATCAAAAGAGACCAGGATGGACATTACATATTCATCACGGGAAAAATCCACCAAGATGAAGTCTCGATTCTAAACATTTATGCTCCAAATACAAAAGCACCCACATTCATAAAAGAAACACTACTAAAGTTTAAAACGCACATCAAACCCCACACATTAGTAGTGGGAGATTTTAACACACCACTCTCACCAAAAGATAGATCTACCAGACTGAAACTTAACAAAGAAATAAAGGACCTAACAGATGTTATGACTCAAATGGACCTAATAGATATCTACAGAATATTCCATCCTAACACAAAAGAATATAGCTTCTTCTCAGCACCCCATGGAACCTTCTCAAAAATTGACCACATGCTTGGACACAAAACAAATCTCAACAGATACAAAAAAATTGGAATAACCTCCTGTATCTTATCAGACCACCATGCCTTAAAGTTAGAACTCAATAACAACAAAAATTATAGAAAACCCACAAACTCATGGAAACTGAATAATGCCCACCTGAAACATCAATGGGTCAAGGAAGAAATAAAAACAGAAATTAAAGAGTTCCTAGAATTCAATGAAAATGAAAGTACAACATACCCAAACTTATGGGACACTATGAAAGCAGTGCTAAGAGGAAAATTCATAGCTCTAAATGCACACATAAAGAAGATGGAGCAATCCCATACCAATGAATTAACAGCACAACTGAAAGCTCTAGAACAAAAAGAAACAAACTCACCCAGGAGAAATAATCAAATTGAGGGCTGAAATCAAGGAAATAGAAAACAAGAGAACAATACAAAAAATCAATGAAACAAAGAGTTGGTTCTTTGAAAAAATCAACAAGATAGACAAACCACTAGCCAAATTAACCAAAAGGCAAAGAGAGAGCACCCAAATTCACAAAATCAGAAATGAAAAGGGAGACATAACAACAGACAATGAGGAAATCCAGAGAATCATCAGATCATACTTCAAAAACCTGTACTCCACAAAAATGGAAAACCAGGAAGAAATGGACAATTTTCTGGATAAATACCACATACCAAAATTAAATCAAGACCAGATAAACCATTTAAATAGACCAATAACCCCTAAAGAAATAGAAACAGTCATCAAAAGTCTCCCAACCAAAAAAAGCCCAGGACCAGATGGTTTCAGTGCAGAATTCTACCAGACTTTCAAAGAAGAACTAATACCAATCCTCTTCAAAGTGTTCCTCACAATAGAAACAGAAGGAACACTACCAAACTCTTTTTATGAGGCTACAATTACCCTGATACCCAAACCACACAAAGATGCAACAAAGAAAGAGAACTACAGACAAATCTCCCTCATGAACATTGATGCAAAAATACTCAACAAAATATTGGCAAACCGAATCCAAGAATACATCAAAACAATCATCCATCACGACCAAGTAGGATTCATCCCAGGGATGCAAGGATGGTTCAACATACGGAAATCAGTCAATGTAATACACCATATAAACAAACTGAAAGAAAAAAACCACATGATCATCTCCTTAGATGCTGAAAAAGCCTTTGACAAAATCCAACACCCCTTCATGATAAAGGTCTTAGAAAGATTAGGAATACAAGGAACATTTCTAAACATAATAAAAGCAATTTATAGCAAACCAACAGCAAACATCAAATTAAATGGAGAGAAACTCAAAGCGATACCACTAAATTCAGGAACAAGACAAGGCTGTCCACTCTCCCCATATCTATTCAATATAGTACTAGAAGTTCTAGCTAGAGCAATAAGACAACAAAAGGAGATCAAAGGATACAAATTGGCAAGGAAGAAGTCAAACTTTCACTATTTGCAGATGATATGATAGTATACATAAGTGACCCCAAAAACTCTACCAGGGAACTTTTACAGCTGATAAACTCCTTCAGTAAAGTGGCAGGATACAAGATCAACTCAAAAAAATCAGTAGCCCTCCTATACACAAATGATAAAAGGGCTGAGAAAGAAGTCAGAGAAACATCACCCTTTACAATAGCCACAAATAATATAAAATACCTTGGGATAACACTAACTAAACAAGTGAAAGACCTTTTTGATAAGAACTTTAAATCTCTAAAGAAAGAAATTGAAGAAGATATCAGAAAATGGAAGGATCTCCCATGCTCATGGATAGGTAGGATTAACATAGTAAAAATGGCAATCTTACCAAAAGCAATCTACAGATTCAATGCAATCCCCATCAAAATCCCAACACAATTCTTCACAGACTTGGAAAGAAAAATACTCAACTTTTTATGGAAAAACAAAAGACCCAGGATAGCTAAAAGAATCCTATACGATAAAGCAACCCTTGGAGGCATCACCATCCCGGACCTCAAACTCTACTATAGAGCTATAGTAATAAAAACAGCTTGATACTGGTATAAAAACCGACATACGGACCAATGGAATCGAATTGAAGACCCTGACATTAATCCATGCATATATGAATACCTGGTTTTTGACAAAGGAGCCAAAACTATACAATGGAAAAAAGAAAGTATCTTCAACAAATGGTGCTGGCATAACTGGATGTCAATATGTAAAAGATTACAAATAGATCCATATCTGTCACCATGCACAAAACTCAAGTCCAAGTGGATCAAAGACCTAAACATAAATCCAGTTACACTAAACTTAATAGAAAAGAAAATAGGAAGCACTCTTGAACGCATTGGCACCGGAGACCATTTCCTAAATAAAACACCGACAGCACAGACCCTGAGCACAACCATTAATAAATGGGACCTCTCGAAACTGAGAAGCTTTTGCAGGGCAAAAGACACAGTCAATAAGACAAAAAGACAGCCAACAGATTGGGAAAAGATCTTCACCAATCCCACATCTGACAGAGGATTGATCTCCACAATATATATAGAACTCAAGAAACTAGACATCAAAGCACTGAACAGTCCAATTAAAAAATGGGCTAAAGAGCTAAACAGAGAATTCACAAAACAAGAACTACAAATGGCTGAAAGACATTTAAAGAAATGCTTAACATCCTTAATCATCAGAGAAATGCAAATCAAAACGACTCTGAGATACCACCTTACACCTGTTAGAATGGCTATGATCAAAAACACCAATGACAACCAATGTTGGAGAGGATGTGGAGCAAAGGGAACACTCCTCCACTGTTGGTGGGAATGTAAACTTGTACAACCACTGTGGAAATCAGTATGGCGGTTTCTCAGAAAATTAGGAATCGAACTACCTCAAGACCCAGCCATCCCACTCTTGGGCATATACCCAAGGAATGCTGATTTATACCATAAAGATACATGCTCAGCTATGTTCATAGCAGCACTATTTGTAATAGCCAGAACCTGAAAACAACCTAGATGCCCATCAACGGAAGAATGGATGAAAAAAATGTGGTACATATACACAATGGAGTACTACTCAGCAGAGAAAAACAATGAAAGCATGAAATTTGCAGGCAAATGGATGGAACTAGAAAAAATCATCCTGAGTGAGGTAACCCAAACCCAGAAAGACAGTAATGGTATGTACTCACTCATTGGTGGATTCTAGATATAAAATAAAGAACAATCAGACCACAACCCATAGAACCATAGAGGCTATATATATAGCATGGAGGTTCCTGGGACGACTGTGGCATATAATAAATTTCAGTTTTACTCAATTATTGAAAAAAATAGCCAAATGAATGGAAACACATGAACTATGAACCAAAGGCTGAGGGGCTCCCAGCTGGATCAGGCCCTCTGGATAGGTGAGACAGTTGATTGGCTTGATCAGTTTGGGAGGCATCTAGGCAGTGGGACCAAGTCCTGTGCTCATTGCATGAGTTGGCTGTCTGAAACCTGGAACTTATGAGGGACACTTGGCTTGGTCTGGGAGGAAGGGACTGGACCTCCCTGGACTGAGTCTACCAAGTTGATCACAGTCCTCGGGGGAGGACTTGTCCTGGAGGAGGTGGGAATGGAGGGTGGGCTGGGGGTAAGGGGAGGGCGTGGGAGGGGGGAGAATAGGGGAACCCATGGCTGATATGTAGAACTGAATGATATTATAAAATAAAAAATATATATCACAAAAAAAGCAAATAAACCAAAACCCCAACATTCTGGAAAAAAAAAAAAGAAAAAAAGGGGAAATGCTGTGGATATCATTCTATATAAATAAAACACTGATGGCCAGTGACCAGGCAGGAAGTAGGTGGCCAGGCAGGAAGTAGGTGGGACAAGGAGAGAGGAGAATTCTGGGAAGCGGAAGGCTGAGGAGGAGACACTGCAGCCACCGCCAGGACAAGCAGCATGTGAAGACGCCGGTAAGCCACCAGCCACGTGGCAAGGTATAGATTTATAAAAATGGGTTAATTTAAGATAAAAGAACAGTTAGCAAGAAGCCTGCCACGGCCATACAGTTTATAAGTGATATAAGCGTCTGAGTGATTATTTTATAAGTGGATTGTGGGACTGCGGGGCTTGGGGAACCTGGAGAGAAGCCCTCCAGCAACATATACCACTACTGCAACCTTGGGGTTACAATACCATGCTGGTCCTTGTTGTGGATCATCGGTCTCACAACTGGGTTAGGACTGTTAGATGCTTCCATTCTGTGGAAGCTTGGATACCATCTGGTAACATGAAAACTAGTTCTCAGTGTGGAGGCTTTCAGGCCAGAACCAGCTCAGGATTCTCTGGGCCTTGCATCTGAAATGCATGGTGTCTTCAGCAATATGGACTTACATTCCACCTCTTGGTAGTGGGGAAAGCTAAAGGCAATATCAATAGTCTGTAGTGTTTGGAGTACATCATAGACAACCCGGAAGCCCAGACCAACAAATCAAAAGAGGGTTTCTTGTGTCTCATCTTGAGCCTTTGTTAAATCTTCTGGATCTTGTGGGGAACATTGCTGGCCGTGATTGAAAGGTTTTATTTAAACTATCTATGTATATACATATGTATATATAGCCTTATATTTTAGGTAGATAATAATAAAATGATTCCATATGCATATTCAGATATTCTTACTGTTACTTTATCTTCTCCCTTCTAATTAGAGTTTACCCCATTTTCCATTTCAAATCACTTGTATTCTGATCGGCTCCTCTGTTGCTCACCTTCCCACGGTCTCTTTTTACTTCCCTGGTTCCTACAGCTACTTCACAGTATATACTCACATCAGAAGCCGTGGAGGTAGGAACAGGAAATGAGAGTGAACATGTGACATTTGTCTTTCTGGGTCTGGGTTACCACACTCAAGATCTTTTGTAATTCATTCCACTTACCTACAAATTTCATAATTTTATTTTTCTTTACATTGGAAAAATATTCCATTTTGTGTATGTAGCAAGCTTTAATTATGCATTTGTTTGTTAAATGACATTTAAATTGTTTCCATTTTCTAGTTGTTGTAAATAGCATGGCAGTAAACACAGCTGGACATAGTGAATTTTGTCAATGGCTATTTCTGCATCTATTTCAATGACAATGTGATTTTAGGCCCAATTATGTCAGTTATTAAAATTATTGAATTGAAAATATTGAACCATACCTGAAAATCTGACATAAAGCCAAGTTGTTCATGGTGGATAATCTTTCTGATATATGTCTTGTTTGCAGTTCACAATATTTTTGTTAAGAATTTTTGAATCTATTTCCATCAGGGATATTGTCCCACAGGTTTTATTTTTTGTTTCTTTACCTGATTTTGGTATTACTGTAATACTGACTTCATAGGTGGAGTGAGTAATAATGGTGCAGGGCCTTTAAAGTACTCCCTTATTATATTCATAATTTCTTTGACATCTGCTGTAATTATTCCTGTTCATTTCTGATTCTGTTTTTAGGGTTCACTGTCTCTCTCTTTAGGTGTTTTGTTTGCCAAGGGTCTGTCAATCTTGTTTCTCTTTTCAAAGATTCATAGATTCATTATTCTTTGTACTATTTTCTTTGTTTCTATTTTATTAGTTTCTTCTTGTATTTTTATTGTTTCTTGCTGTCCATTGGATTCAGGTTTACCTGTTCATATCTTTCCTAATACTTGAGGTCAGGGATTGTGATGCCTCCAGAGGTTATTTTAAAGCGATAGCCTACAGATTGGGAATTCAGCTCAACCTGGTAGATTCAGTCAAGGCAGGTCCAGTCCCATCCTCCCAGGCTGAGAAAAGTGTCCCTGTATAGGCCCCAGGTTCCAAACAGCCAGCTCAAGTGCTAAGGACAGGTCTCGGTCCCACTACCTGGGTGCCTCTCAAACAGTTCAAGTTAATCAACTGTCTCACTCATCCAGAGGGCCTGATCCAGTTGGGGGCTCCTCAGCTACTGAAAGACATTTAAGGAATTGCTCAACATCCCTAATCATCAGGGAAATGCAAATCAAAACGACTCTGAGATACCACCTTACACCCGTCAGAATGGCTAAGATCAAAAACACTGAAGACAGCTTATGCTGGAGAGGATGTGGAGCAAGGGGAACACTCCTCCACTGTTGGTTGGAATGCAAGCTTGTACAGCCACTTTGGAAATCAATATGTCACTCTTTTTACAAAATTGGGAATCAATCTCTCTCAAGACCCAGCTATACCACCCTGGGGCATATTCCTAAGGAATGCTCAATCATACCACAAGGGCACATGCTCAGCTATGTTCATAACAGCATTATTTGTAATAGCCAGAATGTGGAAACAACTTGGATGCCCTTCAACTGAAGAATGGATAAATAAAATGTGGTACATATGCACAATGGAGTGCTACTCAGCAGAGAAAAACAATGACATCATGAGGTTTGCAGGCAAATGGATAGATCTAGAAAAAATCATTCTGAGTGAGGTAATCCAGACTCAGAAAGACAAACATGGTATGTACTCACTCATAGGTGGATACTAGATATAAGACAAAGGATGACTAGACTGCTACTCACAACTCCAGGGAGGCTACCTAGAAAAGAGGACCCTAAGAAAGACAAAGGGATTGCCCAATAACAGAGAAATGGGTGAGATATACATGAGCAAAGTGGATGTGGGGTGGTGGTGGTAATGAAGGGCAAGTTTCGAGGGAACGAGAGCTTAGAGGAGCAGGAGATCCCAGCTGGATCAAGAACACAGAGAGAAAACAAGGAAAAAGAGACTATGATAAATGAAGACCCCCATGGGAATAGGGAGAAGCAAAATGCTAGAGAGGTCCCCAGAAATCCACAAGGACACCTCCACAATAGACTACTGGCAATGGTTGAGAGAGTGCTTGAGCTGACCCACTCTGGTGATCAGTTGGCCAAACACCCTTACTGTCATGGTAGAGCTCTCATCCAATGACTGATGGAAGCAGATGCAGAGATCCACAGCCAGGCCCCAGGTGGAGCTCTGGGAGTCCAATCGGCGAGAAAGAGGAGGGATTGTATGAGTGAGAATTGTTGAGACCATGATTGGAAAAGCACAGGGACAAATAGCCAAACTAGTGGAAACACATGAACTATTAACCAATAAGCTGAGGAGCCGTCAACTGGATCAGGCCCTCTGGATAAGTGAGACAGTTGATTGGCTTGAACTGTTTGGCAGGCCCCCAGGCAGTGAGACCTGGACCTGTCCTTAGTGCATGTGCTGGCCGTTTGGAACCTGGGGTCTATGCAGGGACACTGCCCAGCCT
Organism: Peromyscus maniculatus bairdii; assembly: GCF_049852395.1. Classification (NCBI taxonomy): domain Eukaryota; kingdom Metazoa; phylum Chordata; class Mammalia; order Rodentia; family Cricetidae; genus Peromyscus; species Peromyscus maniculatus. The sequence goes on along the minus strand of NC_134860.1, from coordinate 47,917,546 downwards.
GGGAGGAGGGGACTGGACCTTCCCGGACTGAATCTTCCAGGCTGAGCTGAATCCCCAGGGGAGTCCTTCCCTGAAGGAGATGGGAATGGATGGTAGACTGGGGTGAGGGCGGGGAGGGGGGACAAGGAGGGAGGACAGAAGAATCCGCAGCTGATATGTAAAATTAAATTAAATTACAAAATAAAATAAAAAAAAGACATTGCTTTTGTTTACCCAACAGAACATGATGGTAAGACCCTATTGGAGGAGACAGCACATATTTGAGTGAGAAAACATGGAGAAATCAAGCTGGAACTGACCTAGAAACTTTATCCTAGCATAAAGAAAGAAGTCGAGAGTAAAGTCTGTCCCTTAATATAGGAGCTATTGGCAATTGATAGCTGCTAGGAGGGGGAGATCAGTTTCCTTTAAGGGTGTGACATCTGGTAATGGGATTATCCTCGAGTGGAAGGCCACACATCCAAGAGTATAAGGACCACACAAATTGGACCTGATAGGTTTAAAAGAATAGGACATAATGTTGAGACATAGGAAAGTAGATAGATCTGGTAGGATTCAGAGTGGTGAATATGATCAGAATACACAATTTCTCAAAGAACTAATGAAAACATGTCTTTGTTAGGGTTTTTATTGCTGTGAAGAGACATCATGTCCATGGAAACTCTTATAAAGGAAAACATTTAGTTGGGGCTGACTTAGAGTTAAATGGTTTACTCCATTACCATAATGCCAGGAAGCATGGTGACATGCAACAGACACAGTGTTGGAGATGTAGATGAGAGCTCTACATCTGGATCCTAATCAGCAGCAGTAGGAAGAGGGGTTGACACTGGGTCTTTCTTGAGCTTCTGAAACCTTAAAGTCCACCCCCAGTAACACACTTCCCCCAACAAGGACACACCTACTCCAAAAAAGCCACACTTCCTGCTAGTGCCACTTGCTGTGAAATGAAAGTGGGTCTAGAGGGATTATTGTTGTCCAAACCATCACAAGACAAAGAAAGAAAAAATACTGAAAAAGAAAAATATTACTTTATTAGGGATGAAGAAGTATTGAAGCTCAGTGACCCCAAACTCCAGTTTCTGTGCACATTGCTACAGAATGACCATAGTCTCACCCCCTGAGTATCCTTGAATCTGGTAAATATCCCACAAAGGCATGGTTCTACAGTGGGAGTATTGCAATTTAGGAGTTTTGATTGTGAAGAGAGAGAAGTCACTATGATGGTCCACAGAATGTAAGTTTTTTGGTGAAACTTCCAAGACCCATCCATTAGTTCTCCAATGAATATCTTCTTAGAAGGGAGGAAGATGTGTCATCATAATCCACAACTGAAGTCAACTTGTCACAAGACCAAAAAATAAGCTTCTGTAGTACAGATAGCATCTTGTCCAGGGCTTAGTGATTATATGACAAGTACCAGGAACAGGTGTGGTGAGTGACAGGCGAACTTAACAATTGCCTCTCTAAAGATCTCTAAGAGATTAAGACCCAAAAAATGAGTGACTTCTCTACTCCTGGGTGAAAATAAGAATCAGAAATTAAGACACAATGCCCAGAGGACAGAATGAGCAAGGGAATAAGTAGTAGAGAGCTGTGTCCTGACACTGTTCTCTAGAATAAAAGAATCTTCAAAGAGCAAAGAACATGCCCTGCTTAAAATCCCAGGATCCTACAGAAAACACTCCACTGATCTTCATGACAACTTATTTTTGTACTTTCTCTTCAAGTTTGGTGTTATGAAGTCAGCTACCTCTGCCCTCAGAAAATCCTGGAAGAAGCTGTTTAAGATGCTTCTCTTGATAGTCTCTCTTCTGATTCAAGAAAGAAGATAACATAATGGTTAGTTAAGGAAAACGGTAAAATAGAATTGATGAATCTATGCCTCTGAAAAAAGTTCACACTTCACTTTATCAGAGTGTCTATGATGTGTCAGATATAGGCACAGTGCTTCCACCTTGTCTATTCACTTTCTCTCTCAGCACACTTCATAATAATTCTTTCTGGAAGGCATTATTGTGTGCACTTGATATTAGAAGACATTAAGAGAAGTAAATACATGCTGGTAGAATTTTTCTTAATTGTGTTACTTATATGTCATGATCCATGCTGTAGTCTCATCTTCTAACACAGCATAGGCTTTAGAGTACACAGATGGACACTCCTGGGATTTTCATTTTCTGTAAGTGCAATAGAGAGTGCAAACTGGATGTCAGGTACTTGACAAATAGTATTTATCTAATTTTCAAAACAATTTACATGTACAGGACTGCTACTCTCCATCTTCCAGATGGGAAACCAACATTTGAGGTAATAACTTGTCTAACATATACAGCACAGAGGATGGCCTGGAACCCCAATGGTCACATCCTTTTCAGGCCAGTAAGCCATGGAATATGCTGACATATGTTATTGTCTGGACTGGCTGGGATGCTAACTAGTGAAAATGCAAAACTTAATGTTATGCTTTGTTTCCATGACTTAGCATTAAGGGGAAAAATACCCAGGATATTAAATTACTGTCCAGAGCTCCACACAGCCCTGAAATCCTGCTTCCATGTCCCATTTCCTACATCACAACACAAAGTGGCTGAGACCAGAAGGAACTGGTCAGTTTATAACAATATGTTAGCAGAGGAGAATCTTTCTGTATTTAAACATCAACAAAATTCGAGTAACAGCATTCTAATGAAAACATTCTTTCTTCAACTCACGTCTAATTTTATTAGCATTAAAAGCTTTCACAAATTTTCTATTTCCCTAGGCAGGTTTTTTAAGGCTTATCCATAGAAAACTTCTCTGAGAGAGAGCTTCTCTAATCAATACACCATACTACATATTGTCAATACAAAAACATCACTCCCTCCTCAAAACAGTAAGAAATAGTCTACTCTATATGAATGCCCATAGCCTATAAATGCAAATGCAGGTTACTCAGGACATGTTATACTCTGAAAATGCTTACATGATTTTTTATTGATTGTATCTTAAAGAAAGTCATAAATTGAGTTATTTACCAAACACATTTTATCAGATACTATGTGCATGTGAAAGCTAATTCTTTTTGTCCCATAGCATTAGAAAATCTCATTCCTGGTGTCTGGTAAATACGGGGCTGAGAAGACAGGAAAGCAGTCTTTAGGAGAGAGAATTAGTAAATCCCCTAAGGAATTAGTCCTTGAATTATATCAAATTCACCAGCCTTTACCATCTGGTTCTGACTTCTCTTTTATTCCACACTGTGAATTTGACATAAAATTTACGTGTGACATAATGGGAATATTATTTTTCAAGTTGAAATAGTCAAAACATAGTATGGCCTAAAAAAGTAAAACTAGCAGCGGGGGAAAACAGACATTTTAGCTGACCAATCAGATTCTTTGCTTAGATTGTATATTTCTCCCTTTGTCTACAGTTATCTGCTCTATGTAAAATACTTGGATATTTAGAGTGTTTGAAATAATTTGTTATCCTCTAGTTCTAGTTTGCCTTATGAAAAATTTAATCCCATATTTATAAACTCATGAAGAGTGTCCAGTTCTAAGGGAGATTTACAATAATATCTAAGTTATTATAATTCTTATTTGTTATTGATAATTTTAAGTTTCGTATTATGTCGGTATTATTAGGCATTTGGGGATATTTCAGAGGAATTCAGATAATAATACAGTACAACTTTAAAATACTTGTTAACAAAATTTTCTTATCCTATGAAACAAGGATAGAAACAAAAAACCAGACTTATAAATCAAGATTCCATAGGCTTTTGTAACATAATCACATCTTATTTATTATTTTCTATTTGGAAAGGGAAATTGGGCTATAATAGGAGTCACTTTGTATTATTGTATTATTGTTCACTTCCCTTACTAGCAAATGTTATAATTATTAAAGTTTTTAATAGCAATTAAAGTATTAAATTTTATGTAATCAAGAAATATGGGCTCTCAAGTTATGAAAAGCCATGAACATAGTCAATGTAGATGGTTTGTGCCATTTGGACACAAAAGAGTTAACCAAACCTTTGAGTTTTTCTAAGAGTCAAAGTTCCTCTGAGATGGCGGAAGTCTGAGTGTGTCATATGGTTTCTCAGAGCCTTGACTCTACTGTGTTTTTTACTGTATCTGCTGCATTTATCTCAGACAATTTTAAATTCATTTTTGTTGTTTTTAATTATGTGTATTTTGGGAGATGTGCATACGAGTGCAGGTATCTACAGAGGCTGGAAGTGTCATCTCCTCCTGAAGGTAGAGGTCGAGGTGATGCTGAGCCATCTCTCCTACCCACAGAAATCATCATTTATAACAGTAGTCTAATTGGTTGAGGTCAGTCAATATTCTTTCTCTTTTATTAATAGGAAGTTCATTTGGTTTTCTCTATTTGGGTATAAGAAAGAAGTACCCCTAAAATGGGATTCTTTTGAAAAATTTTAAACATCTTTGTTAATTTAATTACTAGATTTTATTCAAGTTATTCCAACTAATAAGAGTGGGTTGTGACAAACTTGAATCTTTTAAAATATTAAAGTGGATTACTTAGGAGAAAGCACATAACTATGACAAAAACATGATTAGTGAAAGAACATTATAACCTCATTTGTAGATTTATTAAATATAAGGTTATATAGGGCTGGCAAGTTGGTTCCATGGGTAAACGTGCTTGCTGTCAAGCACATAGACACATGCATGCACATATGTGTACACACACATAATAAGTAAATACATTAATGTAAATTTGCAAACAAATTAGCATGATTTTTATCATTTAGGAGCATGTCAAAGAATATACAAATATTTCAAACAATTTTTTGAAACTCTAAATATAAAAGTATTAAAAAATTGTAACAAAATGAGAGTCAGTAGAAATGTTGCTAGAGTGGTTTTGACTTTAGCTCCTTGGGATATTGAACTGTTGATGTAATTGAAGACGATTATCACACAGCTTTTCTGAAGTTTATGTAGCTATGACATGAAGACATTAACACAAATTTAAGATAAGAAATACAAATCTAAGATTTTTTTTGTCTTGGAATTTTGTAGCATAGGAAGCAATTAGATGAACCATAAAGGATTGTTTTCATGTTTATTTGAGGAAGCCTTTGATGTGAGGTATTTTACATTCAATGAAATCACCTTGTATTATTTTTATTCCTATAGTTCTTTTTCTCCCAGGACCTCACTGTGGAAATTCTGTAACCAATTCTAAACTTTTCATTATGTTTTAAGACCTCTTACAATACTATTTGTCTCCATGTAATACCATTGGTAGGTCCTGTATTTCTGTATTTTATTTTTTTTTGGAACACCATATTATTTTATGAGGAAATTTCCATTGTTTTCCAAAAAGGACAGATCTTAGATTCAGGCTAATTATTAGACTGTCTTTAGCTAAGGAAGCCAAAAACTTCAGGCAGTTCTGAAAAGTATTATCATTTATTGATTTAACCATGAATCCAGAAGACTGAAGATCAAAGACATGCTGAAATTTTGTATAATATGCAAAATTTTACAAATATACTTAAATATTAAAATATTTATTAGTTTATTATTTTGGAATCCATACATGTATATAATGCATTCTGTTCACACTCAATGGCCCACCTTCTTTTATTCCCCTTTCTTTTCAACAACATCCTTATTATCAACAAGTCCTCCTACCACTATGATATATTTTTGTTGTGTGGTCCACTGGGTTTAACCAGAGCTACCAGTGTGGGGATGAGTGTAGAGCTATTGACTGGAACATGAGCTCCATCACTGAAGACAAGGACTTCCCCTCCTTGATACTGAGTTGATGATGAGTAAACTATTGTTTCCTGTTTGGGCAAAACTTAAATTCCCTCAGCTATTTCTAGGATATTCAACAATTTCTGGTACCTTTACAACTCACAGACAGATGAAAACCCTCAGCAGCACCAGTAACTCCAGCACCATCACTGGCTTCATCCTCCTGGGATTCCCCTGCTCCAGAGAAGAGCAGATCCTCCTCTTTGTGCTCTTCTTCATTGTCTACCTCCTCACCCTCATGGGCAATGCTTCCATCATCTGTGCTGTGCGCTGGGATCAGAAACTGCACACCCCCATGTACCTCCTTCTGGCCAACTTCTCCTTCCTGGAGATCTGGTATGTCACCTCCACAGTTCCCAACATGTTGGCCAACTTCCTCTCTGACACCAAGGTCATCTCCTTCTCTGGGTGCTTCCTGCAGTTCTATTTCTCCTTCTCCTTGGGGTCTACAGAATGCTTCTTCCTGGCAGTCATGGCCTTTGACCGCTACCTTGCCATCTGCAGACCTCTACACTATCCTGCTCTTATGACTGGACGCCTCTGTAACATCCTTGTGATCAGTTGCTGGGTGCTTGGTTTCCTCTGGTTCCCCATTCCCATCATCATCATCTCCCAGATGTCCTTCTGTGGATCCAGGATTATAGACCATTTCCTATGTGACCCAGGCCCTCTGTTGGCCCTCAGCTGTTCCAGAGCCCCACTGATGGAATTTTTCTGGCCAATAATAATGTCTCTGCTCCTTTTTGTTCCTTTTTTCTTCATTATGGGATCTTATATGTTGGTTTTGCGAGCTGTGTTTAAAGTCCCTTCAAGAGAAGGAAGAAGAAAGGCCTTCTCCACTTGTGGGCCCCATATGACTGTGGTTTCTCTTTTCTATGGCTCAGTGATGGTCATGTATGTGAGCCCAACCTCTGAACATTCATCTGGAATGCAGAAGGTTGTGACTCTTATTTATTCTGTGCTTACTCCACTCGTTAATCCTGTAATATATAGTCTGAGGAACAAAGATATGAAACATGCAATGAAGAGGCTTTTGAAAACATAAAAGTTAGAATTTTAATCAAACAACACTGTTGATTGTGTAAGTATATACTGTAGAACATTATTCAACCACAAGAATGATTAAATTGTGTAATTTACAGCAACATAGATAAAATGGGACAACACTCTGTTAAGTAAAATAGAGCCAGTCATGGGAATTCAAATACTGAATGTTCTAATTTATGTGTAGAAAATCTTAAATAAGGAATAGGTTTAAGAAGTGTAAGAAGATGGAATGTGGTTAATATTTACAAGGCGTGCAGTGGGATAGTTATTCAATATCTGTGTTTGATATTGGAATAATATATGTCTGACACATGTTAATTCTGTTTCATATAAGATGGCTGAGATTTGTATTTTCCCAACATAGAAAAATACAATAATCATTTCAATAAACATGATACTGATGAAAATTACCTTGATATAATATGCATTGTATTCATATACTGAATGTTACTCTGTACTTCACAAATATGTCCAATTATTGCATCAATTAAAATGAAAATGTAAATCCAGGCATATTGGAACATGTCTATAATCCCAGAATCTGGGGAGTTGGGACATGAGGATCAGAATTTCAAGAGATTTTGGCTATATAACAAGATCATTTTTTCATAAAACAAAATAGAAGAATGTGGTGATTTATGCCTGTGATACTTCCATTTCTTGTTGCTGTAGTAATCACCATGACTAAAAGCAATTTAGGAAGGAAAGGGATTACTTGGTGTACAGATGATAATCCATCATTGAGGAGAGCCAATACAGGATTCTAAGGGAGGAAATTGGAGGCAGGAACTGAATCAGAGACCATGAAGGAGTATACTTGCTGGCTTGCTTTCCATGATGTGCTCAGCTTGCTTTCTTCCAAAACCCAGGGGCACCTGCCCAAGAGTAGCACCATTTTCAGTGGGATTGTCCCTCCCATATCAATCACTAACCAAGAAATGCCACATAGACATACCCATAGGCTAGTCTAATTGAGGCTAATCCTAGGTGACTGTAATTTATGTCAAGTTGAGAAAAACTAGCCAATACATATGATCCCTTGTCAACTTGACACACAATCACATTACTATTCAATAATATTTTTTTGCTTGTCCCTAAACCATCATATTAATATAATAATATAACATGTACTCCAACTTTTAAAACTCCAATATTATTTTAAATGTTTCAATATTTTAAAAGTTCAGTGCCTCTTTAAACTATCCAAAGATCCTTAATGGTGGGTCCACATAAAATACAAAATAAATTCCATGCTTGTTTTTTATCATTTTCCTTTTGGGAATTTTATGCATGAGGACTGTGTTCATAGTATTTCCATCCTACCCTTTCCCATTTGTAACTCTTCTTATGCCCCCAGTCTCTCACAAATCCATGACTACACGCACACACACACACACACACACACACACACACACACACACACACACACACAAACACACACACATTAATGCCTGATGAGTGCATTTAATGTTGTTCATGTGTATATGTGTTTAAGCATGATCAGTTAAGGTTGGATAATGTGTCATGGAGTTTGTCCCTGGAGAAGAATGATTCTCCCTCTCTTAGCAGCCATTCATTTCCTATGGCTCTTCATCTAGGGTAAAGCTCAGTGATATTTCCCCCATCACATTGAGATTGACTGGTGTTCTCTTTGTGCGTGTCTTATTAAAATTTCATGAATGAAACTTTCTTTCATATATGAAAGGCACTTGTTGCAGATGTTAGTCCTTTAGCTTTTACAATCTTTGGGCTACCACTTCCTCAATGTTTCCTAAGCTTTAGATGCAAGGGTTATGATGTGGAAATATCTTTGGGGGTGAGTACTCTGTGGTCAGGGGCTCTATGAATTTTGACCAGTTGTAGTAGATGGGCTCCATCAATTACAAAAAGAAGTTTTTTGTGATGAGGGGTGAGAGTGATGTTTATCTGTATACAAGGATAGGTATTTAGAATGCAGTTGGGAATCATAGTGATTTAAGAAATTGTCAATATTAAACTTTCTTCTAGGATACATGGCCTCACCAGCCATGAGTAGTTGGCTAGGTTTATAGTACCAGACATGATTTTCCTTCTATTTAGAAGGCCTAAAATCCAATTAGGGAACTGCTGGTTACTCCAAAGACATAAGTGCTACTATTACACGTTTGGGGATACCTTGTCATGGTCATTGTTGGGTTTCATAGACTGGACAACTTGGTAAGACTACGGATTGCATTTCTCCCTTGGCAGCTTGCACAGCACCTTCTAATACTAGGAGAGCTAATCATCAGGAAGGAGGCTTGTAGGTCAATTCCAGCTTGATTCATCCAACTCTTATGTCTTAAGGGTAGGGTGTTTCCCCATGCGTGTTCAATTGCCTTTACTGTTCTTTGCTCTTCTTCTTCCAACTCCCTCAACCATTAACCTCTCTCTCATCACCTGAAACAAAATATATGTCCCATTTTCTCCATTTCTCCCATCATAGCACCTATATTCTGCTATCTTACTTTCTGGACATCCTTTCCCACTCTCTTTTAATCCAGGTTATATAATCACATCTGAAAATTCAGAGTCAGGATCACTGAAAAAGAGAGAATATGTGGCATTTGTCTTTCTGTGTCTAAGTTGCCTCACTCAGTGAATTTAAATTCAGTTCCATCCATTAATCTCTAAATTTCATGATTTCCTTTTTTGCAGCTGAATAAGATTCCATTGTGTATGAGCACTCTATTTTCATTTTCTACTCATTAGTTGAATGTTTTCCTTTCCTAGATATAGAGGTTTGAATGAGAAATGTCTTCCATAGTCTTGGGCATTTGAACACATGGGTCCCAGTTGGTGGCACTGTTTGAGTAGGTTTACATAGCACAGCCTTGCTAGAAAATGTAGGTCACTTGGAGGTGTGGTTTCCGATTTAAAAGGTTCACCTACATCCATTTTATTTTGCTGCTTCTTGTTCACAACTTGAAGATGTGAGCTCTCAGAAGCCTGTTCCTGAAAACACACCTGATGCTTGTTTTCATGCCTCCCCACCATGATGAACTAATATCTCTCTGAAACTGTAAGCCAAAATAAACTCTTGCTTCTATATGTTGCCTTGGACATGATGCATTATAAGGGCTATAGAATAGTAACTAATACAGCAGCTAGTTGAGCAGAATAGACTGGTCATGGTTGCCCCAGTATCTGTGGAGTAGAATGTTAAGTTCTTAGGGCATATGTGAAGGGGCAGTATAGCCTTTTGAGAGTTCTCCACACTGATTGCCAGAGTGGCTGCAATCAATTTGCTGTCCCACAAACAGCAAGTTTGAGTTTCCCTTTTCTCCACAAGCAGTTGCATTTGCTGTCAGTTGTTTTCTTGATCTTAGATTTTCTGACTATGATGGGATGAAGTCTCATAGAGGTTGTAATTTGGATTCCCATAATTGCTTAGAATGTTGAATGTTTTTTGAGATTTTTTTTAGCCATTTCTGTCTTTTCAGAACTCTCTGCTCTGACAAAAGACCATTTTTAATGGAGTTCTTTGTTCTCTAGACCCTGTAATGTTTTTGTATATTCTGGATTTTTATGTATCTTTTATCAGATGTACAGCTGTGTGTTCATTACATTGATTATTTCTTTTGCTATACAAAAGCTTTTTACTTTTATGAGATCCCATGGGTCAATTGTTAGTTTTGATTCTTGATCAAATAGATTTCTATTCAGAGAGTCCTTTTCTACTCCTTTATCTTGCAGGATACTGCCTGTTTTCTTCTAGCAGCTTTGGTTTCACATTGAGGTTTTTATCTTTCAAAAAACTGTACAATATATTTTGATCATATTCCTTTCCCCACCAACTCCTTCCAGATCCTTTTCACCTGCCCACCCACTGAGCTTCATGTGCTTGCCCCCTCTCACAAAAAGTCAAAAAAGGGACAAAAAATAAAGAAAAACAAAGGCAGAGAGAGAGAGAGAGAGAGAGAGAGAGAGAGAGAGAGAGAGAGAGAGAGAGAGAGAGAGAAACAAACCAACAAACAAAACCATGGAGTCTCATTTTATTGTTGGCCAACTACTCATGGACATGGGGCCTGCATTGAAGAATGGTTTGTATATCCGGTGACAGTTTAAGAAAATTGATATTCTCTTTACTAGAAGATATCTATTGAAAATAGCTTCTTGGTTATGGGTGGCACTTTGTGTCCATTTCTCCTTCTCTGGGCTAGGGTTTTGTTCGATTTAAACTTGAACAGTTTTGTGCATGTTATCACAGTCTTAATGAGTTCTTATGTGTATCAGCCCTGCTTTGTCTGAAAAACACTATTTACTTGGAATTGTCCACCACGACTGGCTCCTGAAATCTTTCGACTTCCTCTTTTGCCCAGATCCTTGAGTCTTGAGGGGAGAGGTTTGATAAATACATCCCATTTATTGTTTAGTTCTCCAAAGTCTCTCACTCTCTGGACTTGACCCAATTGTGCGTTCAGTGTTAATTACCATCTACTGCATGAAGATGATTCTCTGATGAAGGTTAAGCAATGTTCTGATCTGATCTATGTGTACAGCAATATGTCATTGGGAGTCAATTTATTGCTATGTTCCTTTAGCAGAATAATAGCAGTAGGTTTTCCCCTAGGCCCATGACCTATCCTGTCTTAGGTTCTTGTCCACTTTAACAGTGTCAGGTATGGGTTTCATTTTATGGTGTGGATATTAAATCCAATGAAAATGTGGTTTGTTTCTCCCTTAACATTATGCCACTATTTCACCAGTGTATCTCATGGGAAGGTTGCTTTTGTAGATTACAGAGTTTGTAGTTGAGTGATATCAATGATGACTTTTCTCATCTAATAGCATGCAAATGATATTTCAGCACTATGAATGCCAGCTAGTCAATTAGGGTGAAACTTCTATTGGGGACTAGCTCAATTTATCCATGTTCAGTGACCTAAGTAAATGGTGTCTTTAGCAATAGAGACAGTCAGGTTGTGGAAATTAATCAATGACATATTTGATCCATTTGGAATTTGTGCAGGGTGATGGATGTGGATCTAAGTATACTCTCCTGTGGATGAACATACAGTAATTCCAGCACCCATTTGTTGATGGTGCTATCTTATTTCAAGTGCAGGTTTCTACCTGTTTATCAAATATGAAATTGACATGACTATATATATTGGGGCCATATAGTTTTTCCCATGATCTATGTTTTGGAACATCATGAATATATCCCTACTAACTAAATTCTGTATAAATAAAGAAACACTCTGGCTGCTAGTCAGTCAGGCTGCAAGATTTTCCTGTCCACCATGGCCTGGCTCACTTCCTTCCCCAACTGACTCTTTACATACTCTGCAGGACCCATCTACCACCCAGTATGGCTCCCAGCAGGATTTGTCATAGATAGTCTTTATTATGTTGAGTTATGCTCCCTCCAGTCCCACACACTCTTGGAATTTTATCAAGAAGCCTAGTTGGATATTGTCAAAGGCCTTTTCTGCATCTGTTGAGATGATCATTTTATTTTTTGTTGCTTTGTTTTTAAGCCTATTTATTGAGTTACATATCCCTGCACCTCTAGGATAAAGCCAACCTCATTGTATGGGTGACCTTTTTCTATATATACCTGTATTCAGTTTGTTAGTAATTTATTTAATTTTTTTTATTTATGCTTACCACCCCATAGTTTTGTGGGTTTATTGTACCTTTACCTGATCTTGATATTAAAGAAATACTATCTTCATAAAAGGAGTTTGAAAATGATGTTTTGTTTCTCTTTTTAAGTGATTTGTTTTATAGATTTTTAAGTTTTTATTAAGAAATTTTCTATTCATTTTACATACCAACCACAGATCTCCCTCTCCCCACTCCTCCCAACCTCCTAGTCTTCTTCCCCAACCTACTCCCCATTCCCACCTCCTCCAGGGCAAGGTCTCCCATGGGGAGTCAGTAGAGCCTGGTAAATTCAGTTGAGGCAGGTCCAAGTCCCTCCCCGCAGCACCAAGGCTGTGTAAGGTATCCCACCATAGCACTGGGCACCCAAGCCCTCTCATGGATCAGGGATGGTCTGATCCCACTGCCTGGGGCCCCCCCAAATAGTTCAAGCTAAACAACTCTCTCAACTATCCAGAGGGCCTAGTCCAGTTGCATAGGGGCTCCACAGCTATTGGTCCACAGTTGATGAATTTCCACTAGTTTGGCTGGTCATCTCTCTATGTTTTCCCATCATGATCTTGATGCCCCTTGCTAATAGAATCCTTCCTTTCTCTCATTGATTGGAATGCTGTAGCTTGGCCTGGTGCCTGGCCTTGGATCTCTACATCTGCTTCTATCACTTACTGGATGAAGGCTCTATGATAACATTTAGGGTATTCACTAATCTAATTACCGGAGTAGGTCAGTTCAGGCACCCTCTCAACTATTGCTAGTAGTCTAAGGTGGGGTCATCCTTGTGAATTCCTGGGAACTTCCCTAGAACCCTGTTTCTCCTTGTTCCCATGATGTCTTCATTTATCGTGGCATCTCTTTCTTTGCTCTCCTACTCTGTCCCTGTGACAGCTGGAACCTCCTGTTCCCTTATGTTCTCATGCCCCATCTGTTGCCCTCCATTATCTCCCTCACCCCCAGTTTGCTCATGTAGATCTCACCTATTTCTCATTCGCTGGGTGATCTATGTGTCCCTCTTAGAGTCTTCCTTGTTAGCTAGCTTCTCTTGAGCTGTGGGTTGTAGTCTGGTTATCCTCAACTTTACATCTAGTATCCACTTATGAGTGAGTACATACCATGTTTGTCCTTCTGAGTCTGGGTTACCTCACTGAGGGTGATATTTTCTAGTACCATGCATTTGCCTCAAATTTTATAATATCATTGTTTTTTCTGCCAAGTAGTACTCCATTGTGTATATGTACCATATTTTTTTTTATCCATTCTTTGGTTGAGGGACATCTAAGTTGTTACCAGGTTCTGGCTATTACAAATAATACTGCTATAAACATAGTGGAGCATGTGTCTTTGTGGTATGATTGAGCATAGATTATTAAATCTACTTTAATCCAAAATAATCTGATAATCTCAAAATAGTTTACATTGATATGGGTTTTAATTTATTGATACAAATTTAAAGTCAATTTGTTATACTGTGTGCATAGCTTTACTCTTGTTTAAGGTATTATGTTTATCCAAAATGTAATGTATAATTTAAAGATGTGGATTAATAGTCATCTATAAAAGTCAAACTTATACCCATATTAGTTATGTTTTCTAGGTATACAAAGTTATAGTTCAATTAGGCAGTTAATCTTCAAACACTTCAAAGGCCTACAGCATATGGCATTTAAAATGTGTTAAGAATTTAGACTTTTCTTGACAGTGAGACATGTCTGCTCCTGTCAACACCAATTACTTCAAAGAGGATGATGGTCATCAAAGAAACTCTTCATGGAGTTTTCTTTCAATGTGGCAAGAAACTGCTCTTGCCTGGACTACTTGACACACTATGTTGTATAAACTGGACATGCAGGATACATATGAAATAACCACTAAACTTTCCCAACACAAGGTGGGATGGTCCTTCAGGGTTCCTTCTTCATAGAAGTAACTGCTATACATTCTGCAGGACACAGAGAAAAGCGACTGATGAGCTTTACATATATAGGTGGAGCAGTCCTTCAAATTTCCTGTTTCACTGAAAAAGTCTGGCATATACCATAGGCCTGTAGGCTTAAGATGGATGAACCAACATTACAGAAGAACTTTGGGTGGCTGTCCAGGCAGTTAGCTGTCTTGTCACACTAGAGTTTGAGAAGTTGCTTGCAATGCACTTCCTGTTTACTCAGGTAATATTATATCCTTCTGGGTTCTTCGATGGATGTGAAGAATAGATAGTTATAGTTTTCCTTAGTTATGATAAAAGGTAAATTAGATATGAAACCTCAGACTCTCAAAAAAAGGATAGATGATAGAATATTTTCTTTCATTTTGCCAAATACAAATTGACTAGATATTGTGGTGATATTTTCTTTGTGTTCTAATATATAAAGCTTACTTGGAGATCAGAGGAAAAAACCAACCACCTTATTAAACATAGAAGTCAGACAATGGTAGCACATACTTTTAATCCTAGTATTCAGGAGACAGAGATTCATGCAGATCTCTGTGAGTTCAAGGTCACATTGGGAACAGAGCCAGGCGTGGTGGCACATGCCTTTAAATTCCAACACTAGTTAACCATAAAAGTCTGGAGGTCTGTACAGACAGACAGGAAGTGACAGAGCTGGGCAGAAAGAAGAAGTGATGTAGCTGGGTGGAGAGAGGAAGTGATATGGCAGGGACAGAAAGGATATAGACGGGAGTATACAGGAAGTGGCACTCTGGAGGCTGAGGAATTGGTGAGGTGAGGTTGACTTGTTCTATTCCTCTGATCTCAGTTTTCTTCCCAATAACTGGCTCCAGGTTTTCTATTAATGAGACCTTTTAAGATTCGTGATACAAGATATTGCAACTGTAAATCTTATTGATAACTGTTTTGTTATATGCAATTTTGCAATGTTGAAGTTAAAACTTTCCCTTTTGCTTAGACAATATGGGGGAAATGCTGTGGGTTGCTGTTTCTATACACTGTGAATATGTATTGCTCTCATTAGTTGATAAATAAAGCCATTTTGGCCAATAGCTAGGCAGAGTAAAGTTAGGCAGTACAATCAAACTGAAGATGAAGAAGGGCAGAGTTGGGGCAGAGGCTAGCCAACCACCAAAGAAGCAGGACATATAGAAAATGAGGTAACAAGCCACAAACCATGTGGTAGAGTGCAGCTAAAAATATAAATTAGTTTAAATGTAAGAATTAATTATTAATTGTTGAAACCAAGTTTGGATAAAGCACAGGGACAAATAGCCAAACGAATGGAAACACATGAACTATGAACCAAAGGCTGAGGGGCCCCCAACTGGATCAGGCCCTCTGAATAGGTGAGACAGTTGATTGGCTTGATCTGTTTGGAAGGCATCTAGGCAGTGATACCAGATCCTGTGCTCATAGCATGAGTTAGCTGTTTGAAACCTGGGACTTATGCAGGGATACTTGGCTCAATCTGAGAGGAGGGGACTGGACCTGTCTGACTGAGTCTACCAGGTCAATCTCAGTCCTCGGGGGAGGCTTTGCCCTGGAGGAGGTGGGAATGGGGGGTGGGCTGGGGAGAAGGGGACGGAGGCAGGAATGGGGAGAACAAGGGAATCTGCGGCTGTTATGTAGAACTGAATGGTATTGTAAAATAAAATAAAAGGAAAAAAATAAAAATTCAAATAAATAAATAAATAAATAAATAAATAAATAAATACATGTAGGGCTGGAGAGATGACTCAGAGGTTAAGAGCACCCACTGCTTTTCCAGAGGTCCTGAATTCAATTCCCAGCACCCATATGGTGGCTCATAATCATTTGTAATGAGATCTGGCACTCTCTTCTGTATACATAATAAATAAATAAATATTTTAAAATAAATAAATAAATACATGTTAAGCAAAAAAAGAATTAATTATTAATAAGCCTTAGCCATTGTCCAAACATTTATAATTAATATAAATCCCTGAGTGATTATTTGGAAATGGCTATGAGATGAGGCAGGACAGAGAAAAGCCTCTATTTACAAAAGACCTTTTTTTGTTTTTGGTTTTTCGAGACAGGGTTTCTCTGTGTAGCTTTGCGCCTTTCCTGGAACTCACTTGGTAGCCCAGGCTGGCCTCAAACTCACAGAGATCCGCCTACCTCTGCCTCCCGAGTGCTGGGATTAAAGGCGTGCGCCACCACCGCCCGGCCTACAAAAGACCTTTTTAAAGCAGTCATTTGGAAACCTACAACTATAAAATATTCCTAAAATATGTACATTTGCATTTATAAAATGAGCTAAAAAGGTGTTACCCTATTATAGGATGACAAAATGCCTTCTATACACCATAGATTAACAAATAAAAAGCACATGCCAGGAATAGGTTACTTCTTTTGGAGTTGCTGGACAGAGTGGTCACATATACACCTCAATATTAAAGGATAAAGACATTGCTTTTATTTATCCACCAGACCATGATGGTAAGACTGTCTTGCTAGAGACACCACACATTTGAGTCAGAGAACACGGAGAAATCAAGATGGAACTGACCTAGAAACTTCATTCCTAATGGCTAGCTTTCATTGTACAGGTAGGTGCTAATCATGCTACCAGAAGAGAAACAAATCATCAATCTTACACATCTGTGATGTCTCTGAGGTACAATAATGACCAGTCTGGCAAGACTTGATCACAGATGCAATAGTGGCACAAAGTCATGGGAATAACCAACCACTTTCTTCTTATAGTTAAGACCTGTTCCACAAGGCAAACTCCATGCTAACATGGTTATCAATCCAAGAACCTGTATTTAGTAGATTCTAAGTCCTATAGGAGAATTCTATCATTCCTACTATCATTCTGCTAAATGGATATAATATTAACTGATTCCTAATAACTTATTGTTATACCCACAGATTAGTGCATTTCTCAGCCCATATCAGAGAAGCTACCTTTTTCAGTAGTTTGTATTTAACACTTAGATCCACAACTGGGCAAGATGCAGAAAATAATAGACTGTGGAATTCTCCTCCCTAAATGGCAACTCTATATCACACCCTCTCGTTCAAAGCCTCGGAAATAATTAGAGGCAGATAGGGTAGAAAAATTAAGAGACAGAGGCATGGATGACTATAAAGAATAGTGCTTCCCAGATACAGCAGGGCAATTGCATGTATGAGCTTGCAGTGGTTGTGATAGCATGCAAAAGTCCTGTGTGTTCAAGCTGGACAAAATCCTAGCATGGAAAAAGAAGTTGAGAGTGAAGTCTGTCCCCTATCTTAGGAGCTATTGGCAATTTATAGTTGCTAGGAGAGGGAGAATCAGTTTCCGTTAAGAGTAACTAAACCATCCTCAAGTGGAAGGCCACACTTCCAAGAGTATAAGGACAACACAAATTAGACCTGATGGGTTTAAAAGAATAGGACACAATGTTGGGTATATAGGAAAGTAGATATATCTGGTAGGAGTTAGAGTGGTGAATATGATCAGAATACACAATTTCTCAAAGAACTAATGAAAACATGTCTTTGTTGGGGTTTTTATTGCTGTGAACAGACACCATGTCCATGGAAACTCTTATAAAGGAAAACATTTAGTTGGGGCTGACTTAGAGTTAAATGGTTTACTCCATTACCATAATGCCAGGAAGCATGGTGACATGCAGCAGACACAGTGTTGGAGATGTAGATGAGAGCTCTACATCTGGATCCGAATCAGCAATAGCAGGAAGAGAGGTTGACACTGGGCCTTTCTTGAGCTTCTGAAACCTTAAAATCCACCCCCAGTGACACACTTCCCCCAACAAGGCACACCTACTCCAAAAAAGCCACACCTCCTGCTAGTGCTGCTTCCTGTGAAATGAAAACAGGCCTATAGGGGTCATTGTCATTCAAACCATCACAAGACACAAGAAAGAAAAAATATTGAAAAAGGAAAATATTTCTTTACTAGGGATGAAGAAGTCTTGATACTCAATGAACCCAAACTTCAGTTTTGTGCACCTTGAAGCAGAATGACCATAGTCATACCTCCTGAGTTTCCTTGGGTCTGGTAAATTGCACACAAAGTCATGATTCTACAGTGAGAGTACTATAATTCAGGAGCTTTGATTGCGAAGAGAGAGAAGTCACTATGATGGTCCACAGAATGTGAGATTTTTGGTGAAACTTCAAAGACCCATCCACTAGTTCTCCAGTTAATCTCTTCCTAGAAGGGAGGAAGATCTGTCATCATAATCCACAACTGAAGTCAACTTGTCACAAGACCAAAAAATAAGCTTCTGTAGTACAAATAGCACCTTATACAGGACTTAGTTATTATATGACAAGTACCCTGAACAGATCTGGTGAGTGACAGGTAAACGTAACAATTGCCTCTTAAAGATATCTAAGAGGTTAAGACTCAACAAAATGAATTACTTCCTCTACTCCTGGGTGAAAATAAGAATTGGAAATTAAGACACAATACCCAGAGGACAGAGTGAGCAAGGGAATAAGTAGTAGAGAGCTGTGTCCTGACACTGTTCTCTAGAATAAAAGAATCTTCAAAGAGCAAAGAACATGCCCTGCTTAAAATCCCAGGATCCTACAGAAAATATTCCACTGATCTTCATGACAACTTATTTTTGTACTTTCTCTTCAAGTTGGGTGTTATGAAGTCAGCTACCTCTGCCCTCAGAAAATCCCGGAAGGGGCTGTTTAGGATGCTTCTCTTGATAGTCTCTCTTCTGATTCAAGAAAAAAGGTAATGTAGTGGTTAGTTAAGGAAAACGGTAAAATAGTGTTGTTGAATCTATGCACCTGAAAAAAGTTCACTCTTCACTTTGTCAGAGTGTCTATGATGTGTCAGATACAGGCACATTGCCTCCACCTTGTCTATCCAATTTCTCTCTCAGCACACTTCATTATATTCCTCTCTGGAAGGCATTATTTTTTCTGCTTGATATTAGAAGAAATTAAGAGAAGTAAATATGTACTTTGTATAATTTTCCTTAATTGTGTTACTTAAGTGTCATGATCCATGCTGGAGTCTCATCTTCTAAAACAGCACAGCTTTTAGAGTACACAGATGGACACTCCTAGAAGTTAAATTTTCTGTAAGTGCAATAGAGAGTGCTAACTGGATGTCAGGTACTTGACAAATAGTGTTCATATCATTCTCAAAACAATCTACGTGGGGAAGACTGCTAATCTCCACCTTCCAGACGGGGAAACGAATGTATGAAGAAGTAATAATTTTTCTAACATATACAGCACAGAGGATGGCCTCGAACCCCAATGATCACATCCTTTTCAGGCCAGTAAGGCCATGGAATATGCTGACATATTTTATTGTCTGGATTGGCTGGGATGCTAACTAGTGAAAATGCAAAACTTAATGTTATGCTTTGTTTCTGTGACTTGGCATTAAGGGGAAAAATACCCAGGATATTAAATTACTGTCCAGAGCTCCACACAGCCCTGAAATCCTGCTTCCATGTCCCATGTCCTACATCACAACACAAAGTGGCTGAGACCAGAAGGAACTGGTCAGTTTATAACAATATGTTAGCAAAGGAGAATCTTTCTGTATTTAAACATCAACAAAAATCGAATAACAGCATTCTAATGAAAACATTCTTTCTTCAACTCACGTCTAATTTTATTAGCATTGAAAGCTTTCACAAATTTTCTATTTCCCTAGGCAGTTTTTTTAAGGCTTATCCATAGAAAACTTCTCTGAGTGAGAGCTTCTCTAAACAACACACCATACTATATATTGTCAATACAAAAACAACACTTCCACCTCAAAACAGATAAGAAATAGTCTACTCTACATGAATGCCCATAGCCTATAAATGCAAATGTAGATTTCCCAAAAGGACATGTTACATGCTGAAAATGCTTACATGATTTTTTATTGATTGTATCTTAAAGAAAGTCATAAATTGAGTTATTTACCAAACACATTTTATCAGATGCTATGTGCATGTGAAAGCTAATTCTTTTTGTCCCATAGCATTAGAAAATCTCATTCCTGGTGTCTGGTAAATACAGGGCTGAGAAGACAGGAAAACAGTCTTTAGGAGAGAGAAATAGTAAAGGAATTAGCCCTTCAATTATATCAAATTCACCAGCCTATTCCATCTGGTTGTTACTTCTCTTTTATTCCACACTGTGAACTTGCATAACATTTACCTGTGACATAATGGGAATATTATATCTAAAATTAAAATAGTCAAAACATAGTATGGCCTGAAGAAGTAAAGATAGCAGTGGGGAAAACAGACATTTTGGCTGACCAATCAGATTCTTTGCTTACATTGTATGTTTCTCCTTTTGTCTATAGTTATCTGCACTATGTGAAATACTTGGATGTTTAGAGTGTTGGAAATAATTTGTTATCCTCTAGTTCTAGTTTGCCTTTTGAAAAATTTAATCCCATATTTATAAACTCATGAAGAGTGACCAGTTCTAATGGAGATTTACAATAATATCTAAGTTATTATAATTCTTATTTGTTATTGATCATTTTAAGTATCGTGTTATGTCAGTCAATATTATTAGGCATTTAGGGGTATTTCAGAGTAATTCAGATAATAATACAGTACAACTTTAAAATACTTGTTAACAAAATTGTCTTATCCCATGAAACAAGGATAGAAACAAAAATCAGACTTATAAATCAAGATTCCATAGGCTTTTGTAATATAATCAAATCTTATTTATTATTTTCTAATTGGAAAGGGAAATTGGGCTATAACAGGAGTCACTTTGTATTATTGTTCACTTTCCCTTACTAGCAAATGTTATTATTATCAGAGATTTTAATACCAATTAAAGTATTAAATTTTATGTAATCAAGAAATATGGGCTCTCAAGTTATGAAAAACCATGAACATCGTCACTGCAGATGGTTTTGTGCAATTTGGACACAAAAGAGTCAACAAAACCTTGGAGTATTTCTAAGAGTCAAAGTTCCTCTGAAATGGCAGAAGTCTGAGTGTGTCATAGGGTTTCTCAGAGCCTTGACACTACTCATTTTAACTGTATCTGCTGCATTTATCTGAGACAATTTTAAATTCATTTTTGTTGTTTTTAATTATATGTATGTTGGGAGATGTGCATATGAGTGCAGGTATCTACAGAGGCTGGAAGTGTCATCTCCTCCTGAAGATAGAGGTCGAGGTGATGCTGAGCCATCTCTTTTACCCACAGAAATCAACATTAATAACAGTAATCTAATTGGTTGAGCCCAGTTAACATCTTTCCTTTTTTATTAATAGGAAGTTCATTTGGTTTTCTCTAAGAATTTGGGTATAAGAAAGAGGTACCCCTAAAATCAGTTCTTCTGGAAAATTTTAAACATCTTTGTTAATTTAAATACTAGACTTTTATTCATGTTATTTCAAATAATAAGAGTGGGTAGTGACAAACTTGAGTCTTTTAAATATTAAAATGGGTTAGGTGGGAGAAAGCACAAAATTATGACAAAAATATGATTAGTGAAAGAACATTATAACCTCATTTGTACATTTATTAAATATAAGGTTATATAGGGCTGGCAAGATGGTTCCATGGGTAAACATGCTTGCTGTCAAGCACATAGACACATGCAAGCACATATGTATATACACACAATAAGTAAATCCATTAATGTAAATTTAAATACAAAATTAGCATGATTTTTCTCATTTAGGGGCATGTCAAAGAAAATTCAAAATATATCAAATAATTTTTTGAAAATCTAAATATAAAAATATTTAAGAATTGTAACAAAATGAGAGTCAGTAGAAATGTTGCTAGAATGGTTTTGACTTTAGCTCCTTGGGATATTGAACTGTTCATGTAAATGAAGACGATTATGACCCAACTTCTCTGAAGTTTATGTGGATATGACATGAAGACATTAACACAACTTTAAGATAAAATATACAAATCTAAGATTTTTTTTGTCTTGAAATTTTGTAGCATAGGAAGTGGTTAGGTGAACCATATAGGATTGTTTTCCTGTTTATTTGAAGAAGGCTTTGATGTGGGGTATTTTCCAATCAATGTAATCACCTTGTATTATTTTTATTCCTATAGTTCTTTTTCTCTCCAGACCTCATTGTGGAAATTCTGTATCCAATTCTAAACTTTTCATTATGTTTTAAGGCCTCTTATAATACTATATGTCTCCGTGTATTATCATTGGTAGGTCCTGTATTCCTGTGTTTTATTTTTTTGGAACACCATATTATTTTATGAGGAAATTTCCATTGTTTTCTAAAATGGACAGATCTTAAATTCAGGCTAATTATTAGACTGTCTTTCGTTAAGGAAGCCAAAACCTTCAGGCAGTTCTGAAAAGTATCATCATTTATTGATTTAACCATATCTAGAAGAACGAAGATCAAAGACACACTGAAAATTTATATAATATGCAAAATTTCACATATATACTTCAATATTAAAATATTTATTTGTTTATCATTTTGGAATTCCATATATGTGTATAATGTATTCTGTTCACACTCAATGGCCCACCTTCTTCTATCCCCCTTTCTTTTCAACAACCTCCTTCTTATCAACAAGTCCTTCTACCACTATGATATATTTTTGTTGTGTGGTCCACTGGGTTTAGCCAGAGCCACCAGTGTGGGGATGAGTGCAGAGCTATTGACTGGAACATAAGCTCCATTACTAAAGACAAGGACTTTTCCTCCTTGATACTGAGTTGATGATGAACAAACTATTCTGTTTCCTGCTTGAGCAAAACTTAAATTCCCTCAGCTATTTCTAGGTTATTCAACAATTTCTGGTACCTTTACAGCTTACAGACAGATGAAAACCCTCAGCAGCACCAGTAATTCCAGCACCATCGCTGGCTTCATCCTCCTGGGATTTCCCTGCTCCAGGGAAGAGCAGATCCTCCTCTTTGTGCTCTTCTTCATTGTCTATCTCCTCACCCTCATGGGCAATGCTTCCATCATCTGTGCTGTGCGCTGGGATCAGAGATTGCACACCCCCATGTACCTCCTCCTAGCCAACTTCTCCTTCCTGGAGATCTGGTATGTCACCTCCACAGTACCCAACATGTTGGCCAACTTCCTCTCTGACACCAAGGTCATCTCCTTCTCTGGGTGCTTCCTGCAGTTCTATTTCTTCTTCTCCTTGGGGTCTACAGAATGCTTCTTCCTGGCAGTAATGGCCTTTGACCGCTACCTTGCCATCTGCAGACCTCTACACTATCCTGCTCTTATGACTGGGCGCCTCTGTAACATCCTTGTGATCAGTTGCTGGGTGCTTGGTTTCCTCTGGTTCCCCATTCCCATCATCATCATCTCCCAGATGTCCTTCTGTGGATCCAGGATTATAGACCATTTCCTATGTGACCCAGGCCCTCTGTTGGCCCTCAGCTGTTCCAGAGCCCCACTGATGGAATTTTTCTGGCCAATAATAATGTCTCTGCTCCTTTTTGTTCCTTTTGTCTTCATCATGGGATCTTATATGTTGGTCCTGCGAGCAGTGTTTAAAGTTCCTTCGAGAGAAGGAAGAAGAAAGGCCTTCTCCACCTGTGGGCCCCATATGACTGTGGTTTCTCTTTTCTATGGCTCAGTGATGGTCATGTATGTGAGCCCAACCTCTGAACATTCAGCTGGAATGCAGAAGATTGTGACTCTTATTTATTCTGTGCTTACTCCACTCATTAATCCTGTAATATATAGTCTGAGGAACAAAGATATGAAACATGCAATGAAGAAGCTTTTGAAAACATGAAAGTTAGAATTTTAATCAAACAACACATTTGATTGTGTAAGTACATACTGTAGAATATTATTCAACCACAAGAATGATTAAATTGTGTAATTTAGCACAACATGGATAAAATGGGAGAACATTGTGTTAAAAAATAGAGTCAGTCACGGGAATTCAAATACTGAATGTTCTTATTTATGTGTAGGAAGTCTTAAATAATTAATAGGGTTAGGAAGTGTAAGAAGATGGAATGTGGTTAATGTTTACAAGGGTTGCAGTGGAATAGTTATTCAACATCTGTGTTTGATACTGAAATAAGATATGTCTGACACATGTTAATTCTTTTTCACATAAGATGACTCAGATTTTGAATGTTCCCAACATAAAAAATATAATAAACATTTTAATAAACATGATACTGATGAAAATTACCTTGATATAATATGCATTGTATTCATATGCTGAATGTTACCCTGTACTTCACAAATATGTCCAATTATTGCATCAATTAAAATGAAAATATAGATCCAGGTATATTGGAACATGTCTATAATCCCAGAATCTGGGGAGTTGGGACAGGAGGATCAGAATTTCAAGAGATTTTGGCTATATAACAAGATCACTTTTCATAAAAGAAAATAGAAGAATGTGGTGATTTATGCCTGTGATACTTACATTTCCTGTTGCTGTAGTAAACACCATGACTAAAAGCAATTTAGGATGGAAAGGGATTACTTGGTATACAGATTACAACCCATCATTCAGAATACCCCAGACAAGATCCTAAGGGGGGAAACTGGAGGCAGGAATTGAATCAGAGACCATGAAAGAGTATACTTACTGGCTTGCTTTCCATGATATGCTCAGCTTGCTTTCTTCCAAAACCCAGAAGGACCTGCCCAAGAGTAGAACCATTTTCAGTGGGATTGACCCTCCATATCAATCATTAACCAAGAAATGCCACACAGATACGCTCATAGGGCAGTCTAATTGAGGCTAGTCCTAGCTGATTGTAATATATGTCAAGTTAACAAAAACTAGCCAAAACATATGATCCCTTGTCAACTTGACACACAAACACATTACTATTAAATAACATTTCCTTTGTTTATCCCTAAGCCATCATATTAATATAATAATATAGCATGTACTCCAACTTTTAAAACTCCAATATTATTTTAAATTTTTCAGTATTTTAAAAGTTCAGTGCCTCTTTAACATATCCAAAGATTCTTGATAGTGGGTCCACATAAAATCCAAAATAAATTCCATGCTTATTTTTTTCATTTTTCCTTTTGGGAATTTTATGCATGAGGACTGTATTCACAGTATTTCCATCCTACCCTCTCCCATTTGTAACTCTTCTTATGCCTCAAATCCCTCACAAATCCATGACTACACACACACACACACACACACACACACACACACACGATTGTGTGTGTGTGTGTATGTTTGTGTGCATGAATGCCTAATGAGTGCATTTAATGTTGTTCATGTGTATTTGTGTTTAAGCATGATCAGTTAAGATTGGATAATGTGTCATGGAGTTTGTCCCTGGAGAAGAATGATTCTCCCTCTCTTAGCAGCCATTCATTTTCTATGACTCTTCATCTAGGGGTGAAACTCTGTGATATCTCCCCCATCACACTGAGATTAACTGGTGTTCTCATTGTGTGTGTCTTGTTAAAATTTCTTGGATGAAACTTTCTTTCGTATATGAAAGGCACTTGTTGCAGATGTTAGTCCTCTACCTTTTACCATCTTTAGGCTACCACTTCCTCGATGTTCCCTAAGCTTTAGATGCAAGGGTTATGATGTGGAAATATCTTTGGGGGTGGGTACCCTGTGGTCAAGGATTCTATGAATTTTGACTAGTTGTAGTAGAGGTGCTCCATCTACTACAAAAAGAAGTTTTGAGAGTGTTGTTTATCTGTATACAAGGCTAGGTATTTAGAATGCAGTTGGGAATCATAGTGTTTTAAGAAAATGGCAATATTAAACTTTCTTCTAGGATACATGGCCTCACTAGCCATGGGTAGTTGGCTAGGTTTATAGTACCAGACATGAATTTCCTTCTATTTAGAAGGCCTAAAATCCAATTAGGGGACTACTGGTTAACCTGAAGACATATGTGCTACTATTACACATTTGGGGATATGTTGTCATGGTCATTGTTGAGTTTCATAGACTGTACCACTTGGTAAGACTACGGATTACATTTCTCCCTTGGCAGCTTTCAGAGCACCTTCCAATACTATGAGAGCTAATCATCAGGGAAGAGGCTTGTAGGTCAATTTCAGCTTGATTCATCCAACTCCTGTGTCTTAAGGGTGGGGTGTTTCCCTGTGCTTGTTCAATTGCCCTTAGTGTTCTTTATCTCTTCTACTCCCAACTCTCTCAGCATTAACCTCCCTTTCATCACCTGAAGCAAAAATATATGTCCTATTTTCTCTACTTCTCCGATCATAGCACCTATGTTGTGCTATCTTACTTTCTGGAGATCCTCCCCTACTCTCTTTTAATCCAGGTTGTATAATCACATCTGAAAATTCAGAGTCAGGATCACTGAAAAAGAGAGAACATGTGTGTAGATGTAACCAATCGTCTTTTTAAAATAAGAAACACAGAGCCAATGTAAAAAAGAAAGCCGAGAGGTCAGAACTCAGAGATAAAATCTTACCTCCTGCAGTGCTCCTAGCTTCCCCGAGAGAGGGAGGTACTTCCTGTGTCTCTGTTTAAATAATCTTTCTGTTCTGCCTTCTCATTGGTTGTAAACCCAACCACATGACTGCCTCATCACTGCCTGTAAGTACCGCCCTCCAGGTCTTAAAGGCGTATGTCTCCATACTGGCTGTATCCCTGAACACACAGAAATCTACCTAGCTCTTCTAACCACCACGCTCTTACTATGGCTCTAATAGCTCTGACCCCAGGGCAACTTTATTTATTAACATAAAATTAAAATCACATTTCAGTACAAATAAAATATCACCACATTTCCCCTTTTCTATTTTAATAAAAAGAAAAAAGGCAAAAGGTTATAACTAACAAAAGAAAAACTATATACAAAAGTACAATAACTATATACAATATATACAAGTAACAAATACCTAAACGATGTCTAGTCCATTTGTATTTGACAAATCAGAGAAAATAATTCCCTTATCTATCCTATTTTAGTAAGTTCAAAATGTATCTAATTCACTTTCTATCCTAATTAATCTTCAACTATAACTAACTAATCTTCAACTCCCTCAGAGACCCAAGAAGGAAATAATATTAGCTAACAAAAATAAAAACAAGAAGTGCACAAAAGCAGCTTCCAAAAATTTTGTGAGTTGACAGAAACAGCCAGCTGCCTGGACAGTCACCTGAGGTTTCTCCACAGTGTTGGGGCATCATCTTCAGCCTATAGGCTTATGGTATCTGACAGACTCATTTGTGAAGTAGGTTGTACACAAGGTCAACAGTTCAACCTCACATTGGGTGAGAGCAGTCCATGTACCAGAAACACCTGAATTCCACTAGTGTCATGTCATGATTCAGGATTTTAAATTCTGGAAATTGTTGATGGTTTTTGAATTCAGCTGTCCATTCTTCTTGGCTGTGTATATATGGCTTCATCTCAGCATCCCCTTCTTCTCCACATCCCTCTATTAAATGCCAGTCTACTATTGAGAGGCGTGAGCTTTCAGTTGCTGTTCCATTGCACAACAGAAGCCATCGGCCCACTGCCTGTTCAGCTGCCTTCGAAGAAAAGGACACTGTACCTTTTCCGGATTATGAAGTCCACTTCAGGGATGGTGCCATATTGTCCTGGCCTCAGAAGATGCCTTTTGATAAAGCCATAACCACACTTGTTTTGGCAAGAATCAGTAGTCCTTTGTTTCGTGTTCTGTCTGTCCATTTTGTCCTGTTGATTTGAGGATACTTTGTTGTCCAGTGGCTAACTTTTGTCACAATGAAAATTAACTCCATATGCAGTTTCTTCAATGCCCATATTTTCTCTGAAGTAGATTGGTACTGCCAGGAGCCGACATGTCTCAAAAAAGAAAAATTTCTAAGTTATTAAAACATTTTAAATGCCATATTCTGTAGATCTCTGAAGGGTTTGAAGATGACCTGTCTAAAATACATCTGCTCAATTTTTAAAACATATCTAATATGACTACAATTTCTATTGTAATGTCTAACTACTAACTTTCATTTCTTTATATCCTAATAGTTGGTAATAATGTAAAGTATTTAAAATTAGTAATTGTCTTTTTCTTTTCTTTTCTTTCTTTCTTTCTTTCTTTTTTTTTTTTAAAAAAAACAAGAACCTTAAATCTAATCTCCTTTGCTTAGCCTTTTTCCTAACCCTTGACAACTTGTAACCTACCCCCCTAAATAATGAAAATTATCCCAGACCCAAAACCCATTAAAAGAACCAAAAAACCACCTGCCCCACACCACTTCTTTGGCAATGTGGGTGTCATATTCTTAAAATTGCTTCCTGCTGGGTATGGGCAAAGTTATCTTTAACCTGAAAGAAAAATTTAGGTTAATTGTCAAATTCTAGGAAAGGTAACTATATCCTTCATTATATTGTGTATAATGCCAAAGTTCAGGGTTTATCTCAAGTCCTTATTCAAGTAGTCTTTGAGACTGGATCATCTCAGCTAGTCATCTCAAAATTGCTCTGAGCACCTTGTAGTTCAAAGCTGATCTGTAGATGATGTTTGTCAGTTCAGTGATATTATTATTGTCCACGTGGAATTGTTGTTGTTGTTGTGGGGCCCCATTTTCTTCCTGGAGACTTCAGTTGATGTTAGGCCTGGCCATGATTTCCTGCAGAAAACTGATAAGAGACTCGAACACAAAGACATATATATGCAGCTAATTGAAGCCTTTTTTCTAGAATTAGTTAGTACTCTATATGACCATCCCTATCTTAACAAAGTTTAAAATGTATATGTATCTATTAATCTTGTAAATTTTGATATAAAATTTATACTTTAAGAAAAGTTTAAAGAATCAGAATAGAATCAAAGAGTTGAGATTAGTAATAGAATAGTCCCTTAATTAATTTGGCTTTTGTCCTGTCCCATAGCAGAAAATGGCTCTTTCTGGCATGATACAGGGAGTTTGCATTTTCCTTTTAACAACATGCTTGAGTTTAAAGAAGGAGAGAGCCATTCTCCAACTCCAAAGTCAGCTTTAAATTTTAATTGAACTGGGACTATTAGAAAACCAATAGTGTTAAATCTTTAGAGAAAAGCAGAAACAAACATTTAAGAAGACATAAAATTTTTTAGATAATATATACCCATATGCCATATACTCCCATATACTCTGTTTCCTGGGATAGATGATTTGTCCCTTTTCTTCAGTTGTCTCATTTGTCTTGTGTCCTTCAGATTCCTTAACCTTCATTCTCCTAAAAGACAAAAACAAAAACCTTTCCCCAAGACTAATTTTGGGGATGTTTCCTTTTGACAAGTTATTATCTGATTAAATGAAAAGGCATGTGTTACTGATACCAGTTAGTTTAAATTGGATGTTCATGCTGGTTGATGAACTATCACCTCCTCTAATTAAGAGGTCTCTCTTGTTCAAATCGAACCTTTATCAATTTTGATGGTACCCACAGCTTATCTTCTCCTGTAGAAACAAAAGCAAAACCTCGTCCCCAATGTAATACATACCCTGGTTTCCATTCTGAGGTCAGCACATCCTTAAAGTATATAGGCTGATTTAATTCTGTAGTTTTTTCTATTATCCAATGTCTCTCTGCAGCTGTTGTGCCTTTCTCATTGGCATTCAGAAAATTCAAAGTTAGAAGAGCATTATGCAGTCTATTTCTGGGGGTTTTTGTTACCCATTTCTGTTTATTTAGCATATCCTTTAGAGTTCTGTTTGATCTTTCTATAACTGCTTGACCTGTAGGATTATGTGGTATGCCTGTAATATGCTTTATATTGTAATAAGCAAAAAACTGTTTCATTTTAACAGAGACATATGATGGAGCATTGTCAGTTTTGATTTGTGCAGGTATACCCATGATGGCCATAACTTCTAGCAAATGAGTGATTACAGAATCAGCTTTTTCAGAACTCAAAGCAGTTGCCCATTGAAATCCTGAATAAGTATCGATAGTGTGGTGTACATATTTCAATTTCCCAAATTCTGCAAAGTGAAACACGTCCATCTGCCAGATTTCATTTCTCTGAGTACCCTTTGGGTTACATCCTGCTGGTAATGGCGTTTGATTGTAGAAGGAACAAGTAGGACATTTCTTTACTATTTCTTTGGCTTGTTGCCAGGTTATGGAAAAATCCTTTTTTAAACCTTTACTATTAACGTGATATTTTTTATGAAATTCTGAGGCCTCCAGCACATTTCCTATCAATAATTTATCAATCTCATCATTGCCTTGTGCTAAAGGGCCTGGCAGACCAGTATGAGATCGGATGTGAGTTATATATAAAGGATGACTCCTTTTCCTGATTGTATCTTGTAATTGAATAAATAGTGAAGTTAATTCTGAAGCATCAGGGATAAATTCTGCAGTCTCAATATGTAATACCACTCTTTCAGCATACTGAGAGTCAGTTACTATGTTTAGAGGTTCTGAAAAATCCATTAATACCAACAGAATAGCATACAATTCTGATTTTTGCACTGAATTATAAGGACTTTGAACCACTTTACTTAAATTTTCTGATTTGTAACCTGCCTTTCCTTGTTTGTTGGCATCTGTATAAAATGTACGAACTCCAGATATGGGTTTTTGCCGTACAATTCGAGGCAAGATCCAATCAGCTCTCTTTATAAAATCAATTCTGTTGCTTTTGGGATATTTGCTGTTAATTTCTCCCAAAAAATTACTGCAAGCTCTTTGCCAAGGTTCACTTTCTGTCCATAATTTTTCAATGTCCTCCTTAGTTAAAGGTACGACAATTTCTGCTGGGTCTATTCCTGCTAATTGACGAAGTCTCAATTTTCCTTTCCAAATCAAGTCAGAGATTTTTTCCCCATAAGTTTTTAATTTTTTATTTGGTTTATTTGGTAAAAATATCCATTCCAATATAATATCTTCCCTCTGCATTAATATTCCAGTAGGGGAATGCCTAGAAGGTAAAATAACCAGAATGCAATCCAGCTTTGGATCAATACGATCCACGTGCCCTTCATGTACTTTCTTTTCTACCAAGGCCAATTCTTTCTCAGCTTCAGGTGATAATTCTCTTGGACTATTTAAGTCCTTGTCACCTTCTAAGGTTTTGAACAAATTAGTCAGTTCATCATTTTTTACCCCAACAATAGTTCGTAGATGAGAAATATCTCCAAATAATCTTTGAAAGTCATTAAGAGTCTGTAGTCTATCTCTCCGAATTTGCACCTTTTGGGGTCTAATTTTTTGTAGCTCTATTTTATATCCTAAATAATTAATAGAATCTCCTCTTTGTATTTTTTCAGGAGCAATTTGTAATCCCCAGCAAGGCAAAATTTTCTTTACTTCTTCAAACATTCTTTCTAAAGTATCTGCATTTGAGTCAGCTAGTAAAATATCATCCATATAATGATAAATTATAGATTTAGGAAATTTTTTACGTATCACTTCCAATGGCTGTTGTACAAAATATTGGCACAGAGTTGGGCTATTTAACATTCCCTGTGGGAGGACCCTCCATTGAAATCTTTTAACCGGTTGAGAATTATTATAAGTAGGCACTGTGAAAGCAAATCTTTCTTTGTCCTTTTCTTGTAAGGGTATTGAAAAGAAACAGTCTTTTAAATCAATAACTATGAGAGGCCATCCTTTTGGTAACAGAGTAGGCAAAGAAATTCCAGATTGTAGAGAGCCCATCGGCTGAATTACTTTGTTAATTGCTCTAAGGTCTGTTACCATTCTCCATTTACCAGATTTCTTTTTAATAACAAATACAGGAGAATTCCAAGGGCTGGTTGACTGTTCAATATGCTGAGCATTTAGCTGTTCTTCTACCAGCTCTTCTAAAGCCTGGAGTTTCTCTGTTGTTAAAGGCCATTGCTGAACCCATACAGGCTTGTCTGTTAACCATTTTAAAGGTAGAGCTGTTGGTATTTTTGGAGGATTATCAGTTGTTGTGCCCTGTTCTTGTATAATATGGATGGCTGGTGACCACTCAAAATAATGCCTTCTAATATTTCTCTCAGAAACATGTGCTAGTTTATGATTTGTTTCTGAGATTGGAGGGATTTTAATCTGAGTATTCCATTGTTGCAACAAGTCTCGACCCCACAGGTTCATAGCTATGTTAGCCACATATGGTTTTAATTTTCCTCTCTATCCTTCTGGACCTATACATTCCAGCCATCTTGCACTCTGTTTTACTTGAGATAATGTCCCAATTCCTAACAGTTGAACGTTTACCTCTTGAAGAGGCCAAGCTGGATGCCAAAATTCTGGTGCAATTATGGTAACGTCCGCACCTGTGTCTACCAGACCAGACAACAAAACACCATTTATTTTTATCGTTAATTTTGGTCTCTGTTCATTAATAGAAGTTTGCCAAAAAATTTTCTTTATGTTTTCTCCTGAATTTTCTATTCTCTCTTTTTCATCATCCTGACCAGCATGATTTATTCCAATAGTCATTTGGTTATTTAATCGCTCAGAGCAGGGATTTCCTCTACAGCTGCAGGAAAGGTTTGAACTGGTTTTGCTATGGGGGCCTGCATGAGGCCCCTCCGGGAGTTTCCTGAAAACTGAGGCAAAGGATTACCCTGTCTGTCCTTTTTTGATCTACATTCATTGGTCCAGTGTTTTCCCTTACCACACCTTCTGCATACTCCAGAAGGAAGGGGCATTCTGTTGCCATTGTTCCTTGAAGAAACATTGCTTCTAGGAATGACCTGTTTACAGTCCCTTTTAAAATGTCCTTGCTTTCCACACCCAAAACATCTAACACTCCTCAAACCTTTTGAAATTACTTCTCCTACCCACGTATTATCATGCTCATCAGCCTCAACATTAATTGTTTCTCTAATCCAATCTTCCAAAGGTGCAGATCTTGCCCTTAACGGCCTGATTATTCTTTTGCATGCTGCATTCGCATTCTCAAATGCCAAAGCTTCAATTATTGCCTTACTAGCTTCTGATCCTGAGACCATTCTGTTTACTGCTGAAGCCAGTCTTTCTAAAAAATCTGTGAAAGATTCTTTGGGGCCTTGCATAACCTTTGTGAATGACTCAGGTTTTTTTCCTGGTTCCTCAACTCTGTCCCATGCATTCAAGGCTGCCATTCGACATAAAATTACGGTTTGAACATCATATAAACATTGTGTTTGTATTGAAGCATATTGGCCTTCTCCAATAAGCTGATCCTGACAAACTTGTATTCCTTTATCCCTCCATTGTGTTTCTACGTTTCTAGCTTCCTCCTTAAACCACGTTAGAAATTGAATTCTCTGGCTGGGTTCCAGAACAGCTTGTGCAAGGTCCCGCCAGTCCTGTGGTATAATCCTATTATATGTTGACCAAGAGTTTAACATTTGCTTTACATATGGGGAATGCATGCCATAAGATACTATTGCCTCCTTAAACCTTTTAAAATCCATCAGTTCAATTGGAGCCCAGATATTTTGTGTAGCCATTTGATCAGGCATCTGCTGTACGGTTACAGGATAAATTAAGGATGACTGTGTGAAAACAGGCTTTCTTTCTGTAACCTTATGATCCAAACTTGAACCTACTTCACTGTTAAAATTAACAGGTTTTTCTAAAGCTGTTATCCTGGCACTTAAATCGACTATCTTTTTAAATAGTAAAATGAGAATAAGCATGGTGATAAACTGCATAATTCCCATAATACTAATCTTTTCATATAGTTGTTCCATTGTCAGACTGCCTAAAATTTCAAAAACCCAATTTTCTTCCAATGTACACAGAAAACCCATTTTTTTTTTAAATGTGGAAAAAATTTGTCGTTTAAATAGTTTCCTTTATGACTTACCAAATCTGCGTAGAACAGTAGAAATCCGAGCGAATTTCAAAAGAGCCACCTAGTGTCCTAGGTGTGAATCCAGAGAGAGAGAGAGACAGAGAGAGAGAGAGAGAGAGAGAGAGAGAGAGAGAGAGAGAGAGAGAGAAACAGAGACAGAGAGAAAGCAAGAGAGAAAGCAAAAGCGAAAGTGAAAGCGAAAGTGAAAGTGAAAGTGAAAGCGAAGGGGTAGCCGGCTAAAGCTTAAAGCCAGCCACTTGTTCCCTCTTGAGCCGAGTCAAGGCTTGGCTTTACAGGCAGGGGCCCTGTTTAGCAGGGCAGGCCTGAGCTGTTTGTAGCACTGGCTTTAAGCAAGCAGCTCACAGTCCAGCCTGAGCCCAAGCAGACCTGGGCCGGGGCTAGGGAGCCGGCTGCTCCGGCTAGGGAGCCGGCCCCAAGCAGTTTTTAATGGATTCTTGTCACGTTGGGCGCCAGATGTAGATGTAACCAATCGTCTTTTTAAAATAAGAAACACAGAGCCAATGTAAAAAAGAAAGCCGAGAGGTCAGAACTCAGAGATAAAATCTTACCTCCTGCAGTGCTCCTAGCTTCCCCGAGAGAGGGAGGTACTTCCTGTGTCTCTGTTTAAATAATCTTTCTGTTCTGCCTTCTCATTGGTTATAAACCCAACCACATGACTGCCTCATCACTGCCTGTAAGTACCGCCCTCCAGGTCTTAAAGGCGTATGTCTCCAATACTGGCTGTATCCCTGAACACACAGAAATCTACCTAGCTCTTCTAACCACCACGCTCTTACTATGGCTCTAATAGCTCTGACCCCAGGGCAACTTTATTTATTAACATAAAATTAAAATCACATTTCAGTACAAATAAAATATCACCACACATGTGATATTATTTTTTCTGTGTCTTAGCTGCCTTACTCAGTGAAATTAAATTTGGTGCCATCCATTAATCTCTAAATTTCAAGATTTTTTTGCAGCTGAATAAGATTCCACTGTGTATATGCACTGTATTTTCATTTTCTACTCATCAGTTGAAAGATGTTTAGGTTGATTCTCTTTCCTAGATATTCAGGTTTGAATGAGAAATGTCTTCCATAGTCTTGGGCATTTGAACACATGGGTCCCAGTTGGTGGCACTGTTTGAGCAGTTTTACATAGCACAGCCTTGCTAAAAAAATGTAGGTCACATGGAGGTGTGGTTTCTGATTTAAAATTCTCACCTATATCCATTTTATTCTTGCTGCTTCTTGTTCACAGCTTGAAGATGTGAGCTCTAAGCAACCTGTTCCTGAAAACACACCTGATGCTTGTTTTCATGCCTCCCCACCATGATGAACTAATATCACTCTGAAACTGTAAGCCAAAATAAACTCCTGCTTCTAAATGTTGCCTTGGACATGATGCATTATAAGGTCTATAGAATAGTATCTAATACAGCAGCTAGTTGAGTAGAGTAGAATGGTCATGGTTGCCCCAGTATCTGTGGAGTAGAATGTTAAGTTCTTAGGGCATATGTTAAGTGACAGTATAGCCTTTTGAGAGTTCTCCACACTGATTGCCAGAGTGGCTGCAATCAATTTGCTGTCCCACAAACAGCAAATTTGAGTTTCCCTTTTCTCCACAAGCAGTTGCATTTGCTCTCAGTTGTTTTCTTGATCTTAGATTTTCTGACTATGAGATAAAGTCTCATAGTAGTTGTAATTTGGATTCCCATAATTGCATAGAATGTTTATTGCTTTTTGAGATATTTCTTAGCCATTTCTGTCTTTTCAGAACTCTCTGCTCAGACAAAAGACCATTTTTAATTGAGTTCTTTGTTCTCCAGACCCTGTAATGTTTTTGTATATTCTGGATATTTATGTATCCTTTATCAGATGTACAGCTGTGTATTCATTACATTGATTATTTCTTTTGCTATACAAAAGCTTTTTACTTTTATGAGGTCCCATGGGTCAATTGTTAGTTTTGATTCTTGATCAAATAGATTTCTATTCAGAGTCTTTTTCTACTCCTATATCTTGCAGGATACTGCCTGTTGTCTTCTAGCAGCTTTGGTTTCACATTGAAGTTTTTATCTTTCAAAAAATTGTACAATATATTTTGATCATATTCCTTTCCCCACCAACTCCTTCCAGATCCTTTTCACCTCCCCACCCATTGAGCTTCACGTGCTTGCCCCCCCTCACAAAAAGTCAAAAAAGGGTCAAAAAATAAAGAAAATGCACACACACACACACAAAGAGAGAGAGAGAGAGAGAGAGAGAGAGAGAGAGAGAGAGAGAACAAAAACAAAGAAACATACACACACACACCCAGAGAGAGAGAGAGAGAGAGAGAGAGAGAGAGAGAGAGAGAGAGAGAGAGAGAATGAAAACAAACAAACAAAACCATGGAGTCTCATTTTATTGTTGGACAAGTACTCATGGACATGGGGCCTGCATTGGAGAATGGTTTGTATAACCAGTGACAGTTTAAGAAAATCGATATTCTCTTTACTAGAAGATATCTATTGAAAATAGCTTCTTGGTTATGGGTGGCATTTTGTGTCCATTTCTCCTTCTCTGGGCTAGGGTTTTGTTCGATTTAAACTTGAACAGTTTTGTGCATGCTATCACAGTCTCTTTTAGTTCTTATGTGTATCAGCCCTGCTGTGTCCGAAAAACACTATTCACTTGGATTTGTCCACCATGACTGGCTCCTGCAATCTTTCGACCTCCTCTTTTGCCAAGATCCTTGAGTCTTGAGGGGAGAGGTTTGATAAATACATCCCATTTATTGTTCAGTTCTCCAAAGTCTTTCACTCTCTGGACTTGGCCCAGTTGTGGGTTCTGTGTTAATTACCGTCTACTGCATGAAGATGATTCTCTGATGAAGGTTAAGCAATGTTCTGATCTGATCTATGTGTACAGCAATATGTCATTGGGAGTCAATTTATTGCTATGTTCCTTTAGCAGAATAATAGCAGTAGGTTTCCCCTAGGGCCATGACCTATCCTGTCTTAGGTTCTTGGCCACTTTAACAGTGTCAGGTATGGGTTTCATTTCATGGAGTGGACATTAAATCCAATGAAAATGTGGTTTTTTTTTCTCCCTTAACATTATGCCACTATTTCACCAGTGTATCTCACAGGCAGGTTGTTTTTGTAGATTACAGAGTTTGTAGTTGAGTGATATCAATGATGACTTTTCTCATCTAATAGCATGCAAATGATATTTCAGCACTATGAATGCCAGCTAGTCAGTCAGGGTGAAACTTCTATTGGGGACTAGCTCAATTTCTCCATGTTCAGTGATTTAAGTAAGTGGTGTCTTCAGCAATAGAGACTGTCAGGTTGTGGAAGGTAACCAATGACATATTTGATACATTTGGAATTTATCTTTGTGCAGGGTGATGGATGTGGATCTAAGTTTAATTTCCTGTGGATGAACGTCCAGTAATTCCAGCACCCATTTGTTTTGTTTTTTTTTTTTTTTTTTTTTTTTTTTAGTAAATTTATTTTACAACATCATTCAGTTCAACATAATAGCCACCGATTCCCCTGTTCTCCCACTCTTGCCCCCCTCCCCCTCCCCCCACTCCACCCCCCATTCCCACCTCCTCCAGATCAAGGTCTCCCCCGAGGACCGGGATCGACCTGGTAGACTCAGTCCCGCCAGGTCCAGTCCCCCCCTCCCAGACGGAGCCAAGCGTCCCTGCATAAGTCCCAGGATTCAAACAGCCAACTCATGCAATGAGCCCAGGACCCAGCACCAACACACAGCTGCCTCCCAAACAGATCAAGCCAAATGACTGTCTCACCCGTTCAGGGGGCCTGATCCAGTTGGGGGCCCCTCAGCCTTTGGTTCATAGATCCTGTGCTTCCATTCATTTGGTTATTTGTCCCTGTGCTTTATCCAACCTTGGCTTCAACAATTCTCGCTCATATAAACCCTCTTCTTTCTCACTAATTAGACTCCCAGTGCTCCACCAGGGGCCCAGCCGTGGATGTCTGCATCCAGATTCCTCAGACCTTCCTTGGATGGGGTTTATGGCACAACTAACAGGGTGTCTGGCCATCCCATCACCAGAGTAGGTCAGTTCCTGCCGTCTCTTGACCATTGCGAGCAGACTTTTGTGGGGGTATCTTTGTGGATCTCCGTGGGCCTCCCTAGCTCTCTGCTTCCTCCCCTTCTCATGTGGTCTTCATTTACCATGGTCTCCTATTCCTTGTTCTCCCTCTCTTTTCTTGATCCAGCTAGGATCTCCCACTCTCTTTCCCTTGACCATTGCCCTTCATTGTTCCCACTCATGACCAGGCTGTTCATGTAGATCTCATCCATTTCTCCGTGTCTTTTTTGGGGTCCCGTTTTCCAGGTAGCCTCACTGGTGATGTGAGTAGCAGTCCAGTCATCCTTGTTCCACATCTAGCATCTTCCTATGATTGAGTACATACCATATTTTTCTTTCTGAGTCTGGGTCACCTCACTCAGGATGATTTTTTCTAGATCGATCCATTTGTCTGCAAACCGTATGATGTCATTGTTTTTCTCTGCTGAGTAGTATTCCATTGTGTATATGTGCCACAATTTATTTATCCATTCTTTAGTTGAAGGGCATCTAGGTTGTTTCCAGGTTTTGGCTGTTACAAACAATGCTGATATGAACATAGCTGAGCAAGTGCTCTTGTGGTATGATTGAGCATTTCTTGGGTATATGCCCAGGAGTGGTATAGCTGGATCTTGGGGGAGATTGATTCCCAATTTTCTAAGAAAGCGCCATATTGATTTCCAAAGTGGTTGTACAAGCTTGCATTCCCACCAGCAGTGGAGGAGAGTTCCCCTAGTTCCACAACCTCTCCAGCATAAAGTGTCTTCAGTGTTTTTGATCTTAGCCATTCTGACAGGCATAAGGTGGTATCTCAGAGTTGTTTTGATTTGCATTTCCCTGATGATTAGGGATGTTGAGCAATTCCTTAAATATCTTTCAGCCATTTGGGTTTCCTCTGTTGAGAATTCTCTGTTTAGTTCTAAAGCCCATTTCTCAATTGGACTGTTGGTTGTTTTGTTGTCTAATTTCTTGAGTTCCTTATATATTCTGGATATCAGTCCTCTGTCATCTGTGGGGTTGGTGAAGATCTTTTCCCATTCTGTAGGCTGTCGCTTTGCCTTGTTGACCGTATCCTTTGCTCTACAAAAGCTTCTCAGTTTCAAGAGGTCCCATTGATTGATTGTTTGTCTCAGTGTCTGTGCTACTGGTGTTATATTTAGGAAGTGATCTCCTATGCCAATGCGTTCAAGACTACTTCCTACTTTCTCTTCTAGCAGGTTTAGAGTAGCTGGATTTATGTTGAGGTCTTTGATCCACTTGGACTTAAGTTTTGTGCACGGTGACAGATATGGATCTATTTGCAGCCTTCTACACATTGATATCCAGTTATGCCAGCACCATTTGTTGAAGATGCTTTCTTTTTTCCATTGTACACTTTTGGCTTCTTTGTCAAAAATTATATGTCCATAGGTGTGTGGGTTAATGTCAGGGTCTTCAGTTCGATTCCATTGGTCCACATGTCGGTTTTTATGCCAATACCAAGCTGTTTTTTTACTGTAGCTCTATAGTAGAGCTTGAAGTCAGGGGTTGTGATGCCTCCAGAAGTTGTTTTATTGTACAGGTTTCTTTTAGCTATCCTGGGTTTTTTGTTTTTCCATATGAAGTTGAGTATTATTCTTTCCAGGTCTGTGAAGAATTGTGTTGGTATTTTGATGGGGATTGCATTGAATCTGTAAATTGCTTTTGGTAAGATTGCCATTTTTACTATGTTAACCCTGCCTATCCATGAGCATGGGAGATCTTTCCATTTTCTGACATCTTCTTCAATTTCTTTTTTCAGGGACTTAAAGTTCTTGTCATATAGGTCCTTCACTTGCTTGGTTAGTGTTACCCCAAGGTATTTTATGTCATTTGTGGCTATTGTAAAGGGTGATGTATCTATAATTGTCTTCTCAGCTTCTTTGTCCATTGTATATAGGAGGGCTACTGATTTTTTTGAGTTGATCTTGTATCCTGCAATGTTGCTGAAGGTGTTTATAAGCTTTATCAATTCCTGGGTGGAATCTTTGGGGTCACTCAAGTATACTATCATGTCATCTGCAAATAGGGAAAGCTTGACTTCTTCCTTTCAATTTGTATCCCCTTAATCTCCTTATGTTGTCTTATTGCTCTGGCTAGAACTTCAAGTACTATATTGAATAAGTATGGGGAGAGTGGACAGCCTTGTCTCATTCCTGATTTTAGTGGAATTGCTTTGAGTTTCTCTCCATTTAATTTGATGTTGGCTGTTGGTTTGCTATATATTGCCTTTATTATGTTTAGGTATGTTCCCTGTATTCCTGATCACTCCAAGACTTTTATCATGAAGGGGTGTTGGATTTTGTCAAATGCCTTTTCTGCATCTAGTGAGATAATCATGTGGTTTTTTTCTTTGAGTTTGTTTATATGGTGTATTACGTTGATGGACTTTCGTATGTTGAACCACCCTTGCATCCCTGGAATGAAGCCTACTTGATCATGGTGGATAATTGTTCTGATGTGTTCTTGGAGTCTGTTTGCCAGTATTTTATTGAGTAATTTTGCATCAATGTTCATGAGGGAGATCGGTCTGTAGTTCTCTTTCTTTGTTGTATCCTTGTTTGGTTTAGGAATCAGGGTAATTGTAGCCTCATAGAAGGAGTTTGGTAATGTTCCTTCTGTTTCTATTATGTGGAACAATTTAGAGAGTATTGGTATTAACTCTTCTTTGAAGATCTGGTAGAATTCTGCGCTGAAACCATCTGGTCCTGGGCTTTTTTTGGTTGGGAGACTTTTAATGACTGTTTCTATTCCCTTAGGGGTTATTGGGCTATTTAAATAGTTTATCTTGTCTTGATTTAACTTAGGTATGTGGTACTTATCCAGAAAAATGTCCATTTCTTTTAGGTTTTCCAGTTTTGTGGAGTAGAGGTTTTTGAAATATGACCTTATAATTCTCTGGATTTCCTCAATGTCTGTTGTTATGTCCCCCTTTTCATTTCTGATTTTGTTGATTTGGATTCTCTCTCTGT
Organism: Peromyscus maniculatus bairdii; assembly: GCF_049852395.1. Classification (NCBI taxonomy): domain Eukaryota; kingdom Metazoa; phylum Chordata; class Mammalia; order Rodentia; family Cricetidae; genus Peromyscus; species Peromyscus maniculatus. The sequence continues at coordinate 47,876,382 of NC_134860.1, read as the reverse complement.
CTTTTGGTTAGTTTGGATAAGGGCTTGTCTATCTTGTTGATTTTCTCAAAGAACCAACTCTTTGTTTCATTAATTTTTGTATTATTCTCTTAGTTTCTAATTTATTAATTTCACCTCTCACTTTGATAATTTCCTGGCATCTATTCTTCCTGGGAGACTTTGCTTCTTCTTGTTCTAGAGCTTTGACGTGTGCTGTTAAGTCACTAGTGTGAGATTTCTCCAACTTCTTTATGTGGGCATTTAGTGCTATGATTTTCCCTCTTAGCACTGCTTTCATAGTGTCCCATAAGTTTGGGTATGTGGTGTCTTCATTTTCATTGATCTCTAGGAAGTCTTTAATTTCTTTCTTTATTTCTTCCTTAACCCATTGGTGATTCAGTTGAGCATTATTCAGTTTCCATGAGATTGTAGGTTTTCTGTAGTTTTTGTTGTTGTTGAAATCTAACTTTAAACCATGGTGGTCTGATAGAACACAGGAGGTTATTCTAATTGTTTTGTATCTGTTGAGATTTGCTTTGTGGCCAAGTATGTGGTCGATTTTAGAGAAAGTTCCATGGGGTGCTGAGAAGAATGTATATTCTTTCTTGTTAGGATGGAATGTTCTGTAGATATCTATTAGGTCCAATTGGGTCATGACATCAGTTAAGTCCTTTATTTCTCTGTTAAGTTTCCATTTGGGAGATCTGTCCAGTGGTGAAAGTGGGGTGTTGAGATCTCCCACTATTAATGTGTGGGGTTTTATATGTGGTTTAAGCTTTAGTAATGTTTCTTTTACATATGTGGGTGCCCTTGTGTTTGGGGCATAAATGTTCAGAATTGAAACTTCATCTTGGTGGATCTTTCCTGTGATGAGTATGTAATGTCCTTCTTGATCTCTTTTGATTGATTTTAGTTTGAAGTCTATTTTGTTGGATATCAGGATGGCTACCCCTGCTTGTTTCTTAAGACCAATTGATTGGAAAGTCTTTTCCCAGCCTTTTTTTCTTAGGTAGTGTCTGTCTTTGAATTTGAGATGTGTGTCTTGTATGCAGCAGAAAGTTGGGTTCTGCTTTCGTATCCATTCTGTAAGTCTATGTCTTTTTATAGGTGAATTAAGTCCATTGATATTAAGGGATATTAATGACCAGTGATTGTTCATCCCTGTTATTTTTTGGTGGTAGTGTGTGTGTACTTCCCTTCTTTGGGGTTTACTGTTGTAGCTTTATCTATTGCCAGTGTTTTCGAGTGTGTATCTGACTTCCTTTGGTTGGAATTTTCCTTCTAGTGCTTTCTGTAGGGCTGGGTTTGTGGATAGGTATTGTTTAAATCTGGCTTTGTCTTCGAATGTCTTGTTCCTTCCATCTATGATGATTGAAAGTTTTGCTGGGTATATTAGTCTGGGCTGACATCCATGGTCTCTTAGTGTCTGCATTACATCTGTCCAGGTCCTTCTGGCTTTCAAAGTCTCCAATGAGAAATCGGGTGTTATTCTGATGGGTTTACCTTTATAGGTCACTTGTCCTTTTTCCTTTGCTGCTCTTAATATTCTTTCTTTATTCTGTACATTTAGTTGTTTAATTATTATGTGTCGAGGGGACTTTTTTGGGGGGTCTAGTCTGTTTGGTGTTCTATAGGCTTCTTGTATCTTCATAGGCATTTCCTTCTTTAAGTTGGGAAAGTTTCCTTCCATAATTTTGTTGAATATATTTTCTGTGCCTTTGAGTTAGTATTCTTCACCTTCTCTATCCCTATAATTCGTAGGTTTGGTCTTTTCATGGTGTCCCAAATTTCTTGGACATTTTGGTTCATGACTTTGTTGGCGTTAGTGTTTCCTTCGACTGATGAAATTATTTCTTCTACTGTATCTTCAATGCCAGAGATCCTCTCTTCCATCTCTTGTATTCTGTTGGTTATACTTGCATCTGAAGTTCCTGATCTTTTACTCAGGTTTTCTATTTCTAGCATTCCCTCTGTTTGTGTCTTCTTTATTTTTTCAATTTCCCTTTTCAGTTCTTGGACTGTTTCCTTTGTTTGTTTCATTGGTTTTTCATGATTTTCTTTCAGTGCTTTATTGTTTTCTTCCAGGACTTTATTTTTTTCTTGGAGGGTTTTATTGTTTTCTTCTAATTTGTTTGCCCTTTCCTCTAGTTGTTTACAGCGTTCTTCCAATTTTCTTGTCTTTTACTCTACACAAGCCTCTACCTTCTTCATGAAGATACTCATAAGGCTACTTTCTTCTGCTTCTTCCAATTTTTGGTGTTCAGGTCTAGATGTTGGAGGCAGGCTAGGTTCTGGTGATGCTGTATTGCTCTTCATTTTGTTGTATGTACTTCTGCCTTGACGTCTGCCCATCTCCTTGTGGTTCCTTCTTGGTCTTATCAGTGTACTTGTTTCAGAAAGAGCTGACAGATTCAGGAAGACTCTCTCTCTTGTCCAAAAGGGAGTTCTCTTGTCCAACTCTCTGGTCCAGAAGGGAAGTCGGGGGCAGGCTGGGAGCTGGGGGCCGGTCTCTAAGTCTCAGGAAGGGGCTGGGGTCTCGGGCAGATGGGCGTGGGGGCAGGGTGCGGAGATTGCAGTGGCTGCCGGGGGCGCGGGGGTTTGGAAAAGGGGATCCTTCCCGGTGGGGCTAGAAGGGGAGCTGCCCGGTGGCCAGAACCTGGTGCCAAGTTGGGCAGGTCTTCCTGGAGTGGCTGGTGCCCAGGGATGGGGTCCGGGTTAGACCCAGGTACTCACCTCTGGTCCAGAAGGGAAGTCGGGGGCAGGCTGGGAGCTGGGGGCCGGTCTCTAAGTCTCAGGAAGTGGCTGGGGTCTCGGGCAGATGGGTGTGGGGGCAGGGAGCGGAGATTGCAGAGGCTGCCGGGGGGCTTGGAAAAGGGGATCCCTCCCGGTGGGGCTAGAAGGGGAGCTGCCCGGTGGCCAGAACCTGGTGCCAAGTTGGGCAGGTCTTCCTGGAGTGGCTGGTGCCCAGGGATGGGGTCAGGTTGGACCCAGGTACTCACCTCTGGTTCAGAAGGGAAGTCGGGGGCACTCCAGCACCCATTTGTTGATGGTGCTATCTTATTTCAATTGCAGGTTTCTACCTGTTTATCAAATATGAAATTGACATGACTATATATATTGGGACCATATAGCTTTTCCCATTGGTTTATCTGTCTGTTTTTGTGCTGGTACTATTTTTTTTTAATTCTATATTTCTGTACCATATCTCTAAATCTGGTATGATAATCCCTCCAGCACTGTTCTTTTACTTGGGATTGATTTGGATCTTTTGTTGTTCCAAATAAATTTTAGAATCATTTTTACCTTTCTGTGAAGAAAACCATGAGAATTTTTATTAGGATTCCACTGAATCTGTAAATTACTCTTGACAGGATGGCCATTCTCACAATATCAATTCTAACAATCCTGGAGCATGAGAGGTCTTTCAGTCTTCTAGTGTCTTAATCTTTTGCTACAGAAATGTAAAGTTTCATTGTAGAGGTCTTTCATCTTTGTGGTTAAGTTTATTCCTAGATATTTTTTTTGGAGCTCTAGTGAATCAGAGTGATGGAATGTTCTCCTTTTTTGTGTGTTCATTATTGGTACATAGAAAAGCTACTCATTTTTTTAAGTTGATTTTATAACCTGCTATGATTCTGGAAATATTATTTTTAACGTTTCCTGGTGGGGTTTTTGGACCTTTTTTGTATTTATATCATCTCATCTCTTAAAGAAGGACAGTTTATTCATTTAATTTCCTTCTTTTGCCTTACTGATCTCACTAGTGCTACAAACACTATATTGAAATGGAGTGTGGAGAGTGCAGCCCAGTCACATTCCTAGTTTTTATTGAATTGCTTCAATTTTTTCTCCATTTAGTATTTGTTACTGTGGGTTTTGGCACAGCCACATTTGAATGGAATGGCAGAAGTCATAAAGCCAGCATAGCTGCTTGACAAAGATCCAGCAGAGCTGAGCCACACGATGGCCACCACACCACCTTTGGGTTTTATCCCCACCTGTTGCATACTCAGGATACTTTTAATATTTGTACAATTTGGGGATGTTAGATCAATGGAAAATTCCTTATGAATCATTTATGCCTTCTCCCAGGAATGCTATTTCTAAGCTTCCCCAGGAAAGTCCTGAACATACTATCCCCCCCACCCCACCCCGCCGCTTTTAGGGAGACATCCTTATCTACTTTAAATTCTGCCTTATGTCTTGAAGGTTGTGACACATAAAGAACCCAGAGGTTTCTTCACAAGGTTATGAAACATTCTTGAAACATCTGTCCCTGTACTTACTTAGGAACAAGATTATCAAAACAAATTAAACTCAAAAATGTCAGCAAGATTTGGTGGGCTAGAGAAGTAGTCTACAGTTCAGATTACAAGCCTTTTTCCACTGTACACTCAGACAATTACGTGGCATACTAAGCTGCCCTACATAAAGACATATTGATGAATAAATTATGGAGTGGAAAGATGATAAAAGTATGAGGTATCAGGTCTGTCTCTTAGAAAAGTTAGCTCATGTAGAGCCACTATAATGTCATATGACCAAGGAACAACAGAATGCCAGGATTAGGCATATAGATAAATTCTATAAAGATATAAATATGAACATTGATTGGATTATGCCAGAATTTGAATAATCACTGCAGCAGCTGTGGCCTGAGGATTTTTTTCTGGGTCTCTGACCACTGAGAGTTAATAATACACTGCTTGTGCCATGGCCAAATGCCCATAGTGGCTTGAAGATTTTATTTTGGTCTAGTGTCCTTGAAGCATCCAAAGCTATCAGCCTGAGAACAGGCTGTCATATGCATCTAGATTATCAAAAATTGGGTTATGAGGTTGATGAGTAAGAGTGATAACTCCATTTATTAATTATGTCAAAACTTGAAGAAAAATTATTGGAAATGATATCTCTATTCTGTCACAGTTTATTAATGATGACTAAAAAATGAGCAAAAAGAAAGTGATGTTCAGAACCAAAAGTGATATGATCTGCTGTGGGACGTCCTGTGTGTTGTAAATAAATAAAATACTGTTTGGCCAGTAGCCAGGCAGGAAGGATAGGATAGGTAGGACAAGGAAGAAAAGAAGGCAGGGAGGTGGAAGGCTGAGGTGGAGAGATGCTGCTAGGTGCCACATGAGAAGCAGATGTTAAGATACCGGTAAGCCACGAGCCATGTGGCAACTTATAGATTATTAGAAATGGGTTAATTTAAGATATAAGAACAGTTAGCACGAAGTCTGCCACAGCCATACAGTTTGTAAATAATATAAGTCTCTGTGTGTTTACTTGGGGGACGCTAGTGGAAGAGATTTGTCCTGACCGTGGGCCAGGCAGAACCAGGAAAACTTCAGCTACAATGACCTAAGTTTTAAAACATTATGAATGTATCCCTGCTTACTAAATTCTGTATAAATAAAGAAACACTCTGCCTGCTAGTCAGTCAGGCTGCAAGATTCTTCCAACACCATGGCCTGGCTCACTTCCTTCCCCCACTGACTCTTTACATACTCTGCAGGACCCATCTACCACCCAGGATGGCTCCCAGCAGGATTTGTCATAGATAGTCTTTATTATGTTGAGTTATGTTCCCTCCAGTCCTACACTCTTTTGGAATTTTATCAAGAAGCCTTGTTGGGTGTTATCAAAGGTCTTTTCTGCATCTGTTGAGATGATCATTTTATTTTTTGTTTGTTTATTTTTAAGCCTATTTATTGAGTTACATATGTTGAATTATCCCTGCATCTCTAGGATAAAGCCAACTTCATTGTATGGATGATATTTTTCTATATATACCTAGATTCAGTTTGTTAGTAATTTATTTAATATTTTTTATATTTATGCTTACAACCCCATAGTTTTGTGGGTTTATTGTACCTTTACCTGATCTTGATATTAGAGAAATACTATCTTCACAAAAGGTGTTTGAAAATGCTGTTTTTCTCTTTTTAAGTAATTTGTTTTATAGATTTTTTATTTTTGTTATTAAGAAATTATCTATTCATTTTACATACCAACCACAGATCTCCCTCTCCCCCTCCTCCCAACCCTCCAGCCTTCCTCCCTAACCTACTCCCCGTTCCTACCTCTTCCAAGGCAAGGTCTCCCATAGGGAGTTAGCAGAGCCTAGTAAATTCAGTTGAGGCAGGTCCAAACCCCTCCTCCCTGCACCAAGGCTGTGTAAGGAGCCCCACCATAGGCACTGGGCTCCAAAAAGCCCTCTCATGTATCAGGGATGATCCTATTCCACTATCTGGGGGGCCCCTAAACAGTTCAAGCTAAACAACTTTCTCAACTATCCAGAGGCCCTAGTCCAGTTGCATGGGGGCTCCACAGCTATTGGTCCACAGTTGATGAGTTTCCACTAGTTTGGCTGGCCATCTCTCTATGTTTTCCCATCATGATCTTGATGCTTCTTGCTCATAGAATTCTTCCCCTCTCTCATCAATTGGACTGCTGGAACGTGGCCTGGCATCTGGCCGTGGATCTCTGCATCTACTTCCATCAGTTACTGGATGAAGGCTCTATGATAACATTTAGGGTATTCACTAATCTGATTACCCTAGTAGACCAGTCCAGGCACCCTCTCCACTATTGCTAGTGGTCTAAGGTGAGGTCATCCTTGTGGATTCCTGGGAACTTCCTTAGGATCCTTACTCCTTGTTCCCATAATGTCTTCATTTATCATGGCATCTCTCTCTCTCTTTTTTTTTTTGCTCTCCCACTCTGTCCCTGTTCCAGTTCTAATCTGTTCCCTATGTTCTCATTACCCATCTGTTGCCCTCCATTATCCCGCTCAACCCCAGCATGAGTTTGCTCATGTAGATCTCATCTATTTCTCCTTCACTGGGCAATCTATGTGTCCCTCTTAGAGTCTTTCTTGTTAGCTAGCTTCTATGGAGCTGTGGGTTGCAGTCTGGTTATCCTTTGCTTTATATCTAGTATCCAATTATGAGTGAGTACATACCATGTTTGTCCTTCTGAGTTTGGGTCACCTCATTCAGGATGATATTTTCTAGTTCCATCCATTTGCCTACAAATTTTACGATATCATTGTTTTTCTTTGCTGAGTAGTATTCCATTGTGTATATGTGCCACATTTTCTTTGTCAATTCTTTGGTTGGGGCAAATCTAGGTTGTTTCCAGGTTCTGGCTATTATGAATAATGCTCCTATAAACATAGTGGAGCATGTGTCCTTGTGGTATGACTGAGCATTCCTTGGGAATATGCCCCAGAGTGATATAGCTGGGTCTTGAGGTAGATTGATTTCCAATTTTCTGAGAAACTGCCATACTGATTTCCAAAGTGGCTATACAAGTTTGCACTCCCACCAACAGTGGAGGAATTTCCTCTTGCTCTACATCTTCTCCATCATAAGCTGTCTTTAGTGTTTTTGATCATAGCCATTCTGACAGGTGTAAGATGGTATCTCAGAGACTTTTGATTTTCCTTTCTCTAATGACTACGGATGTTGAGCAATTTCTTAAATGTCTTTCAGCCATTTGATATTCTCCTCTTGATATTCTCTGTTTAGCTCTTTAGCCCACTTTTTAATTGGACTGTTAGGTACTTTGATGTCTAGTTTTTTGAGTTCTTTATATATTCTGGAGATCAGCCCTTGTCAGATGTGGGTTGGTGAAGATCTTTTCCCATTCTGTAGGCTATCATTTTTGTTATTAACTGTTTCCTTTGTCCTACAAAAGCTTCTCATTTTCAGGAGGTCCCACTTATTAATTGTTGCTCTCAGTATCTGTGCTACTGGTGTTATATTTATGAGGTAGTCTCCTGTGCCATGTGTTCAAGACTACTTCCTACTTGTTCTTCTATCAAGTAACTGGATTTATGTTGAGGTCTTTGATCCACTTGGACTTGAGTTTAGTGCATGGCAACAGATATGGATCTATTTGCAATCTTCTGCATGTAGACATCCAGTTATGCCAACACCATTTGTTGTAGATGCTCCCCCCCGCCATTGTATAGTTTTGGCTCCTTTGTAAAAAATCAGGTGTTCATAGGTGTGTGAATTAATGTCAGGATCTTCAATTCGATTCCATTGGTCCATATGTGAGTTACTATACCAGTACCAAGCTGTTTTTATTACTATAGCCCTATAGTAGAGCTTGAAGTCAGGGATCATGATGCCTCCAGAGTTTGCTTTATTGTATAGAATTGTTTTTAGCTATCCTGGGCTTTCTGTTTTTCCATATGAAGTTGAGTATTGCTCTTTTCTGGTCTGTGAAAAATTGTGTTGTGGTTTTGATGGTGATTGCATTGAATCTGTAGATAGCTTTCAGTAAGATTATAGATTTTTGGTAAGATTAACATAGTAAAAATGATTTATAGATTTTCTTAGAAAGTGTATAGAATTTTACTATGAATACATCTTTTTTTTAGTCAGAAGTTTTTTAAATTAATGTTTTTTAATTTTTTTATTATAGGTCCAATAAGTCATTGATCTCCTCTTGGTTTAACTTTGGTTGTTTGGATGAACCTACAAATTAATTCATTTCCTTTAGATTTTCTAACACAATGAAGTGCAGGTTTTTAAAGAATTCATTTACAATCTTAATTTCTTTGATTGCTGTTGTAATGTTCCCCTGTTTGGCTCTAATTATGTTAATTTGGGTCATTTTCCCTTTGTTTTGATAGTTGTGTCAAAGGTCAGTCAGTCTTGTTTAACTTCTCAGAAATGTGACTCCTGTTTTGGTAATTCCTTGTATTATTTCTTTTTTAATGTTTCATCAGTTTCTGCTCTTACTTTTATTATTTCTTGTAGTCTACTACCATACTGAGGTTTTCCAAATTATTGAGTTGTATCATTAAGTCATATATTTATGTCTCTTTTTAATGCAGGCATTCAGAATTATAAATTTCTCCTTAAGGACTGATTTTATTGTATTCAAGAAATTTTGTTATATTGTTTTCATATTCATTGAATTGCAGGAAATTTTTAATTGCTTTATTAATTTTTTTGATTCACCTGTCATTTAGTAATCTGTTGTTTTGTCTCTATGAGTTTGTATAATTTCATTGTCAAATATGAAAGAGCTGAAGTTTTGTGTATGCATGATTTGCTCTTAACTTTTCTTCCATTGATCTGCATTTGGTTATGTGCATATACTATGTTCTGTTTATTATTTTGACTTTGTAATATAATTTCTAGAGATTCATTATATGTTGATCTTAAGCTTTATTGTGTTGTTCTTAGATATGGTACACAGTTACTTCTGTTTTTCTGAATTTGAGATTTGCTTGTGTCCAGTATGCAGTCTATTTTAGAGAAACTTCCATGGACTACTAAAAAGAATTCTTTAGTATTTAATTGAATTATTATGTGTTATGTTCATTTGATATATGATATTACTTAATTCTGGTGTTTCTCTTATTATTTTTTGTCCAGATGACCCATATATTGGAGAAAGTAGGGTATTGAGACCACCCACTATTACAAATTTAAAATCAATCTGCATCTTTTTTTTGTGAGCTAGAAAACCACTTTATTTGTTCTGGGGAATTGTCCAGAGTCCCCTTAGAACTTCTGGAACTGCTTCTTGGTGCCAGCAGCCTTGGTGACCTTGAGCACATTGAAGCGGACTGTCTTGCTCAGGGGCCTGCACTCTCCCACAGTGACGATGTTGCCGATCTGTACATCCCTGAAACAGGGGGACAGGTGCACAGATATGTTCTTGTGGCGCTTCTCAAAGCAATTGTACTTCTGGATGTAATGGAGGTAGTCCCTGCGGATGACATCTTCATCTTTGTCACGACACCAGACAGGATCCGATCTCGGATGGAGACATTACCAGTGAAGGGGCATTTCTTGTCTATGTAGGTGCCCTCAGTGGCCTTCTTGGGCGTCTTGAAGCCTAGACCGATGTTTTTGTAGAACCGAGGGAGTTTTTCCTTGCCGGTTTCTCCAAGCAGAACATGCTTCTTGTTTTGAAAGATTGTGGGCTGCTTTTGGTAAGCACGTTCCATCTGAATGTTTGCCATCTTCCCGGCAGCCTGAGAAAAAGAGAGTCAATCTGCATCTTTAAGTCAAATAGTACACTTCTTATAAAATTGAATGTGAGAGAGCTTGGTGAGTTTATGCTTGGTATTGTAATGTTTTCTCAGTTAATTGTTCCTTCCATTCAAATGAAGTGTCATCTCTGGCTCTTCTAATTAATCTTAGCTTTAAGCCCTTTATCAGATATTAGGTTAGCAATACATGCTTGCTTTCTTGTCCTGTTTGATCAGAATATTTTTTACAGCCTTTACTTTAAGGTAATGAGTCTGGCTTTAAGAGTAAGATGAGTTTCTTGAAGACAACAGAAATAGGGATTTTGTTTCTTAATTCGTTCAATTAGCCTGCATGTTTTGATTAGGGAATTAAAGCCATTAATATTTAAAGTTATTAGTGAGAGGTGTGTATTGATTACAGTTAGGTTTGTGTGTGCGTGTACGTGCATGCATGTGTGTGTGTGTGTGTGTGTGTGTGCTTATTTGCTATTTGTGTTCTAAGTTCTAGTTTGTGTTTCAGTACATACAGTTTCATTTGTTTTCTTTCTATAAGATCTCTGTTATGCTTATTTCTCTCTTCACTTGGAATTATTGCTTCTACTCTTCTGTTGAGACAATTTGGTAGACATGAAAGTTTTTAGCCTGTGTGTATCATGGAAAGCTTTTCTTTTCTTTTTTTTTTTAGCTATTGCAGACAGTTGTGCTTGGTAGAGCAGTCTATGTTCGTCTTTCAAATTTTGAAGTACATTGCTCTAGGCTCTCTTGACTTTTAATGTTTCTATTAATAGATGAACTGTTATTCTGATGGGTTTCCTTCATATGTGGCTGTGGTTTTCCTCTGGCAGCTTTCAATATCCTCTCTTGTTCTGTATATTTAGTGTTTGGTATACTATGCCATGGAGAGTTTCTTTTCTTTTTTAATTATCTTTTTAATTGAAATAGAATTATATCTTTTCCTCCCTTTTCTCCCCCCTCTCCCAGCTATCTCCCTTGAGGCCCTCCTATGCTCCAAGCACTTACAATGTGATATCCTCCTTTCCTTTACTGTCACATAGATACATATGTACACATGTATGCATATACCCAGACATATTTATAACCCGAGGAGTCCACTTTTGTTGTTGCTGTGTGTATGTTTTCAAGGCTACCATTCTGCATTAGACAAACAATAGGGGAGTTTATCCTTGGGAGAGGCTGACTTCCCCCAGCAGTCATTATTTGCCTGTAATCCTTTGTCTATGGGTAGGACACCACTAAATTTTCTTCCTTCCATGCTGCCATGTTCATTGACACTGTTCTTCTCTTGTTTATGCAGCCATTTCAAGGTACTGTCTCACAATGGACTTCCTGGTATTCTGGCTTTTACAGATTTTTTACCCTGTTTTCCATGATATTCCTGGAGCCACAGGTGCAAGAGCAGTTATATAGATGTATCGACTTGGGCTGGACTCACCATGGTCTGCCGATCCTTGCATTGGTTCCAGTTGTGGTTTTTTTTCTATGATGGTCTCCATTTGATGTAAAGAGTGATTTGTTGGTTGTTTGCCTTATTTTGTTTGCTTTAATGAATGGTGGTAGTTATACTAATCTGTGGATAGATTGAGAATGAAGTAAGTGATTATGCTGATCTAGCAATGTGGAAATAATAGATTCTTTTCTGAAGTTCGTGACCTCACTAGCCTCAAGAAACTGTCTATGTCTCCAATGCCCAGCATGATTTCTTTCCTGTTGAGTGGGATTTAAGTACAATAAGACAACTATTGGTTGCACAGATTTGTGCTGCCACTTATTGCACCTTTATGTATATCTTGCCATGCTGGTAATTGTCTTAGTTCCTAAGTATTCCAGCTGGGCAGGACTATTTAATGGCTTCACTTCCTTGGCATCTTGCATTGTATTTCATGGAACCATCAAAGCTAAACCACAGGAAAGAGGCTCTCAAGCCAGATACAGCTTGAATCATCCAAGTCCTGTGTTCTATGTATGCAATTTCTTTAGCAATAGAGCCCCACTATCAATCAAAGGCTACATATATATTCTATATTGTCATTCTAGGTTACCTCACACAATATAATGTCTTCTAGATCCACCAACTTACCAGAAAATTTTATAATTTTTGTTTTTTTAACAATTGAATAATATTCCATAGTGTATATGTATCATATTCTCATTATCCATTCATCAGCTGAAGGATGTTTAAACTGTTTCTACTTTCTTACTGCTGTGAATAGACTAGCAGTGAACACAGCTAAACAAGTTTCTGTGTAGTAGTATGTTGAGTTCTTTGGGTAGATGCCGAGGGGTGGTACAGCTGAGTCATATGGCTTGTGTTCATTCTCTTCAATGTTTCTATCTCTTTATTGAATTCTGTTTTCAAATCTTAAATTATCTTCATTATTTCATTCAGGTGTGTATTTATATTTTCTTGGACATCAGTCAGGCAATTACTATTGTCTTCTTGGAGTTATAGGAAGTGTTTGTTCATTCTTTTTATTTCCTTGAAATCTTTGATAAATTTATGGTTGTTCTTTTAAAATCTGTGTCATATTAGCAAACACATCTATAGGACTAGTGGGTTTGATGGGGGAAGGGATACTGTTTTGACCATTTGTGTTTTTTTTTTTTTTTTATTGGACCTAGGCATGAGGACTTCTTTCTTTTGATGTATGTACAATGTGATAATCTGGTCTTCCTTACATTTTTTCCAGGGCAGATATATGATCAGAGATGGGTCAGATAAAGCTGAATGACCTGTTTGAGTGAAGCAGGAAAATATAACTCCCAAACCACAGGTCTCTGGCTAGGGCAGGCAAAGTGGTTCACAAAAAAAGAGGGTTCAATTGGAACAAGGCTTGTGGGTTTGCAAATGGAGGAGGCTTGGGAGAAGGGGGAAGGGGAAAAGCAACTTACTCAGGAAAGCTGGTTTATACACAAAGAAGATTCACAGGCTGCAAACTGGAGCCAGAGTTGTGGATTTACAGGTCAGGAGTTTTTTTTCTGATCTTGTCTATTTGGTGTTCTGTGAGCTTCTTGTATTTGTACATGATGTCTTTCCTCAATTTGAGAAATGTTTCTTCTAGATTCTATTGAAGATCTGTTCTATAATTGACCTCAGATTCTACTCCTTCACCTATACCTACAATTTGGAGGTTTGGCCTTTTCATGGTACTCCACAATTCCTGCATATTTCTTTTTTTCTTTTCATTTTTGAGTTTGTAATTTAACTACATTTCTTCCTTCCCTTTCCTCCTTCCAAATTCTCCTATGTGTTCTCTCTTTCAAATATGTGGCCTCTTTTTTATTAATTGCCATTGCATGTATTTATATTCCTAAATATAACCATTGATTCTATATAATGCTTCTTCTCTGTATGACTTCAGAGCTGACCATTGGCCATGGACAATCTATTGGTGTGCTCTTCCCTGGGGAAGACTACCCTCCCCCTCCCAGCTTTATTCAGTTATTTATGTGGGGTCAAAGCCTTGTGAACTTTTCTCCATCCAGTTTGGCATGTTCATTGGTATCATCCTTGTTCAGATCACATTTGGGTGGTCAAATTGAGGAGATTTTATGAGTATATCTTCTGCTGTTACTAGGAGACACAAAGTCACAGCAAACTCCCTAATCCTATGGCCCTTACAATATATCCCCACCCTCTTCTGCAATATTCCCTGAGTCTCAGGTGTAGGAATATTTTGATCCATTGGGCTTTGATTCTTGGAGGGAGCACCACAAGACCAGGTGAGAAAAGTTCAGGAAAACTATATGTGAATTGTGTACATTTTAGGTTATTTTCAGGCAGAGTAATAGTATAACTCCTTGTAGCTTCTTCAGACATTCATGTTGCTATTTTATCTTCCTTTTACCTCTCTCTGTATTTATCTCCTCTTTTCCCATTTCCCTGATCAGATCACTTGTACCCAGATAGCCTCCTCTCCATTGCTCCCCAGCAACACTATTCTGTCAAGAGTCCCATTTTACTTTCCTGATTTCTGCTGTTACTACAGGGTGTATACTTGCATCAGAGATTTGGATCTAGAGGTTTCCAGTAAGAGAGAATATGTGATGTTTGTCTTTCTGGGTTTGGGTTATCTCACTGAATATGATCTAATCTAGTTCAATCCATTTACCTACAAAGTTCCTAATTTCATTTTTCTTTACAGTTGAATAGTATTCCACAGTGTTTACGTACCACATTTTCATTATCTACTCATTGGTTGTAGGACATTAAGGTAAATTCCATTTCCTAGGTATTGTGAAAAAAGCAACAGTAAGTATGGCTGAGTGACACTCAACTGGTGCCACTTGGCCTGGATGTATAGAAGAAACACTGACACCATTAAAGTGGCAAATATATGGTTGGGTATGGGAGAAAGAAAAAGGTAAAATGGTTTACATCCTGTGAAGAGAGGCAGGTCTGAAGAGGTGAAGGTGGAGAGGAATAGGCTGATGTGGATGGCCTGTTTGCCACTCAGGGCCATGGTGTTATTCATGCAGGGACTGCTACCAAGGGCTGTGTCTTGGTCTGTGGCCTTGCTGTAGCCATGGCCCATGTGGATGTCCATGGTTCTTGTTACCACCAAAGGCCATAGGATGCCCAGGTTCTGGGCCACCAACTGTGGCCATGTTGGTGTCTGAGGACCATGCCACCAAAGGGGCCATCCCTATCTGAGTGGCCTGTGCTGCCACCTGGGGTCATAGTGATGTCTGGGCCTGAACTGTTATATAATGCCATGTCTCTGTGATGTTCATGGTATTTGTTATCCTTAAAGGCTGTGCAGATGCCCAGAATCTGGGCCACCACCTTGGGCCATGATGGTGTCCAAGGGTCAACTTGCAGCTGTGGCCATGCAGATCTGAGTGGCCTATGCTGGCATCCAGGACCATGGTAAAATTTGTGAAGTACAGGGTAACATTCAGTATATGAATACAATGAATATTATCTCAAGTTAATTGTCATTAAGAGGACCAGGGAACCAGACCAGAGCTATGACAGGCTCTTGTAATAACCCTGACAGAGACCATGCCTTAGTTTTGGTTCAGTGGAATGGGCTGGAACTCAGCAAGCAGTTCTCAGGAAAACCACAACTGTGAGACAACCAATCAGCAGGTACCCCACAGCCCCCTTGCTGGCTCAGCAGGTGTCCCACAGCCTTCTGCTAGCTAAGGATAGCTTTCCCTACCCTGCAGCTGGAAAGCCCATAACCACTAGAGCCTCCCACCAATCAGCCCAAAGACTAATCTTTCCTCCATCAATCAGGCACAGATTAAGCCCTCCTCCCTAGAATTCCCATAACTCCACTTAAAAGGAGCTTGCAACCTTCTTTGAGGGTCACCAATGCTACCCTAACATGTTGGAAATAATAAATGCTCTTCTTGATTGCATACATGACTGATGGTCTTTCTTGGGAGCTTCTCTTGAACTTTAACATTTGGTGCATTGGCTGGGATAACCCCCAACACCCCTGACACATTGAACATTGGAAATCTGGCCAGCCAGTTAGTGTCTGACTGCTCTTTGTCTTGATCTGTCATTGTTCTGACTGTCTGACTGTCACTGTTATGTTCCATGTTCTGTGTTTCTGTTCCTGATTCTGTGTTTCTTCCTCTAGGAAGCTTGAGCTAACTGAATCTGAAGGCAGAGGTTTGCTTGGTGAATATGCTAGAGGCACCTCCACTGCATGGGCCAGAAGACATCCTGGACTCACTTGAAAGAATCAACTGGGTCCCTTTGGTTGAAATGGGACAGAGATTCCTTTTGGTTGAACTGGCACAGAGAGTCCCTTTGATTTAATTGAGACAGAGGGTCCCTTTAGTTGAATAGGAACACAGATCACTCCTGTTGCAAAATGGAACTCCCCAGGAAGACAAGCCCATTGGTGGTGGGGAAGCTGACAATTTTTTTTTGAGGATGCTGATAGCCAGGTAGGCACTCTGTGCCTTTAGGCTGCCCACATAGCTGCTGTAATCATCGCTCCTTTCCTTCCTTGGCCAAACTCTTCACTGTGGACCAAGGTCCTTGCTACCAGTGGAGTCCCCTCAACCCATTCCTGTTCCAATACTGCATAGGAAAAATTGTGCTTTTGTTTCCACAGAAAAATATATGGTTTTTGTTCATTTGGACCCTATGGACTACAAATATTTATCATCAATTAGAGAGGTTGGTTACAAATTATCATTGGTTAGGGTAGGAAAAAAACTACTGCTAGTCTTAAATGTTTCATGTAGGGACAGGTTTCTGTGTGTTGATGTAAATTTACAGTTATTTTTGTTGTGATATATGAATGTTTCTGTTCAAAATATTATAGCTATACAATATTCTCTAATACTGAAGGAAACCACAAGAAGGACCTTGATAAAAATTTTCATGTTGCCTGGGAAATAAGAGAGAAGGCAAGAAATTGGAATAATGAAGAAAAGAGAAAGGAAATAAGGAATTGTTTAAAGTAAGGAATGTCTGGCTGAATCAGAGGAACTGAGATAGGAACCTGAGGGTGTATAGTAAGTTGTAGAAGGTCAGAGGGAGTATGAAATTTGACCAAGTTAAGTTAATTCTATTTAGTTTTCTTCATTAAAAAAAAACAAAGCTGATGATTTTTCACTGCAAAATGTTTGTATTGGGAATAGGATCATGCTCTTTAAAGGAGAGAGGGAAACTGAGGTCCCATGTCAGACTTACTTAAAGATATAATGTATAATTAAAAATACAGGCTAATTATTAATAATCATGTCACAGCCCTCCAGGTTACAGGGTTCTGTATGATTAGTCTCCTATGAAATGACAAGACTAAAGCTCTTAGCTATTTAGACTTTCATACAAATGTCCAAACCTGCTTCTTAAAAAGTTTTCAACATCACATCTATGGTCTGTAAATGAAAATTGCTGTTTAACTGCTCCTATAATGTCTATGGATAGGGGAAAATGCTTATCAGATAAAAACAAAACAAATGAAGAACTTTGGTCTGCAAAAAGCAATACTCCTAAAGAAACCATTTCAGAAAAATATAACTCTAACTTTATATTTGATATAAGGAATGGTTGTCATCACACCTAGAACAGCAGAACTGATGTAGACTATTATATGATGATAGAAATATAAAGGTAGATTTGGTACAACATATTGTATATGTGATTCAACTTTGGTTTAGAATATACTCTATATGGTGATAAAATTTAAGGTAATAAAGGTCTATTCAGATTAACAAAAGCTGACTTAGAGATTTACACCTAAGTACTTACATCTTTGCCAAATGCTCAATTCTAAGCTTCCAAAGAATTTAGATAAATGGGAACATATGTTTGATAAGTATGATACTTATTCTATAATGTAATTTCTGGTCCTCTAAAAGGGTCCTTTTCCCAGGGTTGGGCATTTTGGCAGGTGCCCCCATGGCTTATCAAGAGCAGTGCTGGCCCCCAGGCTTCCTCAGTCCCTGCTCACAAGCCACACCCCAACTCACATGCCCTTTTTCTCCTGTTCCCATTTGGCCTTGGGGATTTTGCCCTTGTCAATATTCCTTCCCTTCTCCAGAGACAGTCTTAGCAGTTTGCAACAAACTCATTCCATTTTCACCCTTAAAATGGCTGTTTTGATTTTTATTATTGAGCCCATTATCTATGATTAAAAATTTTATTTTGGTATTAGAAGACCTTTAATTCAAAAATAATTATTTTTAGGGATGAACCTGGCAGAAATGGAAGGAAAGTTCCTGGTCTTATGTAAACAGCTAACTTGTTGTAGATATTTAAGGAACACAAGTTAATAATCATCTTATAAATGATGAAGTTCTTTAATTATAGTTATTCTAAGTACTAATATATTACTTACAGGTATAAGCCTTACTTAGTCCCCTGTAAAGGTTTTCAAAATTAAACTTAAAACAAGAAATAAAGTTTTTCTATTAAGATATACCTATTAGATAGACAGTCCTCAAATACTTCAGAGATGTGCAGATTATGGCTTTTAACATGTTTAATAAAAAAGTTTATCATAACAGACAGAGACTCCCAACTCCTAGCAATGACTTCTAGGATCTCCAAAGAAGATGTGGAACAACCCAATGACTCTACCCAGATTGATGATAACATTGACCACTGGACAGGATGACCCAATGCAACACCTGCTGTCAGGACCTGGTCCAGACTGTGGACAAGAAGGACACTGGGGAATTAATTGCCCCCTTTTGCCTAGACAGTAATATTGGCCTTCCCCATGTTCCTCCTCCACATTAAAAACTCTTACCTATGGGTCTGGAAGCTAAAGACTGATGCTGTCCTGATACCTCTGTTTCCAATGATGTGAAGAAGGCTGGGATGGGAGCCTGCGATGTCTATCTGGGATGGACTAGTCTCTGCCATTTTTAATAGATTCAGAAGCTACTTTGTCAGCTGTTCTGTTTACTCAGATATAATAGGTATAATTTATCCTTCTCAGATCTCTGGGGATATTGACAGTAGCCTTAAGAGCAATAAGCACTCAGTTTCTCAGTTCTCTTTGTAAATAAAAATCAGACCACAGACCTCACTACCTTAAAGCTACTAGGTTTATTGGTAAGAAAAGGCAGACAGACTTGCCTTACTCACAGGCTTCACACTAGGAGATAAACAGATTTCAGACATAATTTTCCACTGGGGGGATATGATTTGAGATGACAATTCTCAATAATGACTGGTATGATCTGATAAATGATTAGATAGAGAAAAATATAAAAGTCAACATAAGTTTTGAGGACCTAAGAAAATGTTCTAAGACATGAATTTTAATTTTTTTGGTTATCTTCCAAATATATACATAGAGATGTTTCTCATCTGGCCAAAGACATTTTTGTCCAATCTATGCCTGGCTCTCTGGACAGAAGGAAATACATATGCTTTTAACTCAAATCTGTAGCTTTCGCTGGGACTCAAAGGAGTATACCCCTACTGTTTTACAGATATCCATTATCTGTTTTTTCTAAAGTATGGATTTCAACATAGATTGATAATATTAATATATCTAAAACTTTTATACCTTTTTATACAATAAGAATTCTTTTAATTTCAGAAAATCAAGAGAGTCATAAAACTTGGATCTATTTCTCACAGGTCAAAAGGACTCCAGATAAGTACAATTTAAGTTTCCTTACATATCTATCTCTGAGGATAGTATTTCTCTGCCCTGGTCATGGGGGTCCTCTCCTTCCTCAATTACTAAAACTATGCATCTATGAATATAAAAATTAAATTTTAACTTCTTTCTCAAGTCTACATCTGTCTCAACAGATTTCCACTTGCCTGACAGACACATCTGAGCACCTGTTGGTGCTGACTACAACCTGTTCCAAATGATTACAAGCCTTGGACTTGCTGAAGGCTGATATGGACCAGTCTGGATAATTTGATTGCTCTCTGTCTCTACAGCTGGTTTAGATAACCATGTGCTTTTGATGAATTCCCCTTTGTCTAGACTTTGGCTAGCTTTCAGTCTTTCTAGGCCCTGACAACAACATTCAGTGTCAGCTGGAAGTAGTTACAGAAAAGAATACATTGTCCAATACACCCTGCCCTTAATAGACTGAAATGCTGAGTCAAAGGGAAACTCTCTATACCCTAGGACTGACACTATTTAAGATCATGCATGTCAGGTTACCATTCATTCTGCCTAACCTCAGGGCAGAACTACTAGCTGAATTTAATAACCAAAGATTTCTCTTCTCCGTACAAGTTTTACGTTAGCTGCAGAAACAACTTTGGCCTTGGCTGTGTGCAGTCTACGAGAAGGCACCACCTCCTATGGTTCATGCCAGGGGACCTGGACCTGATGATTGTCAAGAGGCACAGGAAAGAGACCTTGGAACCTGGTTGGAAGGGACCTTACACTGTGATCCTGACAATGCTCACAGCTGTCAAAATGAATGGGGTCCCCACTTGGATTCACTATTCCCACCTGTGAAGCCTATGGATCCACACACTGATCCTGAGAACTATGCTCCAGAGGAAGTCAACCATGGACTTTGGAGGGCCATTGCATACTCACAGGACCCTCTAAAACTGAGAGTCTAGAAAGTCACCTACCCAGCTAAATGATGAGCTTGTTCCTATGCTTCCTTAGTACATGCCTGCCAGGGGGATTTCCAGGCAAGTCACCGTGGGGACCACAACCCCTGCCTACCCTTTAATTTCACATTGAAGGTCATCAATGCTGGCTCAGGAAAGTTTCTGAGCTGAACTTCCTATGCAGCCCATTTAAGGACCTAGTTTCCTGATCTATATTTTGTTTTGGGAATGTTTTATGGTTGGACTGAGATATCTGATGTTAAGGTACAAGAAGTCACCCCTTTTTGTTTTTGCCTTGGATGTGATAGAGATAAGGCCAAGATAGAGACCTATAGGGAAAACATCAACTTTCTCTGCTTCATAGAGCTATGCCTCCATGGGTCATACCTGGTGGTATGTCCCAAGAGATGGAGACTCTACAAGCCTATAAACTTAGAAGAAAAGCATGTCAAGGATTTGAGATAGTGCACACTACTCCAGGGTGGAATGAGAGGGCCGGGGAGCCAGACCAGAGTCATGACAGGCTCTCATAGTAGCCCTGACAGAGACATGGTAAAAGATAGATTGAGAAAATTGCCTATGTATTATTTCAATGGGTGATGTACAAAATATTGGCACAGGGTAGGGCTATTTATAATTCCCTGTGGGAGAACCTTCCATTGATATCACTTAACATGCTGAGAAATATAAGTAGGCACTCTGAAGGCAAATTTTTCTGTTTTTTTCTTGTAAAGGTATTGTGAAGAAACAGCCTTTTAAACTGATAACTATAAGAGGCCATTCTTTAGATAATGGAGAAGGCAAAGGAATTCCAGGCTGCAGAGATGCCTGCTGGCTGAAACACCTTATTAACTGCTCTTGGATCTGTTACCATTCTCCATTTTCCAGATTTCTTTTAATAACAAATACAGGAGAATTCTAAAGGCTGGTTGATTCTTCTATACCAGCTATTCTAGGGTCTGCAGTTTTTCTGATGTTAAAGGCCATTGCTCAACCCATATAGGTTTGTCCATGAACCATTTTAAAGTCAGGGCTGTTGGTACAGTTGAAAGATCAGCAGCTTTTGTGCCCTGTTCTTGTACAACCTGAATGGTCAGTGACTGTTCTTTATACCTTCTAATATTTTTACCCAGAAACATATGTTAATTTATGGTTTGTTTCTGAGATTGGAGGAATGCTATTATGAGTATTCCATTGCTGTAATAAATCATGTCCCCATAAATTCATTGCTATGTTAGCCATATATGGCTTTAACTTTTCTCTCTGTTGTTTTGGTCTTATACATTTGACCAATCTCATCCTGTGTTTTCCCTGAGATAATGTTCTAATCCCTAAAAGCTGAACATTTGCCTCTTGAAGAGGCCAATTTGGATGCCAAGATTCTGGTGCAATTATTGTTACATCCACATCTGTGTCTACAAAAGCTTCAATGACAACACCATTTGTTAATATTTTTATTTTTATTTTTGGTCTTTATTTATTTATAGAAGTTTGCCAAAATATTTTCTTTATGATTTCTCCTGAATTTTTCATTCTCTCTTCTATAGCTGTTCTATCATCCAGAAAAATATGGTTTCTTACAATAGGCATTAGGTTCTTTAATTGCTCTAGGAAGGAGTTTCCTCCATGGTGACAGGAAATGACTGAACTGAATTTGACATGGGAGCCTGAAAGAGGCCTCTCAAGGAGTTTCCCAATGGCAAAGGGTTATCTTGTTGATCTTCATTCATTAGTCCAATGTCTGCACTTGCCACATCTTCTGCAGATCACTCTAGAAGGGAGGGGCATTCTGTTGGGATTATTCTTAGAAAAAAACATTGTTTCTACTAATGCCTTATTTGAAATCCATTCTTAGGTGATCTTGTTTACTGTAATTGAGACACCTGACATTTTGATTTTTCTTCAACCTCTGGAAATAACCTCTCCTACTGAATCATCCTCATCGTTATGAGATTCAATATTGATTGTATCTCAGATCTGTTCCTCCAAGGGTGCTGATCTTGCCTTTAATGGCCCAATTACCCTTTTACATTGTGCATTAGCATTTTCAAAAGCCAGAGATTCAATTATTATATCTCTAGTTTCTGAACTTGTAATCATTCTCTTTACTGCTGAAGTCAATCTTTGTAAGAATTTAGTGAACATTTCTTTTGGACCCTATATAACTTTAGTAAATGACTCAGTTTTCTTTCCTACCTCTTCAATTCTGTCTCAAGCATTCAAGGCTGCTTTGTGGTATAAAGCCAGGGTATGGTCATCATATAAAGATTACTTTTGCTCATTAGTATAATCTCCCTCCCCAAGAAGTTGGTCTTGGGAGATTTCTTTACCTCTAGCCCTACTTTGTTGTTCAGTGGTCTCATTTTTCCAAGAAGTCCTCCATTGTATTTGAGGACCAGCCTCCAAGACTGCTGTAAAGAAATCTCTCCAGGCTTGATGGATAATTCTACTACAAGTTGACCACAAGTTTAACATCTGCTTCATAAAAGATAAATGCATCCCATATGAGATTATCACTTCCTTGAATCTCCTCAAATCTACCATTTGCACAGGAGTCCATTTAGCCTTTACACAGCCTTGGGGATATCTATCATTTGCCAATTCCTGTAAGATTACTGTATAAATTAAGATTGGTTGTTTGAAAACCTTAGGCTGTTCCTCTCTAACCTTATAAAGCAATGCTGACATTGGTTCTCCTGTAAATCCCTCTCTCTAGTTCTGAATATCTCTATGATCTGTTTTAAAAAGTTTTTCTAAAACTTTTATCTTGGCACTCATATTTCTTTTTAAAAAACAACTTTTTAATGATAAAATAAAAATGTTCAAACAGATAATATTTATAATTGATATTATGTAAATTCAATCTAAATTAATTATCCTCTAATTTAATTGTTCCATTATCAAACCATACAGCATATTATCACACAGAGGTCTGAGTTTCTCCATTATAATCGTGTTTACCATTTTTTAATGTGGGAAAAAACTTTCTCTTTTAACTAATTTCTCCCTTTAAGAATTCCCAATTGTCTCACCAAATCTGCCAACCATGATGATAAAGATGTGAGGCTGTTTCTGCATAGAACAGTAGAAGTCCAAGTAGGTTTTCAAGGCAGCTACCTAATGTTTCAGGAGCCCAAGCAAGGGGTCCATGGAAAGCCCACAACCCACCAGGAGAAAAGAAGACAAAGAGCCAGCTGTCTGCATGGGGGGAATCTGCAAAAGTGGCTAACTCCTGTGGTATTTGAAACCCAAACACCTATGTAGAAGTAACCATCTTATTAAATAAGAAATATGGAGCCAATGCAGAGATGAAAGCCCAAGAGGTCAGAGCTAAGAGCCTTACCCTTCACTGCTGCAGCTACCTACTTCCTGTGTGTTTGTCTTTATATAGACTTTCTGTTCTGCCTTCTCATTGGTTGTAAACCCAGCCACATGACCGCTTCGTCACTGCCTGTCTGTACAGACCTCCAGGTCTTTTATGATTGGTATTGAGATTAAAGGTGTGTGTCTCCATGCTGGCTGTATCCTTGAACACACAGAGACCCACATAGCTCTGCCTCCCAAGAGCTGGGATTAAAGCACCACCACCATTCAGCTTCTGCTATGGCTTGCTATTAGCTCTGACCCCCAGGCAACTTTATTTATTAACATACAAATAAAATCACATTTCCATACAAATAAAATATCGCCATATACCTATGGAGTTTGCTGCAGAGAGTCTGCAACAGTAAAAATCCCTAAAGAAAGGAAAATCTAGCCGGTAGGGTAGTGACTCCAGCAGCATGTGGATGCAAACCCATAGGCAAGCGGCTTATTAATGAATTTGTGCCCTACATTGGGTACCAGATGTAGCATGAATTCTAATTGTTCTTAATAATAAAAACCCAGAGTCAGATATCAGGGTGAAAGCTTAAAGATCAGAGAAGCAGAGCAGCCAGCCACTAGAAAGTCTTTTTTCCTCTAGGATTCCTCAGACTGAAAGGGCTGAGCTCCTGTCTCTAACCCACCTTATTACTTCCTCTTTCTGCCCAGCCATATCTCTTCCTGTTTCCTCTTCCCAAGTACTTGGATCAAAGGCATGAGATCCCAAGATCTGGGATTAAAGGTGTGCGCCACCACTGCCTGGTCTCCAGTGGCTGTCTCTGCACTCAGATCTCCAGGCAACCTTTAATTGTTAGAACACAAACAAAATGTTACCGCAATGTCTTTTCAGAACAAAGGGACCAGACACCAATAAAAAACAGGCTGACCAGGTGCTCTAGCATTTAAAAAAGGCCTCTTTTACAGTCTCCTCAGAATTTTGTATCCAGAACAGCATCAGACTGCTGACTGAGGTCATCTAGCCTCACAGAATACTATAGCTAAGAGTTAACAATTATCCTAGATTTTCTCAGGGTCCCCCAAAGATTACCAATGCCTCCAAGCTACAGAAAGTAGTCTAAAGAACCACACCCACATTCCCAAAAATAAATTATGAATGTTTGTCATTGTTTAGGGGCTTGGTAACATGTTGTTATGGATAATGTTCACGAAAAAGCCAAATAAAGGAGGTTAGATTCAGGGATCTTGTTCTGAAAAAAAGGGGGGGGGGAGGCATAGAAATTATAGGATAAAAGGGTAGATGTTTAAATCTACTTTAATCCAAAAAACTGATGATCTCAAAATATTTTACATTGATATGGATTTTAATTTATTGATACAAATTTAAAGTCAATTTTGTTGTACTATATACATAGTTTTACTCTTGCTTAAGGTATTATGTTTATGCAGCTGTTAAAATGTAATGTATAATTAAAGATGCAGATTAACAATCATCTATAAAAGTCAAACTTATACCCATATTAGTTATGTTTTCTAGGTATATAAAGATATAATTCAATTAGATAGTTAATCTTCAAACACCTCAAAGACCAACAGAATGTGGCAATTAAAATGTTTTAAGAATTTAGCCGGGTGGTGGTGGCGCATGCCTTTAATCCCAGCACTTGGGAGGCAGAGGCAGGCAGATTTCTGTAAGTTTGAGGCAAGCCTGGGCTACCATGTGAGTTCCAGGAAAGGCGCAAAGCTACACAGAGAAACCCTGTCTCGAAAAAACAAAAAAAAAAAAAAAAAGTTTTAAGAATTTAGACTTTTCTCAACAGTGAGACATATCTGCTCCTGGCAACACCAGTTAATTCAAAAAGGTTGATGGGCATCAGAGAAACTCTTTATAGAGTTTTCTTTCAATGTAACAATGCTAGTCATCTGGGCAAGAAACTGCTCTTGCCTGGACTGCTTGACACTATGTTGTATAAGCTGGACATGCAGGATACATCTAAAATAACCACTAAAGTTTCCTAACAAAAAGAAGAATGGTCTTTCAGGGTTCCTTCTTCACAGAAGTAATTGTTGGACATTCTGCAGGACACAGAGAAAAGTGACTGACAAACTTTACCAATATAGGCAGGACAGACCTTCAAATTTCCTGCTTCACTGAAAAGTCTGTCACATATTCTAGGCCTGCAGGCTTAAGATGGATGACCCAACATTACAGAAGAACTTTGGGTGACTGTCCAAGCAGCCAGAT
This sequence comes from Peromyscus maniculatus bairdii, assembly GCF_049852395.1. Classification (NCBI taxonomy): domain Eukaryota; kingdom Metazoa; phylum Chordata; class Mammalia; order Rodentia; family Cricetidae; genus Peromyscus; species Peromyscus maniculatus. The sequence continues at coordinate 47,850,798 of NC_134860.1, read as the reverse complement.
GTCTCTGACACTTCTAGAGTTTTGGAAGTTGCTTGCAGTGCACTTCCTGTTTACTCAGGTAATATTAAATCCTTCTGGGTTTTTGGTGGATGTGAAGACTAGATAGTTATAGTTTTCCTTAGTTATGATAAAGGTAAATTAGATATGAAACCTTAGATGCACAAAAATAGGATAGATGATATAGTATTTTCTTTCATTTTGCCAAATACAAATTGACTAGATATTGTGGTGATACTTTATTTGTGCTCAAATAAATAAAGCTCACTTGGAGATTAGAGGAAAAATCCAGACACTATATTAAACATAGAAGTCAGGCAATGGCAGCACATACCTTTAATCCTAGCATTCGGAGGCAGAGATTCATCCAGATCTCTGTGAGTTCAAGGTCACACTGGGAACAGAGCCAGGCATAGTGGCACGTGCCTTTAAATTCCAACACTAGTTAACCATAAAGGTCTGGAGTTCTGTACAGACAGACAGGAAGTGACAGAGTTGGACTGAAAGAAGAAGTGATATAGCTGGGTAGAAAGAAGAAGTGATATAGCTTGGTAGAAAGAAGAAGTGAGATGGCAGGGACAGAAAGGATATAAGCATGAGTATACAAGAAATGGCTTTCTCTGATGGCTGAGGAGTTGTTGAAGAGAGGTTGACTGTGGCTTGTCCTGTTCCTCTGATATCAGTTTACACCCCAATACCTGGCTCCAGGTTTTCTATTAATGAGACCTTCTAAGATTCATGATACAAGATACTGTAACTGTAAATCTTGCTTGATAACTGTTTTGTTACATGCAATTTTACAATGTTGAAGTTAAAACCTTTCCTTTTGCTTAGACAAAATGGGTGAAATGTTGTGGGATGCTATTTCTGTACACTGTGAATATGTGTTGCCTCTCATTGGTTGATTAAATAAAACTGTTTTGGCCAATAGCCAGGCAGAATAAAGTTAGGCAGTACAATGAAACTGATGTACAATCAAATGAAAAAAGGGTGGAGTCGAGGCAGAGGCTAGCCAGCCACCAAGGAAGCAAGACATATAGAAAATGAGGTAACAAGCCACAAACCATGTGCTAAGCATACCTAAAAAATACGAATTAATTTAAATGCAAGAATTAATTATTAATAAATTTGAACCATCTGTCAAACTTTTGTAATTAATATAAGCCCCTGAGTGTATTTGGAAATGGCTACGGGATGACACAGGACAGAGAAAAGACTCCATTTACAAAAGACCTTTTTAAAGCAGTCATTTGGAAACCTATAACTATAAAATTTTCCTCAAATATGTATGTACATTTGCATTTATAAAAAGAACTAAAATGGTGTCATCCTATAATGGGATGACAAAACACCTTCTATACACCATAGATTAACAAATAAAAAGCACAGTAACAGGAATAGGTTACTTCTTTGGAGTTACTGGACACCTCAACATTAAAGGATAAAGTGATTGCTTTCATTTAGTCACCAGAACACGATGGTAAGACCCTATTGATAGAAACACCACATATTTGAGTCAAAGAACATTGAGAAATCAAGATGGAACTGACCTAGAAACTTCATTCCTAATGGCTAGCTTTCATTGTACAGGTAGGTGCTAGTCATGCTACCAGAAGAGAAACAAATCATCAATCTAACACAGCTGTGATGTCTCTGAGGTACAATAATGGCCAGTCTGGAAAGACTCGATCACAGATGCAATAGTGGCACAAAGTCATGGGAATAACCAACCACTTTCTTGTTACAGTTAAGACCTGCTCCACAAGGCAAAACCCATACTAACATGGTTATCAAGCCAAGAACCTGTATCTAGTCAGATTCTAAGTCCTATAGGAGAATTCCATCACCTACTATCATTCTGCTAAGTGGATATAATATTAAACTGATTCCAAATAAGTTAATGTTATACCCACAGATTAGTGCATTTCTCAGCTTATATCAGAGAAGCTACCTTTTTCAGTAGTTTGTATTTAACACTTAGATCCACAACTAGGCAAGATGCAGAAAATAATAGACTGTGGAATTCTTCTCCCTAAATGGCAACTCTATATCACACCCTCTCATTCAAAGCCTCATGAATAATTAGAGACAGAGAGGGTAGAAAAATTAAGAGACAGAGGCATGGATGACTATAAAGAATAGTGCTTCCCAGTGAAAGACCCCCCCCCCCATTATAGAAAAGTTTAGCTTAAGAAACGCCATTCTGCAAGGCAAGTACCAGAAAAACAGGAGTTCATAACTGTGGTTGGCTACCTGGCCTTGGGAGAGATAACTATGGTTGGCCACCCGGCCTTGAGAGAGAAACCTTTGAGTCAAAACAGGATATCTGTGGTTGGCCACCTGGCCTTGGGGAATAAACAGTTGGGCTAGGGAAACACCCACTGTACCCTAGGCAAGGCCAAGTCAGCCATACACATCAAATTTCCGAGAATTAAAAATATGTCCCCAAGTTCACCCTGGCCTTCTTTGAAACAACCAATGGGAACCCTGTAACTATGCTTCTCACTTCTGTAACCGCGCCTCTGCCCCTGGGATCCTATAAAAAGTTCCCCTTACCCTAGGAAGGTGCGCAAGTCCTCCGAGAGACTTCAGCACCCCAGGTACCTGTGTATCCAAATAAACCCTCTTGCTGTTTGCATCTGATCCGTGGTTTCGGCGTGTTCCTTGGGTTTGGGGTCTCTCCTGAGGGAAGATCTCCTGTGGGGGTCTTTCACCAGATACAGCAGGGCAATTGCATGTATGAGCTTGCAGTGGTTGTGATAGCATGCAAAAGTCCTGTGTGTTCAAGCTGGACAAAATCCTAGCATGGAGAAAGAAGTTGAGAGTGAAGTCTATTCCCTATCTTAGGAGCTATTGACAATTGATTGCTGCTAGGAGAGGGATAATCAGTTTCTTTTAAGAGTGTGACACCTGGTAATGGGATTATCCTTGAGTGGAAGGCCACACATCCAAGAATATAGGGACAATACAAGTTGGACTTGATGGGTTTAAAAAAATGGACAAAATTTGGGTATATAAGAAAGAAGATCCGGTAGGAGTTAGAGTTGTGAATAAGATCAAAATACATAAAATTCTCAAAGAACTAATGAAAAAAATGTCTTTGTTAGGGTTTTTTTTTTATTGGTGTGAAGAGACATCATGACCATGGAAACTCTTACAAAGGAAAACATTTAGTTGGGCCTGGCATAAAGTTAAATGGTTTACTCCATAATTACCATAATGCCAGGAAGCATGGTGACATGCAGCAGACATAGTGTTAGAGATGTAGATGAGAGCTCTACATCTGGATCTGAATCAGTAGCAGCAGGAAGAGGGCTTGACACTGGGTCTTTCTTGAGCTTCTGAAACCTTAAAGTCCACCTCCAGTGACACACTTCCCCCAACAAGGACACACCTACTCCAAAAAAAGCCTCACCTCCTGTTAGTGCCGCTTCCTGTGAAATGAAAATGGGCCTATAGTGGGCAATTTCATCCAAACCATCACAAGACAAAGAAAGAAATAAAATGATGAAAAAGAAAAATATTACTTTGTTAGGGATGAAGAATTCATGAAGCTCCATGACCCCAAATTGCAGCTTCTGTGCACATTGCTCTAGAATGACCATAGTCTGATCCCATGAGTATCATCAAATCTGGTAAATTTCCCACAAGGCATGATTCTACAGTGGGAGTATTGTAATTCAGGAGCTTTGATTGCAAAGAGAGAGAGAGGTGACTATTCTGGTACACAGAATGTATGATTTTTGATAAATCTTCAAAGACCCATCCACTACTCCCCCAGTAAATCTCTTCCTAGAAGGGAGGAAGATCTGTCATCATAATCCACAACTGAAGTCAACTTGTCACAAGACCAACAAATAAACTTCTGTAGTACCAATACCACCTTATCCAGGGTTTAGTGATTATTTGACAAGTACCCAGAACAGGTGTGGTGAGTGACAGATGGACTTAAAAATTGCCTCTCAAAGGCCCACAGAAATCCACAAAGATACCCCACAATAGATTGCTGGCAATGGTCGAGAGACAGCCCGAACTGTCCTACTCTGGTGATGGGATGGCCAAACACCCTAATAGCCGTGGCAGAAACCCCATCCAAGGACTGAGGAATCTGGATCCAGAGATCCACGGCTAAGCCCCAGGTGGATCTCCAGGAGTCTCATTAGCGAGAAAGAGGAGGGTTTATATGAGTGAGAATTGTTGAAACCAAGGTTGGATAAAGCACAGGGACAAATAGCCAAATGAATGGAAACACATGAACTATGAACCAAAGGCTGAGGGGCCCCCAACTGGATCAGGCCCTCTGAATAGGTGAGACAGTTGATTGGCTTGATCTGTTTGGGAGGCATCTAGGCAGTGGTACCGGGTCCTGTGCTCATTGCATGAGTTGGATGTTTGAAACCTGGGCCTTATGCAGAGATGCTTGGCTCAGTCTGGGAGGAGGGGACTGGACCTGCCTGGACTGAGTCTACCAGGTTGATCTCAGTCCTCAGGGGAGGCTTTGCCCTGGAGGAGGTGGGAATGGGGGGTGTGTTGGGGGAAAGGGGAGGGGGGCAGGAGGGGGGAGAACAAGGGAATTCGTGACTGATATGTAGAACTGAATGGTATTGTAAAATAAAATAAAAGGAAATAAATAAATAAATAAATAAGTAAATAAATAAATAAAAATTGCCTCTCAAAAGACCTCTATGGGATTAAGACCCAACAAAATGAGTGACTTCCTCTATTCCTGGGTGAAAATAAGAATCAGAAATTAAGACACAATGCTCAGAGGACAGAAGTGAGCAAGGGAATAAGTAGTAGCGAGCTGTGTCCTGACACTGTTCTCTAGAATAAAAGAATCTTCAAAGAGCAAAGAACATGTCCTGCTTAAAATCCCAGGATCCCACAGAAAATACTCCACTGATCTTCATGACAACATATTTTTGCACTTTCTCTTCAAGCTGGGTGTTACGAAGTCAGCTACCTCTGGCCTCAGAAAATCCCGGAAGAAGCTGTTTAAGATGTTTCTCTTGATAGTCTCACTTCTTATTCAAGAAAGAAGGTAACATAGTGGTTAGTTAAGGAAGACGGTAAAATAGAATTGATGAATCTATGCCCCTGAAAAAAAGTTCACACTTCACTTTGTCAGAGTGTCTATGATGTGTCAGATACAGACACAGTGCCTCCACCTTGTCTATCCACTTTCTCTCTCAGCACACTTCATAGTAACCCTCTCTGGAAGGCATTATTATGTCCACTTGATATTAGAAGAAATTAAGAGAAGTAATACGTGCTTGGTAGAATTTTCCTTAATTGTGCTACTTAAGTGTCATAATCCAAGCTGGAGTCTCATCTTCCAAAACAGCACAGCCTTTAGGATGCAGGATGGGCATTCTTGGGAGTTTCATTTTCTATAAGCACAATAGAAAGCGCTAACTAGATGTCAGGCAGTTGACAAATAGTATTTTTCTAATTCTCAAAACACACTACATGGGCAGGACTGCCACTCTCCGTCTTCAAGAAGGGGAAACCAAAACACGAAGAAGTAATAACTTGTCTAACATATACAACACACAGCAGCCTGGCCCTTTACCCAAATGGTCTAGCTTTGGAAGTTCTGCCTTTCCACACATGCTTTTCAGGCCAGTGAGGCCATGGGATACAATGACATATTTTATTGTGAATGTTAACTAGTTAAAATGTAAAACGTAATGTTCTACTTTGTTTCTGTGACTTGGCTTTAAGGGGAAAGAAAATAACCATGAAAAACACCCAGGATATTAAATTATCATCCTGAAGTCCACACAGCCCTGAAATACTGCTTTCATGTTCCATTTCCTAAGTCACAACACAAAGTGGCCCAAATCAGATGGAACTGGGCAGTTTACAGTAATATGTTAGCAAAGGAAATTCTTTCTATATTTAAACACCAACAAAAATTGAGTAACAGCAGTCTAATGAAAACATTCTCCATCAACTCACATTTAATTTTATTAACATTAAAAGCTTTTACAAATTTCCCATTTCGTAGGACAGTTTCTTAAGGTTTATTGATGGGAAATTACTCTGAGAGAGAGCTGTTATAACAACATACCATATTGCATATTGTCAATATAAAAACACAGCTCCCACCTCAAGCAGATAAGAAATAATTTACTTTATGTGAAAGCCCATAGCCTGGAAACACAAATGCAGATTTATGAAAAGGACATGTTACTCTCTGAAAATGCTTATGTGATATTTTGTTGATTGTATCATAAAAAGTCCTAAATTCATTTATTTATCAATTACATTTTTATCAGATGCTATGTGAATTTTAAAGATAATATTTTTTCTTCCATAGCATTGAAAAATCTCATTCCTAGTGTCTGGTAAACACTGGCTGAGAAACCAGGGAAATAGTGTTTAGGAGAGAGAATTAGTAAATCCCCTAAGGAATCAATCTTTGAATTATATCAAATTTACCAGCCTTTATGATCTGGTTCTGACTTCTCTTTTATTCCAAACTGCGAACTTGACATAACATTTACCTGTGATATAATGGAAATATTATGTCTAAAATTAAAATAACCAAAACATAGTATAGCCTGAAGAAATAAAGTTAGCAGTGGGGGAAACAGACATTCTTTGCTTAGATTGTATGTTTCTCCCTTTGGCTACAGTAATCTGCACTATGTGAAATACTTTGATGTTTAGAGTGTTTGAAATAATTTGTTATCCACTAGTTCTAGTTTGACTTATGAAAGTTTGATTCTAAATTTATAAACTCATGAAGAGTGACCAGTTCTAAGGGAGATTTACAATAATATCTAAGTTACTGTAATTCTTATTTGTTATTGATAATTTTAAGTATCCTGTTGTATTGGTATTATATTAGATATTTGGGGATATTTAAGCAGAATTCAGATATTACAGTACAACTTAAAATACTTGTTAACAAAATTGTATTAACCCATGAAACAAGGATAGAAACAAAAACAGACGTATAAATCAAGATTCCATAGGCTTTTGTAACATAATCAAATTTTATTTATTATTTTCTAATTGGAAAGGAAAATTCAGCTCTAGTAGGAGTCACTTTGTATTATTTTTTATTTGCCCTTCCTAGCAAATATTATTATTAAAGTTTTTAATAGCAATTAAAGTATTAAATTTCATGTAATCAAGAAATATGGGCTCTCAAGTTGTGAAAAACCATTGTCAATGGGAACTGTTTTATACAATTTGTATAGGAAAGAGTCATGTTCACCTTTGAGTATTCCTAAGAGTCAAAGTTCCTCTGAGATGGCAGAAGTCTGAGTGTGTCATAGGGTTTCCCAGAGCCTTGACTTCACTGCATCTTTTACTGTATCTGCTGCATTTATCTCAGACGATTTTAATCCATTTTTGTTGTTTTTAATTATGTGTGTGTTGGAAGTTGAGTATGTAAGTGCAGGTATCTGTAAGTGCTTGGTCCTCCTGAAGCTACAGGTAGAGATGATGCTGAGCCATCTCTCCTACCCCCACAAATGAACATTTATAACAGTAATCTAATTAGTTGGGCCCAGTTAATATTTTTCCTTCTTTCTTAATAGAAAGTTCATTTGGTTTTATCTACAAGAATTTGGACATAAGAAAGAGGTACCCTAAAATTGGATTCCTTTTGGAAGATTTTAAAGTCTTTGTCAATTTAAAACTAGATTTTTATTCAAGTTATTTTGAATAATAAGAGGGTAGTGAAAAATTGCATCTTTTACAATATTAAAATGGGTTAAGTGAGAAGAAAGCACAAAATTATGACAAAAATATGATTAGTAAAAGAACATAATGTCCTTATTTATAGTTTTATTAAGTATAAGAATAAATAGGGCTGTCAAGATGGTTCTATGGATAAAGGTGCTTGCTGCCAAGCCTGGTCACTTGAATCTGATCCATGGGGAACTAAATAATGGAAGGAGAGAGCCAATTCATGTAAGTTGTCCTCTAATCTCTACATGCGCATTGTGGCATGTATGTACTCACACATGGACACAAGCATGCACATATATGTCCACATACATTAAGTAAAAACATAAATGTAAATTCGAAAACAAAATTAGCATAATTTTTTATCATTTAGGAGCATGTCAAAGAAAATTCAAAATATTTTAGACAATTTTTTGAAACACTAAATATAAAAGTATTTAAGAATTGTAACAAAATTGTAGAAATGTTGCAAGAGTGGTTTTGACTTTAGCTCCTTGGAGTATTGAGCTGTTGATGTAATTGAAGACGACTATCACCCAGCTTTTCTGAAGTTTATGTGTCTGTGACATGAAAACATTGACACAAGTTTAAGGTAAGAAATACAAATCTAAGAGGTTTTCTCCTGAAATTTTGTAGCATAGGAAGCAGTTAGATGAACCATATAAGGTTGTTTTCCTGTTTATTTGAGGAAGCCTTTGAAGTGGGGTGTTTTCCAATCACTGAAGTTGCCTTGTGTTGATTCTTGTTTGTTAATCCTTTGTCTCCTAGCAGCTCACTGTGGAAATTCTGTAACCAATTGTGAACTTTTCATTGTTTAAAGGCCTCTTTTAATACTACATGTCTCCCTGTAATACCAATGGTAGGTCCAGTATCCTTGTATTTTATTTTTGTGGAACACTAAGTAGTTATTTTATAAGGAATATCCAACAGATGAACAGATCTTAGATTTAGCCTAATTATGGGATTGTCTTTGGCTAAGGAATCCAAAAATTTCAGTCAGTTCTGAAAAGTATCATCATTTATTGATTTAGTTATAAATCTAGAAGTCTAAAGATCAAAGACATGCTGAAATTTTGTATAATATGCAAAATTTTACAAATATGTTTAAATATTTAAAGTATTTATTCGTTGATTATTTGGGAAATCTATACACATATATAATGCATTCTGTTCACACTCAGACCTTCTTTTATCCCCCTTTCTTTTCAACAATCTCCTTCTTATCAACAAGTCCTCCTACCACAATGATGTATTTTTGTTGTGTGGTCCACTATGATTAACCAGAGCCACCAATGTGGGGATGAGTATAGAGCTATTGACTGGAACATGAACTCTATCAATGAAGACAAGGACTTCCGCTCCTTGATATTGAGTTGATGATGAGTAAACTATTTTGTTTCCTGCCTGAGCAAAACTTAAATTCCCTCAGCTATTTCTAGGATATTCAACAATTTCTGGTACCTTTACAGCTCACAGACAGATGAAAACCCTCAGCAGCACCAGTAACTCCAGCACCATCGCTGGCTTCATCCTCCTGGGATTCCCCTGCTCCAGAGAAGAGCAGATCCTCCTCTTTGTGCTCTTCTTCATTGTCTACCTCCTCACCCTCATGGGCAATACTTCCATCATCTGTGCTGTGCGCTGGGATCAGAAACTGCACACCCCCATGTACCTCCTGCTGGCCAACTTCTCCTTCCTGGAGATCTGGTATGTCACCTCCACAGTTCCCAACATGTTGGCCAACTTCCTCTCTGACACCAAGGTCATCTCCTTCTCTGGGTGCTTCCTGCAGTTCTATTTCTTCTTCTCCTTGGGGTCTACAGAATGCTTCTTCCTGGCAGTAATGGCCTTTGACCGCTACCTTGCCATCTGCAGACCTCTACACTATCCTGCTCTTATGACTGGGCGCCTCTGTAACATCCTTGTGATCAGTTGCTGGGTGCTTGGTTTCCTCTGGTTCCCCATTCCCATCACCATCATCTCCCAGATGTCCTTCTGTGGATCCAGGATTATAGACCATTTCCTATGTGACCCAGGCCCTCTGTTGGCCCTGAGCTGTTCCAGAGCCACACTGATGGAACTTTTCTGGACAATAATAGTTTCTCTGCTCCTCTTTATTCCTTTTTTCTTCATCATGGGATCTTATGTGCTGGTCCTTCGAGCTGTGTTTAAATTCCCTTCAATAGAAGGAAGAAGAAAGGCCTTCTCCACCTGTGGGCCCCATATGACTGTGGTTTCTCTTTTCTATGGCTCAGTGATGGTCATGTATGTGAGCCCAACATCTGAACATTCAGCTGGAATGCAGAAGATTGTGACTCTGTTTTATTCTGTGCTTACTCCACTCATTAATCCTGTAATTTACAGTCTGAGGAACAAAGATATGAAACATGCAATGAAGAAGCTTTTGAAAACAGAAAAATTAGAATTTTAATCAAACAAAACACTTACATTTTAGTGTGTAGGTATATAGTATGGAATATTATTCAACCACAAGAATGATTAAATTGTGTTATTTACAGCAACATGGATAAAATTAGAGAACATTATGTTAAGTAAAATGAAGTCAGTCATATGAAGTCAAATACTGAAAGTTCCCATTTATGTGTAGAAAATCAAATAATGAATAGGACTAGGAAGTGTGAGGAGAAAGAATATGATTGATATTTATAAGGGGTACAGTTGGATAGTTACTCAACATCTGTGTTTTATTTTGGAATAAGATAAATATGTCTGACACATGTTAATTCTGTTTCACATAAGATTTTGTGTGTCGAGATTTTGAAAGTTCCCAACTTTCCGGAGCACATTACTGTCAGGGACGAGCTCCTACTTTTATGACCAGGGTACCCTTGAGAATGGAGAAGTGGGAACTATTTAGATAAAAGAGATACCTAGACCATGAGAGGAAAAACAGAAACACAGGATAGCTTTGGAAGGGTCTGGGTCAAAACCCATCAGCACCAAACTTTATTCAAAAGGGCTTTTTTATAACAATGCCAAGGGGTGAGGCAAAAGACCTCCCCTTTGCTAGATACAGCCAAGTGTAGAACCTTCCCAACATCTGGTACCAGGGTCCATAGCTCAAACATCCTCTTATGCAGTCCTGTTGGGTAAAGTCACTAGGAAACCTCCTTGGGCTCCAACACATTACCCATTGTGGGATACCTTGCTCGGTCTTGATGCAGATGGAAGAGGCTTGGTCCTGCCTGAACTGAATGTACCAGGGTTTGCTGACTCCCTATGGGAGCCCTTACACTTTTAGAAGAGAGGGTGAGGATGAGTAGGAGGGGAGATGGTTGAGGGGGGAGTGTGAGGAGAGATGAGAGGGGGATCTGTGGAATATCATTAGAAAATAAAAAAATACTCATTTTGATGGGACTTATGCAGGGATGCTTGGCTCAATCTGGGAGGAGGGGACTGGACCTGCCTGGACTGAGTCTATCAGGTCGATCTCAGTCCTCGGGGGAGGCCTTGCTCTGGAGGAGGTGGGAATGGAGGGTGGGCTGGGGGGAAGGGGAGGGGGGCAGGAAGGGGGAGAACAAGGGAATCTGTGGCTGTTATGTAGAACTGAATAGTATTGTAAAATAAAATAATAATTAAAAAATACAATAAACATTTTAAATGATGCTGAAGACAATTGTCTTGAGACAATATGTGTTGTATTCATGTATCGAATGTTACTCTGTACCTCACAAATGTGTATAATTACTGCAACAATTAAAATAAAAATGTAGATCCAGGCATATTGGAACATGACTATAATCCCAGAAACTGGGGAGTTGAGACAGGAGGATCAGAATTTCAAGGGAACTTGGCTACATAGCAAGATCATGTTTCATAAAACACAATAGAGCAGCATGGTGGTTCATGCCTGTGATACTTAATTTCCTGTTGCTGTAGTAAACACCACAACCAAAAACAATTTGGGAAAGAAAGGGATTTCTTGGTATACAGATTATAATCTATCATTCAGAAGAGCCAAGACAAGATCTTAAGGGAGGAAACTGGAGGCAGGAACGGAATCAGAGACCATGAAGGAGTATACTTGCTGGCTTGTTTTCCATGGCATGCTCAGCTTGCTTTCTTTTGAAACCCAAGACCACCTGCCCAAGAGTAGTACCACTTACGGTGGGATTGGCCCTCCCATATTAATCATTAACTAAGAAATGCCATATAGACATGCCCATAGGCCAGTCCAATTGAGGCTAATCTTAGGTGACTGTAATTTATGTCTAGCTGACAAAAACTAGCCAATACATATGACCCCTTGTAAATTTAACACACAAACACAAACAAGAATTTGTTGTTGCCTTTGTAGAATTATAGGAAATATTTGTTCGTTCTTTTAATTCCTTGAATTATTTGATAAGGTTATGATTGTTCTTTAAAATTCTGTATCATATTAGCAAACACATCTATAGGACTATGGGTTTGATGGGGGAGGGGACACTGTTTTGACCATTCATGTTGTTTTGTTTTTTTCGATTTGACCTAGGCATGAGGACATCTGTCTTTTTGTATGTGTACAATGTGATAATTTGGCCTTCCTTAGATTTTTTTCCAAGGTAGGAGATGTATGACCCGAGATGGCTCAGATAAAGCTAATGAATGACCTGTTTGAGTGGACCAGGAAAATATAACTCCCAAACCACAGGATTTTGGCTAGGCCAGGCAAAGTGGTTCACAAATGAAGAGGGTTCAATTGGCAAGGCTTCTGGGTTTGTAGATGGAGGAGGGCTGAGAGAAGGAGGAAAGGGAAGGAGCAACTTACTTAGGAAGGTGGCTTAAACACAAAGAATATTCACAGCCTGAGGCCTGGATCCAGAGCTGTGGGTTCACAGATCAGGAATTTCTTTTCTGATCTTGTCTATTTGGTCTTCTATGTGCTTCTTGTATCTATAAAAGTAGTTGGAAGTTTTCCTGTGTCCTGGCTGGCTGGCAGTCAGGACAAATCTCTCCCATTTGCACCCCCCAAGTAAACACACAGAGGCTTATATTAATTATAACTACTCGGCCATTAGCTCAGGCTTATTACTAACTAGCTTTTATGCTTAAATTGACCCATAATTCTTATCTATGTTTAGTCACATGACTTGGTACCTTTTCTCAAGTCTGCCTTGTCATCTTGCTTCCTCTGTGTCTGGCTGGTGACTCCTGACTCAGCTCTTCCTCTTCCCATTATTCCTGCATATTTCTTTCTTTTCTCTTTGCTTTTGAGTTTGTAATTTAACTACATTTCTCCCTTCCCTCCTATGTGTTCTCTCTTTCAAAATATGTGGCCTCTTTTTCTTTGTATTAATTGCTATTGTGTGCATGTATATTCCTAAATATAACCTGTTGAATCCATATAATACTTCTTGTCTGTATGACTTCAGAGCTGACCATTAGCCATGGACAAACAATTGGTGTGCTTGTCCCTGGGGAGGACCACCTCTCCCCCTCCCACCTTTATTCAGTTATTTATGTGGGGTCAAACCTTGTGAGTTTTTCTCCATCCAGTTTGGCATGTTCATTGGTATCATCCTTGTTCAGCTCACATTTGGGTGGTCATATGGAGGAGACTTTATGAGTATATCTTTTGCTGTTACTAGGAAACACAATGTCACAGCAAATTCCTTAATCCTGTGGCTCTTAAAGCATGTCCAGTCCCTCTTCTGCAATGTTCTCTGAGTCTCAGGTGCAGGAGTATTTTGAGGATGTATCCATTGGGCCGGGCCCCATGACTGAATTTTGGTTGATTGTAGTTTTCTGTAGTGGTCTCCACCTGTTGCAGGAGTTTCCTGGATGAGAGGTGAAAACCACCCTTACTTGTTGTTAGGAAATATGCAGGTTTAGTAAATTAGTTGTTGTAGATTCTCCTCCAATAATCATGATTTTACTAGTAGTTAGCCAGGTTTCCAGTACCAGTCATGGTCTCCCTATGTAGAACAGGTCTTAAGTCCAATTAGAATGCTGTTGGTTACCACCAAGGTATTTCCACAGTGGCTGCACCAGTTGGCTACCCCATCAACAGTGAATGTGGGTTCTTTTTCACCCTTATCCCCTCTAGAATGTGTTGTCATTTCTTCCATTGATTTTTGTCATCCTAACTGGGGTGGATAAAATCTCAAAGTTGTTTTGAATTGCATTTCCTTAATTGCTGGAGATTATGAACACTTTTTGAGATATTTTTAGCAGTATTTTAATTCTTCTTTTGAGGATTCTCTTCACATGTCCTTGGTCCATTTTTCAAATAGGTCATTTGTTTTTGTTTTTTAGTTCTTTATATATTCTGGATATTAATCTGCCATCAGATGTATATCAGCAAAGATTCAGTCATATTCTGTGGGCATTCTCTTTTCCTGGTTGATTGTTTCCTTAGCTGTGCCAAAATATTTTAGTTTCATGAAGAACCACTGGCCAACAGTTGACCTTAATTCTTGAGCAACTGAAGTACTATTCTGGAAGCTTTCCTACACTGATATTATAGAGAATGCTACTTTTGTTTTGTTTTCTTCTGGCACAAGGGAATCTCCCAGAAATCTACAAGAATGGCCCCACCTAAGATTCCTAGTAATAGTGGATTTGTGCTTGAACTGACCATCTTCTGTAACAAGATTTGAACATAGCTCAATTGTTATCAGAGAAGTTTCATCCAGCAACTTATGGAAACAGATGCAAACCACAGTTAAACATTAGGCAGAGCTTGGAGAGTCCTTCAGAAGAGGGGGAGAAATGATTGTAGGAGCCAGAGGGGTCAAGACTACCATGAGAAAACTCACAGAATCAACTAACCTGGGCTCATAGGGGCTCACAGAGACTAAACCAATAACCTGGGAGCCTACATCTTACTGACCTAAGGCACTCTGCATATCTGTTACAGTTGTGTAGCTTGCTCCTTTTATGGGACTCCTAAAATTGGAAACAGGGGCTGTCTTTGACTCTTTTCCTGACTTTTGGGACCATACACCTCATACTCATGGGAGATCTGCCCTTTCCTAAACAGAAATGGAGGAGGAGTGGATTGGGGTGGGGCATTGGGGAACTAAGAAGAAGAGGGAGGGGAAGCTGCAGCTGAGATGTAAAATAAATAAATAAATAAATAAATAAATAAATAAATAAATAAATAAATATTTTTTTTTAAAAAAAGAGGCAAAAATATGTATGGTGGTGCATATCTTTAATCCTAACACTGAGAGTTCTGTGAGTGTGAGGCCAGCCTGGTCTATATAGTGAATTCCAGGAGACCCCAGGCTACACAAAAAGCCTCTGTTTCAAAAAGAAAAAGAAATGGAAAAAAACCCACAGGGATAGATGGATTCAGGCAAAAGCTTCTATCATGCCTTCAAAGAATAATTAGCATTAACTGTCTTCATATAAATCCGTAAGACAGAAAATTAAAGAACATTTCCAAATTCTTGTTATGAAGCCAGTATTAACTTGATCCAAACATCACACGAGACCCAACCAAAAAATGATTATTAACCAAAACCTCTGATGAAAATGGAGGCCAAAATTCACAATAAAACACTTGCAAACCAAATTTCAGAACAGATGTGAAACACTATTCACCATTATTAAGTCAGCTTCCTTCCAGTGATGTAGGGATGGTTCAACATACATAAATGAATAAATGAAATCCACAAAATAAATAGACTAAAAGATGGAAATTACATGGTCATCTCATTAAAGGTAGAAAAGACTTTTGGCCAAATCCAACATTCCTTGGTGATAAAAGTTCTGAGGAATCTAGGAAGACATGGGCCATATTTCAGCATAAAAAGTCGTATACAGGAATTCCACAGCCAACATCATCCTGAATTAAGACAAAATGAAAGCATTTCTGAGACTGAGGCAGCATGCACAGAGCATGTGCACTAGATGGGTCTCAGAGCTGAAATGAGAAGTGTACATGTGCCCCCATCCCGAACCCAGACACGATCTCCAATTGATAACCACTTGTACATGAAATATTTACTTTTCTCAAAAGAAGTCTCACTGGGGAAACAAACTTCTCTTAAGGGTTGGTTGCAACAGTAGATGGCCAAAAGAAAATGAACTAACAACACCTTTGGAGGTTTCTTGTCTCACAATGTTGTGTCAAGGCTTTTTTAAAACCTTATTTTCTATATTTTATTAATATATATTTTCTCTCTTTTTATCATACAGGTCCTTTGTGTATACATTGTGTCTTCCAGTGTACTGTTTTTATGGTATGCCTGAGTGATTCCCTGTATCTATATCTGTTTCTTGTGCTCTTTTACTTTTGTGTGTTTATTCTTTTCTATTCCAATGTGTTAGTTTCTGTTTCATCTTTTTATACTTTGTTTTATTTTATAATTATATCTTAGAAGCCTGTTTTCATCCTGAGAGACAGAAAGTCAGACATAACAATAGACACTGAGAAAATCCAGAGAATCATTCGGTCATACTTAAAAAACTTGTACTCCATAAAATTGGAAAATCTGAAAGAAATGAACATATTTCTTGATAGGTACCACATGCCAAAATTGAATCAAGATCAGATAAACAATTTAAATAGATGTATAACCCCTAAGAAAATAGAAGCAGTCATTAAAAGTCTCCTAATTAAAAAAAAAAAAAGCCCAGGGCCTGATGATTTCAGCACAGAAGTCTATAAGACTTTCAAAGAAGAGGTAATACTCCTCAAACTGTTCCATACAATAGAAACAGAGGGAACATTGCCAAATTCTTTTTAGGGCCACTGTTACCCTGATACCCAAACCACAAAAAGACTCAACAATGAAAGAGAATTACAGACCAATTTCCCTCATAAACATTGATGCAAAAATAATAAAATACTGGGAAACCAAATAATCCAAGAACACATCAAAAGATCATCCACTATGATCAAGTAGGCTTCATCCCAGAGATGCAGTGATGGTTCAACATATGAAAATATGTTAATGTAATCTACCATATAAACAAATTAAAGGAAAAAACTCACATGATCATTTCATTATCAAAGGATGCTGAAAAATCCTTTTGGAGAGACTGGGGATAAAAACAACATTCCTAAACACAATAAAAGCAATATACCTCAAGCTGACAGCCGGCATCAAATAAAATGGAAAAAACTCAATACAATTCCATTAAAATCAGAAACAAAACAAGGCTGTCCACTCTCTGCATATATATTGAATATAGTTTTCAAAGTTCTAGCTAGAGTAATAAGACAACCAAAAGGAGATCAAAGGAGTACAAATTGGAAAGGAAGAAGTCAAACTTTTGATATTTGTAGATGTATATGATAGTATATACATGTGACCCCAAAAATTCTACCAGGGAACTCCTACAAACCTTCAGTGGTGTGGCTGCATACAAGATTAATTCTGAAAAATCAGTAGCCCTCCTATATACAAATGATAAACAGGCTCAGAAGGAAATCAGAGAAACAACATTCTTTACAATAGCCACAAATAATATAAAAAATCTTGGCAAAACTCTGACCAAAAAAGTGAAAGATCTGTATGACAAGAACTTTAAGTCTTTGAAGAAAGAAATTAGAGAATAAATCAGAAGATGGAAAGATCTCCCATGCTCTTGGATTGGTGGGATTAACATATTAAAAAAATGGGGGCTGAAGAGATGGCTCAGTGGTTAAGTCTGACTGCTTTTCCAGGGGACCCAGGTTCAATTCCCAGCACCTACATGACAGCTCACACCTCTTTGTAACTCTAGTTCCAGGGCATACAACATCCTCATACAGACATACAGACAAGCCAAACACCAATGCACATAGGATAAATAAATCATTTAAAAACATAGTAAAAATGGCAAGTTTGGGGCCTGGAGAGGGGGCTCCGTGGTTAAGAGCACTGACTGCTGTTCCAGAGGACCTGGGTTCAATTCCCAGCACCCACATGTTAGCTCACAACTGTCTGTAACTCCAGTTCCAGGGAAACCAAGACATACATGCACGCAAACACCAATGCACATAAAATAAATATATTTTTAAATGGCAAGCTTACAAAAAGCCATGTACAGATTCAATGCAACTGCCATCAAAATTCAAACAAAATTCTTCACAGACTTTAAAAAAACAGTACTCAACTTCATTTGGAAAAACAAAAAACCCAGGATAGTGAAAACAATCTTGTATAATAAAGTAACTTCCAGAGGTATCACCATTCCTGATTTCAAGGTCTATAATAGAGCTATAGTAATAAAACAGCATGGTATTGGCATAAAAACAGACAGGTGGATCAATAGAATCAAATCAAAGACCCTGACCAAAATCCCCACACCTATAAACACCTGATTTTTGACAAAGAAGCCAAAAATTGTACAATGGAAAAAAGAAAGCATTTTCAACAAATGGTGCTGGCATAACTGGATGTTGGCATTTAGAAGAATGCAAATAGATTCATATCCATCACCCTGCACAAAACTCAAGCACAAGTGGATCAAAGACCTCAACATAAATCCAGCTACACTAAATGCAATAGAAGAGAAAGTAGGACATAGCCTTGATCATTTGCACAGGAGAAAACTTCCTGAATAGAACACCAGTAGCATAGACACTGAGATCAACAATTAATAAATGGGACCTCATGAAACTGAAAGGCTTCTGTAAGGTAAAGCACACTGTCAATAAAACAGAACAGCAGCCTACAGAATGATAACACATCTTCATTAAACCCCCACATCTGGCAGAGGGCTGGTCTCCAAAATATATAAAGAACTTAAGAAACTATACTTCCAAATACTAAATAATCCAATTTAAAAATAGGGTACTGATCTAAACAGAGAATTCACAACAGAAGAATTGCAAGTGGCAGAGATACACTTAAAGAATTGTTCAACATCCACAGTCATCAGGAAAATGCAAATCAAAATGACTCTGAGATACCATCTTACTCCTGTCAGAATAGCTAAGTTCCAAAACATTAATGACAGCTTATGTTGGATGGGATGTATAGTAAGAGGAACACTCTTCCACTGCTGGTGGGAGTGCAAACTTATACAGCCTCTTTGGAAATTATTATTGCAGTTTCTTAGAAAACTGAGAATCAATCTGTCTCAAGACCCAAGAATACCACTCTTGGACATATACCTAAAGGATGCTTAATCATACCACAAGGTCACTTGTTCAACTATATTGAACATACCAATGTTATTCATGGAAACAAAGTGAATGTCTCTCAACAGAAGAATGGATTAATAAAATATGGTACATTTACACGACAGAATAATACTCAGCTGTAAAAAACAATGACATCGTGAAATTTCCAGGCAAATAGATGGAAATAGGAAAAAAAATCATCCTGAATGAGGTAACCTAGACCTAGAAAGAAAAATATGGCATGTACTCACTCATAAGTGAATATTAGCTGTAAATTAAATGATAACCAGGCTACAACCCACAGCCCCAGATAGGCTCGGTAACAAGGAGTACCCAAAGAGGAATACATGGATTTCTGTGGGAAGGGAAAATTGAGCTCTTCTGGGTAAACTGGCAGTGGACAGGAATGTGAGGGATCTGACTGGGCAGGCTGGGAGCTGGGCAGAGGGTGAGAGTAATGAAAAAGATGTCTTGATCAGGGTGGCATTTCCGGGTTAGAGAGAAACCTGGTGCCAAGGAAACTCCCAGGAATCCACAAGGATGATTCTAGCTAAGACTCCTAGCAATAACTGAGAGGGTGCCTGATCTGGCCATCTCCAGTTATCACATTGGTGACTACACTAATGGTCATCAGAGAGCCTTCGTCCAATAACTGATGTGAACAAAAGCAGAGATCCACAGGCAAGCACTGGGCAGAGCTCTGGGAATATTGTTGAAGAGAGGAAAGAAGGATTGCTCTAGCCAGGGGGGTTAAGGTCATCACAAAGAACCCCACAGAACCAAATAACCTGGTTTCATAGAAGCTCACAACTCTGCACCAACAGCTAGGGAGCCTGCGTGGGACTGACCTAGACCCTCTGCATATGTGTGACAGTTGTGTAGTTTGGTCAATTTGTGGGACTCCTAGCAGTGGGATCATAATGCTTGAGTTGGCTTTTAGGAACCTACTCCTCATATTGGGTTGCCTAGCCCAGGCTAAGTACAAAGGGAGGAGTGCTGTGGATATCTCTCTGTATAAATAAAACACTGATTGGCCAGTGGCCAGGCAGGAAGTATAGGTGGGACTAACAGAGAGGAGAATTGAAGGAACAGAAAAGCAGGAGAGACACTGCCAGCTGCTGCCATGACAAGCAGAATGTGAAGATGCCGGTAAGCCACGAGCCACGTGGCAAGGTGTAGATTTATAGAAATGGGTTAATTTAAGACATAACAACAGTTAGCAAGAAGCTTGCCATGGCCATACAGTTTGTAAATAATATAAGCATCTGTGTGTTTATTTTATAAGTGGGCTGTCGGACTGCCGGGGCTCAGTGGGACCTGGAGAGAAAACTCCGGCTACAGAGGAGCTTAGTCCTACCTCAACTTGATAGGCCATGCTTTGTTGACACACATGGGAAGTCTGTCCCTTATTGAACAGAAACAGAGGGAGAGTAAATGGGGGGAAAGGCAGGGGGGAGGTAGGAGGTGGGAACTGGAGAAGAGGAGATAGGGGAAATTATGTTTGAAATGTAAAGTAAATGAAAAAATTTAATTAATTTAAATAAAGGGACATGATAGTATACTTGAGTGACCGCAAAGATTCAACCAAGGAACTGATAAAGCTTATAAACACCTTCAGCAACATAGCAGGATACAAGATCAACTCAAAAAAATCAGTAGCCCTCCTATATACAATTGAAAAACAGGCTGAGAAGGAAATCAGAGATACATTACCCTTTACAATAGCCACAAATGACATAAAATACCTTGGGGTAACACTAACCAAGCAAGAGAAGGACCTATATGACAAGAACATTAAGTCCCTCAAAAAAGAAATTGAAGAAGATGTCAGAAAATGGAAAGATCTCCCATGGTCATTGATAGGCAGGCCCAACAAAGAAAAAATGGCAATTTTTCCAAAAGTAATCTACAGATTCAATGCAATCCCCATCAAAATACCAACACAATCTTCACAGACCTGGAAAGAATAATACTCACCTTCATATGGAAAAACAATAAACCCAGGATAGCCAAAAGAATCCTGTACAATAAAACAACCTCTGGAGGCATCATGATCCCTGACTTCAAGCTCTACTATAGCGCTACAGTAATAAAAACAGCTTGGTATTGGCATAAAAACCGACATGTGGACCAATGGAATCAAATTGAAGACCCTGCCGTTAACCCACACACCTATGAACATATAATTTTTGACAAAGAAGCCACAAGTGTACAATGGAAAAAAGAAAGCATCTTCAACAAATGGTGCTGGCATAACTGGATATCAACGTGTAGAAGGCTGCAAATAGATCCATATCTGTCACTGTGCACAAAACTTAAGTCCAAGTGGATCAAGGACCTCACCATAAATCCAGCTACTCTGAACCTGCTAGAAGAGAAAGTAGGAAGTAGTCTTGAACGCATTGGCATAGGAGATCACTTCCTAAATATAACACCAGCAGCACATACACTGAGACAAACAATCAATCAATGGGACCTCTTGAAACTGAGAAGCTTTTGTAGAGCAAAGGATACGGTCAACAAGGCAAAGCGACAGCCTACAGAATGGGAAAAGATCTTCACCAACCCCACATGTGACAGAGGACTGATATCCAGAATATATAAGGAACTCAAGAAATTAGACATCAAAACGACCAACAGTTCAATTGAGAAATGGGCTTTAGAACTAAACAGAGAATTCTCAACAGAGGAAACTCAAATGGCTGAAAGACATTTAAGGAATTGCTCAACATCCCTAATCATCAGGGAAATGCAAATCAAAACAACTCTGAGATACCTTATGCCTGTCAGAATGGCTAAGATCAAAAACACTGAAGACTCTTTATGCTGGAGAAGATGTGGAACTAGGGGAACTCTCCTCCACTGCTGGTGGGAATGCAAGCTTGTACAACCACTTTGGAAATCAAAATGGCGCTTTCTTAGAAAATTGGGAATCAATCTCCCCCAAGATCCAGTTATACCACTCTTGGGCATATACCCAAGAAATGCTCAATCATACCACAAGAGCACTTGCTCAGCTATGTTCATATCAGCATTGTTTGTAATAGCCAAAACCTGGAAACAACCTAGATGCTCTTCAACTAAAGAATGGATAAATAAATTGTGGCACATATAGACAATGGAATACTACTCAGCAGAGAAAAACAATGACATCATGAGGTTTGCACGCAAATGAATGGATCTAGAAAAAATCATCCTGAGTGAGGTAACCCAGACTCAGAAAGACAAATATGGTATGTACTCACTCATAGGAGGATACTAGAGGTAGAACAAGGATGACTGGACTGCTACTCACCACACCAGGGAGGATACTTGGAAAACAGGACCCCAAGAAAGACACGAGGATCGCCCAATGACAGAGAAATGGCTGAGATCTACATGAACAACCTGGACATGAGTGGGAGTAATGAAGGACAAGGATCTAGGGAAAGAGAGCCTCTGGGAGCGGGAGATCCCAGCTAGATCAAGAACAGAGAGGGAAAACAAGGAATAGGAGACCATGGTAAATGAAGACCACATGAGAAAAGGAAGAAACAAAGTGCTAGAGAGGCCCACAGAAATCCACAAAGATACTCCCACAATAGACTGCTGGCAATGGTCAAGATACAGCCAGAACTGACCTACTCTGGTGATGGGATGGCCAAACACCCTAATAGTCATGCCAGAAACCCCTTCCAAGGACTGAAGAATCTGGATCCAGAGATCTATGGCTAGGCCCGGGGTGGAGCTCCGGGAGTCCAATTAGTGAGAAAGAGGAGGGTTTATATGAGTGAGAATTGTTGAAACCAAGGTTGGATAAAGCACAGGGACAAATAGCCAAATGAATGGAAACACGTGAACTATGAACCAAAGGCTGAGGGGCCCCCAACTGGATCAGGCCCTCTGAATAGATAACTGAAGTATTGGAAGGCCACCTGGCCAAACATCCCAATTGTTGTGCTAGAAACCCCATCCAATGACTGAGGGAACCGGATACAGAGACCCACGGTCAGCCCCCTGGTGGAGCTCCAGGAGTCCAATTGGTGAGAAAGTGGAGGGTTTGTATGAGCCAGAGTTATTGAGACCAAAGTTGGAAAAAGCACAGGGACACACTAACTTGATCTGTCTATTATCTTAGTATTGTACCATATTTTAATTTGGAGAAATAACTGAATAGCTTACATGATGAAAGACATTAGATAATAACACGCCATTCCTTTAAATAAAGGTCATTTTCCATACACCAAATAGTATTAACAATAGTGATAGATGAAAAAATAGACTTATTAGAAGTCAGAATTTTATAGTCCACATAGGTGGAAAAAAAAATCATTTCTTCTTCTTATTTTAAGGATCAGATGTTAAAATGAGGCTATAGTATGAGTCAATTTTACAACTATGTTTTTATTTGTTTGTTTTGTTTTTCTTTTTCTTTATTTTTATTTTTTGAAACAGCATTTCACTGTGTAACCTTGGCTGTCTTGGAACTCACTCTGGTGACTAGGCTGGCCTTGAACTCACAGAGATCTGTCTACCTCTGCCTCCCAAGTGCTGAGATCAAGGCATGTGCCACAATCGCCCAGCACAACTATGTTTTTAAAATTCAAAGTATATTGAATAATGGAAAAAATCTTACATAGGTATTGAAAGCACATGAATCTTAAGTGAGAAAGTTTGGTTCAGGTATGTATGGTCTTGGGAAGTAAATTGTAATAAACCAGTACACAGTAAACTGAAATAATATCTTCCATATTAATAATGTCATTAAAACTAAGATTCAGCGATGGTTCTACACATGCAAATAACATAAACACATAGCATAAACACAATAAACACAATAATGGACTTAAAGACAAGAATAAATTATCAACTTAATATTTAAGAAAAAGCCTTCAAGAAAATTTCACATACTTTCATGATAAAAACCCTAGAGAGAATAGGACTAGCAAAAACATACTTCACCTTAATAAAACTTATATGAGAAAGCCACAGGCAACATAATTCTAAATATAGATAAATTTAGGGCAATCTCACAGAAATTAAAAGCAAGAGAGAGATTTCCACAATCCCCACTCATTTTCAATATTGTACTTGAAATACTAGCTGGAGCAATAAGACAAGTGAAGGAAATCAAAGGAATACAAATAGAAGTCAAATTATCCTTATTTGTAGATGACATGATATTATACATAAGAGATCCCAAAACTTCTATCATAAAACTAGATAAGATAAAAAAATTCAGCAATATAGCAGAATACAGAAGCAAATTACATAAATCAGTAGCATTTTTATACATACTCATATACAATCCCTTTTCTAATAGCATCAAAGAAATAAAATTTCTAGATTGAACCTAGCCAAGGAAGTGAAAGACTACTATATTAAAATTTTTAGATCTCTGAGAAAGAGATAAAGGCATTAGGAAATAGAGACATCCATGCTCATGGATTGGTAGAAGTAACAGGAAAATGACCATTTTATCAAAATCCATTTGTAGATTCAATGCAACTCTACCCAAAATTGGTATCTCATTCCTCACAGAAATTCTTGTAAAAAGTCTATCCTAAAATTCTTATGGAACTACAAAAGGTTCCTGAGCAAAATGATCAATGCTGGAGCAATTACAATTCCAGATACCGAGACACATTGCGGACAATAGTAACAAAAACAAAGTAGAATGATGGAACAAATATGAGTTTGCACAACTGAAACCATCTAATATTTGACAAAGATTCCAAAAATCATAAGCTGGAGAACAGACATCATGCTCAACAAATGGTACTGGGAAAACTGGATTTCCACATGAAGAAGAGTGAAATACTATCTGTAATTATCACCTTGCATAAAAGTTAACTCCAAGTTGATCAAAGACTGAAATGTGATGCCTAAAATAGTGAAACTGCTAGGAGAAAAAGTAGGCATTACTTGCATTTTAATGGACCCATATTTGAAGGTTAAGCCATGAAAGTCAAATAACTTTATGTTAATTAATGACACAAGGTTCTTGTGTTGTGAGAGCTGGATGTAAACTTCAATTCACAGGATGTTCCTGGGGAATTTCAGATTGTGTCAATTGTATTTTAGCAAAATAAATAAATAAATAATAAAACCACAAACTAATATGAAAGATATAAAAATGTCTTTAAACTCTGTATCTGAATATAAATAGGAAACATATAGATGCAAACATATAAAAGGAAATGCATACTTAAAAAGCATTTCGTACTTATTTCTTCTTTATAAACTGAATATGTGTCTAATGCTATGACTGTATTTAAGTACATGAGGCATAACATTGTTCTAGAGGGTCAGTTTTTGTATATGACAGGTCCATAATACCCTTGGTCTAGAATCCATGCCTTAGATACCAAGAATATAATCATACATGCTTCTAAGGATTAACACAGCAAGGTATTTTTGGGCTTGGTATTATGAAAAGGCACATGAACTCTTATCAAATGTTGACATTCTCACTGATGTTTATGTCTTGAAGCAAAATGAATTAACCAAAAACTTACTCCTTGATTTTTTTCCCCAACCACATTGTATGGTCTATAACAAGACAAATTATTTTGCTAGTTCTGCTTCTTGCTGCATGTGTTGAATACTCAAGTTGTTCTAGTGAGTAAACAACTCTCTCATGTAATTATCTCTAATGGAGGCAATTTCTGTGATCTCAGCTCTCATGTGGGTCTCTTGGTCACTACAGTCCAGTGACGTCAATTCACAATTAATTTCTAATCATTGCAATTGCTTTTTATATAACTCTATGCTGATGACAGTCATATTCCAAGGAATTGAGGGTGGAAATTAAATTGGGAAAGGCATGGGTTTCCTGCCTTCCTCACCTATATATTGGCTCCTGCGGTATTGTGCTGCTCTTGGTTGGTGCTTTTAAAAAAGATCACTTTTTTTTTTCCTGGAACTATAAGATGAGATAAGTCAGGAGACACATTCTTATGACATGTAAGTAAATGTATATATACATTATATATGCAATGTAAACCAAGAAATGTGAATATTCATCATAGGTGTTAATTTCTGGAGGATGTTGAAAGTTATTTGTGGTTATCTAATTTATTTTTTGTGAATAGAAGCATCCTATATCTAGAGTTAGGCAAAGTCTTTTGCAAATTCTGTAAAATATTATTTATTTTGAAACTTCTTTTTAATTGTCTTTTCCCCATTTCAGATTTTTGGCTATCTAAGTGCTCCCCAGCTCCTTAGAACCCCCACATACAACTACAGCTGATCTACTAGAAAGCAGACCCTTGTGGCTACAGACATTTAACTTATTTCTTCCTATTGTTTTCCCAAAAACTAAATGTTATGTTATCTCTGTAGTGATGTATAGCAACTAAATCTTTCCAATTGTTAATGACTACAGTAGATTACAGGATAGCTACATATTTCCACTTAAAATCAAACTAGCAAAGTGTTTTTGTATGTATGCAAAGACAATGTATCAAAATGTGTCCACTACCAGCAATGTGATGCACCTATTTGTCTTGAGTTGGAAAGTAAGAGGACAGAAATGTTTAAAAGTTGGTGAAAGGTGCATCCATGGAACGGAAAGCTTTGTGACTCTTGTAAACTACATATTCTTCCTCACTTCATCTATCAGTTCTAATATCTGAGTAATAGTCCTGCAGAAGAATTTATAGATTAAAATTTCAAAAATCGGGAAATTGAAGATCACTCTGCCCCTCTAAATCTTCAGGCATGGTTCATCTTTAAATATTGTAAGAACCAAAATCAGTAAACATGAGCACATCTAATTGGAAACATATTTTAGTCTGAGTTATGCCAGCAATGTGAAATTATCAAATAATAACTAGCTTAGATTAAATTAGAATAATCTAAGACAACACACTATAACTTAACAGTAATTATAAATTCTTAGAAATCATTGACTCATCACCTAAATAATCATTTGGGAGGCAAATTTGGTGATTTTTTTTAGGATAATCTGATTAACATGTAAGGATGATGAGTCCTAAGAGGTTAAAGGACCCAGGCAGTGATTTGTAGATGCCCAATAACACAATTATACTGACATATCATTTCTGGCTTTCATCAATATAGAATTTATTTCAGATAAAATGTTAACACTTTTCATCTAATATATAATGTGCCAGCCAAAGAAGGCAATTGATTTTATTAACTTCTCTGAATTATCAAGGGATCAATAATACTGACCTATACTCTTTATAGAAGCAGATATAAATCTATAATAGAACATTTGATTTTTGAGAAGGTACATTTTTTTCCTGAACCTTCTTTTTTAAACCTTTGTTGTATTTCTCAGAAGTCCCAACTCTCAAATAGGATCTTTACAGGCAAGAAAAAGAATAATACAAGTAGAAGCATCTTGCTGGGATTTTCATAAATACCCCATTAGGGAGATTAAGTGTGAAAGAATCAGTAGGAACTTTTTAGAGCAATGTGACAGAGGCATTTGTGAACAGAGAATTTAAATTTACATGGGAAATACATTTAGAGTACACACTCCCACAGCTTTTATTTCAGACACTAAGAAACTTGGTTCTAGATTTTCCTAAAGCTTTCCAAGAGTCCCAGAAATCACAGTCAGTGTGAGAAATCAACTTTACAGGAAAGTCAGAGGAGTTAGTGGAGGCTGGTTCTTGATTTGATCTACTTATATGATTGAACTTTATACTGTATTTTAAATTTTCTGCTCACAAATGCCTCTGTCACATTGCTCTAGGAAGGTTCCTTCTGATTCTTTCACACTTACTCTCCCTTAAGGGGTTTATATGAAAATTCCAGCAAGATGTTTCCATCTGTATTACTCCCTTTCCTGCCTACAAGTGTCCTCTGTGGCAGTTATCTAAGAGTTGGGACTTCGGAAAAAATAAAAGAAAGCTTAAAAAAAAAGAAGGTTCAGAAAAAAAATTGTGGTACCTTCTCAAAAAAAAAAGATTCTATTATATATTTTTTTCCTATAGGATTCTCTGCTTTAAAACTCTACTTCTTAAACATTTCTGAATACCTTGGTGTGCTTGCTTTGATGGTAAAAGTGATAAAACACAAATTAGTTCATTGCGGGGTGCTGACAAGTTGGAGACATGAAATACAAAAGTTATTCTCTGAGTTTGTTTCTGGAAATTAATTAAGATTATTCATCATTTATTGCCCTATGTGTAACTCACCCAGTGAAACTCAAGCAATTTTGATCTAAGAAGACATTGATATTTATAGTTGCCAGTGTCTAGAAATAATAAAAACACATCTTTCAAGACCTGATTTAGATGTGATGATTTTCAAATTGAGATAATCTATTGACCTTTTGCAGACTGCTTTCTAATTTTCTCATTTCTCTAAAGGTCTGTGGGTTATAGATCACTTATATGTGTAAAAACAAGATAAAAGGGATAAAGTTCAGATAAAATAAGACATATTATCCATGTAGGAAGAAAAATTTCCTGCAGCATAAATTCCTATGATACATAATCACTCTCCCTAAACTTAATTATTCTTGGGGATTTTCAAATCTGTGTGTGTGTGTGTGTGTGTGTGTGTGTGTGTGTGTGTGTGTGTGTCCCAATAAATTCCTGTGATTACTAACACTAGTGACTGTGTATGAAAAAGATTAGATTCTCCAGGCTTAGCTGACAGGAACAAATATATCTGATTTCTTTGTAAGGAGAAACTGTATGATGATCTGAATGACCAGAAGAAAAAGTCTGTGAAGTTCTGTATTTTCCATTTATGCCAGGACTTGGTATTTCCTTTACAGAATTTGTAGTTGGAGAGGAGGAGATAATATGTAGTTACTCAGGGTGAGGGTCCGTTTCATTGATTAGCTAATTTACACAAATCCAGAATTGTCTGTCTTTGCAGCTATAAACTTCATAAACACAAAGCGTGGTTGTAAAATGGCAAAACAAGAAGTGTACATTTCACTAAGCTTTCGCAAGGTGAACACTGTCATCAGCCACATCAGCAAGAGTGCTCCCAGGCCGCAGTGTCCTTCTGATCCTTATCTTCTGTTCAAGGATGACTATAGTCAGGTTCCTCAAAACCATGTATTCACTTGGACTGATTTCAGACTATATATGACTAGATTCATACAACATTTTATGGCATTATTCATGTAGTTTTGAATAACCCCATGGATAAAAACATTAAAAAGAATAATCTTTGAAATATGAACTGTAATTGAGAAAGCAAGCCAAACTTATTTAATCGATTGATTTCTGTTCTGTTTCTATTCAGCAACTGAAGACAAATTCTTCCAAAGTCAATGAATGAAACAAATTACTCTCGGGTAACAGAGTTTGTGCTGTTGGGCCTGTCAAGTTCAAAGGAGCTCCAGCCTTTCTTATTTCTCATATTTTCACTCCTGTACTTAGCAATTCTGCTGGGCAACTTCCTCATTATCCTCACAGTGACTTCAGACTCTCGACTTCATACCCCCATGTACTTTCTGCTTGCAAATTTATCTTTTATAGATATATGTGTGGCCTCTTTTGCTACACCCAAAATGCTTGCTGACTTTCTGGTTGAACGAAAAACTATATCCTTTAATGCCTGCTTGGCTCAGATTTTCTTTGTTCATCTCTTTACTGGTGGGGAGATGGTACTTCTTGTATCCATGGCCTACGATCGCTATGTTGCAATATGCAAACCTCTACACTATATGACAATCATGAGTCGCCGTGTGTGTATTATTCTGGTCATCATCTCCTGGTGTGTGGGTTTCATTCATACAACTAGCCAGTTGGCATTCACTGTTAACTTGCCATTTTGTGGTCCTAATGAGGTAGACAGTTTTTTCTGTGATCTCCCACTGGTGACCAAGTTAGCTTGCCTAGACACTTATGTTGTCAGCTTACTGATAGTTGCAGATAGTGGCTTTCTCTCCATGAGTTCATTTCTCCTCTTGGTTGTCTCCTACACTGTGATTCTCATTACAGTTAGGAATCGCTCCTCTGCTAGCATGGCCAAGGCCCGCTCCACCCTAACTGCTCACATCACTGTAGTTACACTCTTCTTTGGACCATGCATCTTCATCTATGTGTGGCCCTTTAGCAGTTATTCAGTTGACAAAGTCCTTGCTGTGTTCTACACCATCTTTACACCCATATTAAACCCAGTTATCTACACTTTGAGAAACAAAGAAGTAAAAGCAGCAATGTCAAAGCTGAGGAGTCGATATCTGAAGCCTGGACAGGTTTCTGCACTGATTAGAAATGTTCTTATTATGGAAACAAAGTAAAATTACAGGGCTGGAAGCATTCTTGTTTTGTCTCTGGACATCTCCAAAATGGAATTGCTGTTATTTGTAAAGTTAGTCAATTAACATGTGGAGATATTTGAGGGCTTACGATAAGAGTAATCGACAGAACGCATTTCATGAAATTTAATGTTCTTCCAACTACTTTTGTACTTTGCTGTTTTTTGTTCTTGTTTTAAAAATTAAGATGGTTTTAAAATAAAAGGTCTGCTTTAATATGAATGTAGTTATTGCATTTATTGAGTTGTAAATATTTTTCCTGTGTGTGGTTGGAAAATATAGTTTATATTCAAACTATCAAGTACATTTATTGTTTGTAAAGGAAGAAATGCGTTTGCTAAAACCAGATTTTCAAACAAAAGACGAGTGATGCGTACTTGTTGCTTTTTCTAGTTCTATGTTCATTTTGCTCCTGCCATAATGCAGCTTTCTGTGAATTCCATGTGCTGACTGGAATTTAATGTTAGTCACAATGGTTTGCATTCACTGGGTCCGTGCACAGAGTTTAGTATTCAGTACCAGGTTCCACAA
The DNA here is from genome assembly GCF_049852395.1 of Peromyscus maniculatus bairdii. Classification (NCBI taxonomy): domain Eukaryota; kingdom Metazoa; phylum Chordata; class Mammalia; order Rodentia; family Cricetidae; genus Peromyscus; species Peromyscus maniculatus. The sequence goes on along the minus strand of NC_134860.1, from coordinate 47,820,262 downwards.
CACTCGGATTTTATGTACAAAGGAATCAAAGTAAATGGAACTTAATTACAATAGGTAAGAACATGAATGGATTGTTTAGACAAGCCAAAGAGATTATGCACATCAATTCCTGGACAGAACCTTGTATCTTGTAAGTAAAGCCCTAATACTGCTTGAAAAAAATAAACCCTTAGATGTTACTGAAGCTTTATAAGAACCAAATAGTTCTTACCATGGGTTACCTAAGGGACATGTTTTTAAAACTGCCCATTATTTAGGAATTTACTGTTTCCATAAACAAATCCAAGAAATCATCATATGTTTTACTCCTACATCTAGTTTAGCATAGGCAGGTCCAAAGGTACCATCAAGTTGTATGAATAATCCCTTCTGAACATATATAATATACATATGTCACAAAATACCTTTGTCTCCATTACATTTTTGGAGCTCATGGAAGAATTGTCATGGCCAGTTGAGAGAAAAGTAGTAATTTAATTTTCATCCTCAGAAAGGACTTTTATACCTCTTTATATATGAAAACAAATAGGCTGTTGCTATTTTGAAGCTTCATTCAGAGATACCAGAAATGAATGGGTGAACGAACTTTTTATTGGTGTATGCACCAATGAAAAGTTTTCTTAATATTCATCTTTGGATATGGCACTAGAATTAGGTAAAATTATTAAAAAAGCATGGATAACAGGAAAATGGTATGGCTAGATTGCAATATTAGAATAGAATAGTTTTGAGAATCAGATAAGATGAGTGACCTGTCATGAGGACAGACATAAATATTAGCATTGTTTTGAATCTTCATTATCATATAAGTTGCCTTCCACAGAGGAGGCAACCAAAGCAAGGAAAACGGGATTAGCAGTCAATTGATACTATTGCTTGTTCCCCAAGTGCACACTCAAAACACATTGATGAAAGATGACAGAAGCTATGGTTTAGACTGTGAATGTGTTTGGGTGCATTAAGTTTGCCTTAAGTTTGTCTGTTCTTGTCAATACTGATACCGTTTACTTGATCTATGATCAGAAGATATTGGAATCTGAAAACTTGCCATTTGTTGGTGGTTAATAATTTCTTTTTTGTTAAGAAATTATTTTATTCATTTTACATACCAATCACAGATCCCCCTCTTCCTTACTCCCACCCTTCTGGCCTCTATTAACTCACCCTCCCATTCTCTCCTACAAGAAGGTAAGGCCTCCCTTGGGGAGTCAGCAGTAGAGGCAGGTCCAACCTCTCCCCCCGACCTCTGCCTCAAGGCTATGTGAGGTATACCCCCATAGGTAGTGGGTTGCAAAAAGCCCACTCATGCACCAGGGATGGATCCCGATTGTACTGCCTGGGGGCCCCTTAAGCAGATCAAGCTACACCACTGTCTTGCTTATGCAGATGGCCTAGTCCAATCCCTTAGAGGCTCCACAGTTATTGATCTAAATTTCACGAGTTTCCACTAGTTTGGTTTGGTTGTCTCTGTACGTTTCCCTATTGTGATCTTGATGCCCCTTGCTCATAGAATCCCTCTTCTCTCTCTTCCACTGGACTGCTGGAGCTTGGCCTGGTGTTTGGCTGTGGATCTCTGCATCTGTTTTCATCAGTTACTGAAGAAAGGCTCTATGATGACTGTTAGGCTATTCACTAATCTGATTACTGGGATGAGCCAGTTCAGGCACCCTCTCCACTATTGCTACTAGTCTAAGCTGGGGTCATCCTTGTGGATTCCTGGGAACTTCCCTAGCACACGGTTTCTCCCTATCCCTATTATGTCTCCCTCTATCATGGTATCTCTTTCAATATAGTACTGGAAGTTCTAGCTAGAGCAGTAAGACAACAAAAGAAGATCAAGGGGATACAAATTGGAAAGGAAGAAGTCAAACTTTTGCTATTTGCAGACGATATGATAATATATATAAGTGACCCCAAAAATTCTATCAGGGAACTTCTACAGCTGATAAACACATTCGGCAATGTGGTAGAATACAAGATTAACTAAAATAAATCAGTAACTCTCCTATATACAAATGATAAAGGGCTGAGAAAGAAATAAGTGAAACATCACCCTTTACAATAGCCACAAATAACACAAAATACCTTGGGGTAACTCTAACTGAGCAAGTGAAAGACCTGTGTGACAAGAACTTTAAGTCTCTGAAGAAAGAAATTGAAGAAGATATCAGAAAATGGAAAGATCTCCCATGCTCATGGATAGGTAGAATCAACATAGTAAAAATGGCAATCTTACCAAAAGCAATATACAGATTCAATGCAATCCCCATCAAAATCCCAACACAATTCTTCAAAGACCTGGAAAGAACAATACTCAACTTCATATGGAGAAACAAAAGAACCCAGGATAGCTAAAACAATCCTGTACAATAAAGCCACCTCTGAAGGTATTACCATGCCTAACCTCAAGCTCTACTATAGAGCTGTAGTAATACAAACAGCTTGGTTAATCATTTCTATCAGATTGATTCTTCCACATATGGTAATGCCTGCTCTTGTTGGATTTGATTTCTTCTCTCATCATGAACTTTTCTGCTCACACATCTAGTACTATGGGTGAAGCCTTATGAGAATTTACCCATCCATTTTGTCATGTCAATTGGTATTGTCATTTTTAGGTAATATTTAGGCAACAATATTGTTAAGATTTCCTGAGTGCAGTTTCCCTGTACTATAAAGGAGACACATCTCACAGCAAATATCCCATTTTGGTCCTCTCACTTTTAGAATCTTTCCACTTCCTCTTCCATAATGGTTTTTGAGGTTCAGGTGTTGGAGTGGTGCTGTAGATTTATCAGCCAGGGCTGAGCAGCCCACAGTCAGTCTGTAGTTTGATCACTTGTAACTTTCTAAAAGAGCCTTGCTGAAAAGAAAAGATTCTTTGATGAGGGATGAGAGCCACACTGATCTTTAAGTATGAGGGTAAGTATGAAGAATACGGGTAGACATTATATTGGTGTAGTGAAGAACACTTAGTTCTCTATAGGGTCCATAGTCTCACCAACCACAGGCACAGGCAGTGGGCTAGGTTTACAGTGCCAAGTATGAATTCCCCATAAGGGATAACTTAAATCCAATTAGATGGTTATTGGTTACTCCCAGCATGTAAATATTGTGCATTTCTAGCATATATATATATATATATATATATATATATATATATATATATATATATATATATTGTGAGTGAGGGACCGGTTTTCCCTATTTCATGTTTGGCTTTGTAAACTGTGTCCACAAGTCATTCATTATTCTCTATCTTTTCATTTGCATTTGTATGAAGTTCTACATGAATTGATCCTGATGCCTCTGCCTCTTACCCAGTAGTACTAAGCTTATTCTGTACTTTCTTTCATTTCTGTAATTTTCCTTTTGCACAATGGAAACATGACTCTCACATTTTGTCATTTATATACTTTTTTCTAATCTCATAATGCATGAACACTTATTTTATATATTTGGCCTATAAATATTACATTAGAAAGTTTTGATTCTGGAGTGTTAAGATGTAGTACCCATAGTTAAATTAAGTGCTTGTATTTTCACTCAAAACATGATAAGAAGAAGAGGAGGAAAAGGGTTGTAGGAGCCAAGAGGTTATGGACAGCACAAGAAAACTCACTGAAAGACCCCCGAAGGCAGTCTTCCCTCTGGAGAGACCCTCGCCCAGAGATCACACGAGACCACAAGTCAGATGCAAACAGCAAGAGGCTTTATTCAGGAACACGGGTACCCGGGGCAACACAGTCCCTCAAGAAGCTCAAGAGACTGGCGCGCCCCCGGGCTGGAGCGGAGGGTTTTTATAGGGTCGGGCAGCAGGAGCACGAGGAGGGCGGGTTCAAACTCAGGGCAACTCATGGTTTACAGGGCTCTGATTGGACGATTCAAATGAGGCCGGGTTCAAACTCAGGGCAGCTCGTGGTTTTTCCCCCGAGCTTGACACGCCTGCTGCCTGGCTCCAAGTTGTTTTTCTGACCTTTAGTACCCTTTTCTGGGGCCAGGAGGCCGGCTGTAGACACCCTGCGCTTTTTAGACCTTACTTGAAATGGCGTTAGGCTAAGCTAGTATGCTGGGATCTTTCACACAAAATCAACTAATCTGGGCTCACAGGGGCTTGCAGAGACTGAACTGACAACAGGGAGCCTGCATGGGACTGACCTTAGGCACTCTGCATAGATACCACCATTGAGTAGCTTGGTCCTCTTGTGGGACTCCTAACAGCAGGAACAGGGGTTCTCTCTGACTCTTTTACTGGCTTCTGGGACCCTATTCCTTATACTGGGTCGCTTTGCCCAGCCTTAATACATGGGAAGGTACTTAGTCTTACTGCAGCTTGATATGCCATGTTTTGTTGATACTCATGGGAGGGCTGCCCTTTCCTAAACAGAAATCAGATAGATGCTCTGAGAAGAATTTGGTAAGATCACCTTGCTGACCAAGGTCAATTACAACTTGTATTAGTCCAGAATCTCACAGAATAATTTTGTTCGAACACAAAAATACTACACTTTATATTGCTCTTCTTTAGTTCCAATATTGTAGGACACATATCATTTATCTAAATTCCATTATATGCTTTAAAATTTCAAAATTTAAAAAAAGAAAAAAAAAACAGAATTTTCATTTTTAGCCTGTAAACTGATTAAAATGTTTTGTTGATTGCTCTGCAAACAAAAAGATGTATTTTGGGGGTTTAAATTATCTGATACACTTCCAAGCTTGAGATTGTTCATACACTCAAAAATTTTATGTGCAATTTCATTGTTTGATATTCAATAATGGAATTTCTTCTATACAGCATAGACATTTTAAAGGGGATTTGAATAAGAAGCACATTATGCAAATAGTTTGTCATTGTCATTAAATGTTTGTTGGATCTTAATGACTATCTTCTGCTCCTTACTGCTATAGAAGTGTCTCAAATCCATTCTTGGAACAGGTGCATTATGAAGCATGTAAAAACTCTCCTAGGAGAATCTTCTTTCCTCTCCATTGTAATTACTCACGTGACTTGATTTCAAAGAAATGTTCTTTACTTTCCAGCATTTTCCTTTCTTTTTGGGAGTTTTGGACTCTCCAGTTCTTGGTCCAGACTATAGATATGAGAATTTGTTTAGTTCATGAAATCTGAGTGATTACTTATATGTTATTTTTAAATTGTTAAATTTTAATGTAATGTTTTAAAAGAAAAAATGGATAAAAGAGTAAATTTTATGTTAGTATATTTTACCACAATAAAAAGTAAAAGACAAAACAAAATTAAATTGATATCGTAAACATTTTCTATTAGAGATCATTAATTTACATTCCAATTGACATGGATAAAGATAATTTCTTTTTTTTTTCATTGATATTTGATTACATCTTGTTTATTTGTGTGTGTGTGTGTGTGTGTGTGTGTGTGTGTGTGTGTGTGTGTGTGCAGGTGCCAATGTCCATTTAAGGAAATCAAAGACCAATTTAAAGAAGTCAGTTCTCTACTTCTACCAGGTGATTCCTGGGTATTGAACTCATGTTGTCAGTCTTGGTAGTAAGAGTATTTGAGGACTGAATAATTTGACCACCCTATTTTTATTTTTATTAGTAGTCTTTTAAATTTTTTCACTAAATTTGGTTTTTCATGATTGTATATATGTATACAGTACATTCTGCTCCCTCCCTCCTTCCATGTTCCCATCTTTATTCCTCACAGACCTACTATCCTCCTCCCTCCCTATAGGTACCTTCCCTACATTCATGTGTTTTTGTTTTGTTTTATCATCTCCTGAACTTAACCAAAGCTTTTGAATATGACTCTGGATTTGAAACTGTCCAATGGCACCTGGTGGCTCACCATTGGATAACACAAGTGAAGACAATGACTGTTCCTCTACCCAATCCATCAGCAGCAAATATTTCTTCAGGGAGATCTTAAGCTCAATTAGAGAGTTGTTGGTTACCACCAAAGTATGTATACCACTACTGCACCCTTGGGGTTACAATACCATGCTGGTACTTGTTGTGGATCACTGGTCTCACAACTGGCTTAGGACTGTTAGATGCTTCCATCCTGTGGAAGCTTAGATGCCATCTTCTGGTACCATGAAAGCTAGTTAGTTCTCAGTGTGGAGGCTTTCAGGCCAGGACCAGCTCAGGAGTCTCTGGGCATTGCATCTGAAATGCATGATGTCTTCAGCAATAGGGACTTATATTACACCTTTTGTGGGGGCAGCCAAAGGCAATAGCAATAGTCTGTAATGTTTGGAGTACACCATGGACAACCCAGAAACCCAGACCAACAAATCAAAAGAGGGTTTCTTGTACCTGTTGTTGGAATTTTTGTTAAATCCTCTATGGATCTTGGGGGAAGCATTGTTGGCCCTGATTGGAAGGTTTTATTTAACCTATCTATGTGTATGCATATGTATACATAGCCTTATATGTATTATATGTAATTTTAGGTAGATAACAATAAAATGATTCCATCTGCATATTCAGACATTCTTACTGTTACTTTATCTTAGCTGGGATAATCCTTGTAGATTATTGGGACTTTTCCTTGCACCAGGTTTCTACCTGACCCTGAAATGCTGCACCTCCACTTCCAATCCTCTCTTTCAGTATTCTCCAGCTCCATACTCCCTGAACTTGATCCCTCATGTTCTCATCCCTACCTGCCTGCAGTCCACCCACAAAATCTACTTTTCCTAGGGAGATCCCAGTGTCTTCCCTTTAGCCCTCCTTGTTACGTAGCTTCTCTGGGTCTATGAATTGTAGCATGGTTATCTTTATAGCTAATATCCACTTATAAGTGAATACATACCATGTTTGTCTTTCTTGGTCTGGGTTACCTCACTCAGGATGATTTTTTTTTCAATTTCTACCCATTTACCTGCAAATTTCATGATGTCATTGTAACATCTGAGTAATGCTCCATTGTGTAAACATACCACATTTTCTTTATCTATTCTTTTTTTTTCAGAGTTAAAAGCCCAAGAGGTCAGAGCAGCAGCTAAGAGCTGATACTAAAAACCTTCTTATCCTTCGCTGCCACTGTCGTCCTTCCCCTCAGAAAGAGACCTACTTCCTGTGTATCTGTCTTTTTATTGACTTTCTGTTCTGCCTTCTCATTGGTTGTAAACCCAACCACATGATCTCCTTGTCACTGCCTGTCTATACAGACCTCCAGGTCTTCTATGGTTGGTATTGAGATTAAAGATGTGTGTCTTCATGCTGGTGGTGTCCTTGAACACACAGAGATCTGCCTGTCATGTGTCAGGACTAAGGGTGTGTGCCACCACAGCCTGGCTTCTGCTATGGCTTGCTATTAGCTCTAACACCCAGGTAACTTTATTTATTTATTATATATATATTTATTTTACAATAAAATTCAGTTCTACATATCAGCCACGGGTTCCCCTATTCTCCCCACTCGTACCCCCTCCCTTTACCCCCAGCCTACCTCCCATTCCCACCTCCTCCAGGACAAGTCCTCCCCCGAGGATTGTGATCAACCTGGTAGACTCAGTCCAGGCAGGTCCAGTCCCTTCCTCCCAGACTGAGTCAAGTGTCCCTGCATAAGCTCCAGGTTTCAAACAGCAAACTCATGCAATGAGCACAGGACTTGGTCCCACTGCCTAGTTGCCTCCCAAACTGATCAAGTCAATCAACTGGCTCACCTATTCAGAGGGCCTGGTCCAGCTGGGGGCCCCTCAGCCTTTGGTTCATAGTTCATGTGTTTCCATTCATTTGGCTATTTTTTTTCAATAATTGAGTAAAATGGAAATTTATTATAAGCCACAGTCATCCTAGGGACCTCCATGCTATATATATAGCCTCTATGGTTCTATGGGTTGTGGTCTGATTGTTCTTTATTTTATATCTAGAATCCACCTATGAGTGAGTATATACCATGACTGTCTTTCTGGGTTTGGGTTACCTCACTCAGGATGATTTTTTCTAGTTCCATCCATTTGCCTGCCAATTTCATGCTTTCATTGTTTTTCTCTGCTGAGTAGTACTCCATTGTGTATATGTACCACATTTTTTTCATCCATTCTTTCGTTGATGGGCATCTAGGTTGTTTCCAGGTTCTGGCTATTACAAATAGTGCTGCTATGAACATAGCTGAGCATGTATCTTTATGGTATGAATCAGCATTCCTTGGGTATATGCCCAAGAGTGGGATGGCTGGGTCTTGAGGTAGTTCGATTCCTAATTTTCTGAGAAACCGCCATACTGATTTCCACAGTGGTTGTACAAGTTTACATTCCCACCAACAGTGGAGGAGTGTTCCCTTTGCTCCACATCCTCTCCAACATTGGTTGTCATTGGTGTTTTTGATCGTAGCCATTCTGAAAGGTGTAAGGTGGTATCTCAGAGTCGTTTTGATTTGCATTTCTCTGATGATTAAGGATGTTGAGCATTAAACTTTAGTAGTGTTTCTTTTATGAATGTGGGTGCTTTTGTATTTGGAGCATAAATGTTTAGAATTGAGACTTCATCTTGGTGGATTTTTCCCATGATAAATATGCAATGTCCATCATTATCTCTTTTGATTGATTTTAGTTTAAAGTCTATTTTATTAGATATTATGATAGCTACACCAGCTTGTTTCTTAGGTCCATTTGCTTGGAAAGCCTTTTCCCAGCCCTTTACTCAGAGGTAGTGTCTGTCTTTGAAGTTAAGATGTGTTTCTTGTATGCAGCAGATGGATGGGTCCTGTTTTCTTATCCATTCTGTTAGCCTGTGTCTTTTTATAGGTGAGTTGAGACCATTGATATTGATGGATATTAATGACCAGTGATTGTTAATTCCTGTTATTTTTTGTGGTTGTGTTGTTTTGTCCTTCTGTGGTGTATGTTGGTGTGGGATTATCTATTGCTTGATTTTTCATGGATGTGTTTAGCTTCTTTGGGTTGGATTTTCCCTTCTAGTGCTTTCTGTAGGGCTGGGTTTGTGGACAGGTATTGATTAAATCTGGTTTTATCTTGGAATATTTTGTTTACTCCACCTACGGTGATTGAGAGTTTTGCTGGGTATAATAGTCTGGGTTGGCATCCGTGGTCTCTTAGTGTCTGCATGAGATTTGTCCATGATCTTCTAGCTTTCATAGTCTCTATTGAGTAGTCTGGTGTTATTCTGATGAGTTTGCCTTTATATGTTACTTGGTCTTTTTCCTTTGCGGCTCTTAATATTTTTTCTTTGTTCTGTGTGTTTAGTGTTTTGATTATTGTGTGGCGAGGGGACTTTTTTTTTTGGATCCAGCCTATTTGGTGTTCTGTAAGCTTCTTGTATCTTCATAGGTATTTCTTTCTTTAGGTTAGGAAAGTTTTCTTCTATGATTTTGTTGAATATATTTTCTGTGCCTTCTTCTATCCCTATTATTCTTAGGTTTGGTCTTTTCATGGTGTCCCAAATTTCCTGGACGTTTTGTGTTACGACTTTTTTGTCTTTAGTGTTTTCTTTGACTGACGAATCTATTTTCTCTATCGTGTCTTCAGTGTCAGAGATTCTCTGTTCCATCTCTTGCAATCGGTTGGTTATGCTTGTTTCTGTAGTTCCTGTTCGTTTAGTCAGGATTTCTATTTCCAGCATTCCCTCAGCATGTGTTTTCTTTATTGTTTCAAATTCATTTTTCAGATCTTGGAATGTTTCTTTCATCTGTTTAATTGCTTTTTCTTGGCTTTCTTTGATTTCTTCCCATTTTTGTTCGTTTTTTCTTCCATTTCTTTAAGGGAGTTTTTTATTTCCTCTTTAATGGAGTTTTTCATTTCCTCTTTAAGGAAAGTTTTTATTTCCTCTTTGAGGGAATTTTTATTTCTTCTTTAAGGGCCTCTATCATCCTCTTAAAGTCATTTTTAGGGTTGATTTCTTCTGTTTCTTCTGTCTTGGTATGTTCAGGTCTTGCAGGTATAGAATCACTAAGTTCTGATGTTGCCATATATATAGGTCTTTATGTTGTTGCCTGTATTTTTGCACTGGCGTCTACTCATCTCTTCCTCTGTGCAGTGCAGGTGGTGTCTGTGTCTGAGAGTGCCTCTCCTGTTCTAATTTTTAGTCTTGGTTTAGTAGGGGTTCTTGGTTAAATTGGTGCTATTGGGCTATTTATTCAGGGGCAGCTGATTTCAGTCGGTGAAGTATATACTTATGATTCTGGTGATCTGGTTTGGTGGCTGGGTAGCGCCTTCTTCTGTGTTCCCAGAAGTTTTGTTCATTCATCAACTCCTCAGCTGATCTTGTTTCTTCAGACTTCAAACTGTAGGCATCTGAATCCTCTCCCAGATGGGTTTCAGCTGAGTGGGGTGGTCTCACCAACACCTCCAAGTTGTTGGGTTTCACAGGATCAGCAGTTGGGCCCTAGGTTGTCCACGAACGGAGTGTTCAGATTCATTCTGGTTCCGTCCCATGGATTAGCTTCTTCCCCAGGTGTTGGGGTTAGAGGCGTCCCTGTTCCAAGCTGCGTCTGCTTGTCTCCTTCCCCGGGCCTGTCTACCTCTGTGGTCCACCGCTGGGCTTGTATGTCTCTGCCGGCTGCCGCTGGGCCTGTATGTCCCTGTTGGCCGCCTCTGCTGGGCCTGTCTACCTCTGTGGGCCACCACTGGGCCTGAATCCTTTATCTATTCTTGAGTTGAAGGATGGCTAGGTTGTTTCTAGGTTCTGCCTATTATGAATAAAGCTACTATTAACATAATTGAACAAGTATCCTTGTGATAGGATGGAGTGTCCTTGGTATATGCCTAGGAGTGGCATAGCTGGGTCTTGAAGTGGATTGATTCCCACTTTTCTTTTTTTTTTTTTTTGAAATGTTAATACAGTTTATTGCTTCCTATTTTAAATTGTCCTATAAGAAAACATAAATTTAAAAGTCAAATCGATTGAGAGAAGTCACTTACATGTAAATAACAGAGAATTCAAATGCAGACTACTTTAATACCCTCTATGTCTTTGTGCACAGGCACAGGAGTGAAGGGTGAGGAAAGGACATGAATAATTGACTCCACACACATGGGCAAGAGCCCTGGGAAACCATAGCCACCTCAGAAATAATGAATGAAACGAAGTAAATAACAATGTACAGCTTCTCAGCCATCCTACTGGGGCATGAAGAGAAGTCTCATATTCAAAATTTGTTAAAAAGAAGTAATAAATAACACCAAGGAAAAAATTTAAATTAAATCCCAAGCATGGTGACACAGGCCTTTAAATTCTAGCACTTGGGAAGCAGAGAGAGGTAAACCTCTGTAAGTTCCACACTAGCCTGGGCTGTATTGTGAGAGCCTATCTCAAAAAAAAAAACAACAAAACTAAACACTAAAAATAAATAAATGATAAAATACAAAATAAAAATAAATCTGTTATGGAGCTGGAGAGCTGCTTCAGGGGTTAAGAGAACTGACTGTTCTTCCAGAGGACATGAGTTCAATTCCCATCACTGATACCTGGTGGCTCCCAACTACCTCCAGGGCCTGGGAATTCTGTGTTGCACACACATAGCTGACATTCATGTATGTGTGGATAAAAATAAAAATGAGTATTTAAAAAATTTTTAAATATTACAACTCTTTTAGGAAAACATGTTTTTATAGTAAAACTTAAAATTCTAAAGACAACATTATATATCAACCAAAGTTCCCCCAAATCCAAATTCCTATTCCTATTTGAGCAAAAGCTACTTGCACAAATATAGAGGATATTAATATTATTGTACATTGCATGCATTTAGAGAGGAATGCAAAAACATGAATTGGCCATATATACAGTTAATATATATAATATATAAAAAATACAAAAATATATAAGATAATTTATTGCATATTCTGAAATACAACAGATTAGAATTAGTTTAAAATTAAGAGAAAAAGAAAAACAAGCAACATTAATGTAATTTCATCTATATTTAGACTTTTTGATGATCACTGGACATATCTCTTGTTGTTTTTTTTTTTGTTTTTTTTTTTTTTTTTTTTTTTTTTCGAGACAGAGTTTCTCTGTGTAGCTTTGCGCCTTTCCTGGAGACCAGGCTGGCCTCAAACTCACAGAAATCTGCCTGCCTCTGCCTCCTGAGTACTGGGATTAAAGGCGTGCACCACCACCATCCGGCTGCAATGTTGGTTGTTTTTTCACTCTTTTACTCTTTACTTTTTTATGGGTGAGAGGGCATGCCACTCAGTTCCCTAATAAATCACACATGGAGACTTATTATTAATTATAAATGCCCAGCCTTAGCTTGGCTTGATTCCTACTTTTCTGAGAAACCACCATATTGATTTCCAAAGTGTCTGTACTGGTTTGCATTCCCATGCTCCATTGCATTCCTTGCTCTAGTGTGAGCTGTCAATTGTGTTTTTTATCTTAGCCATTCTGGCAGCTTTAAGATAGAATCTCAACGTCATTTTGATTTTCATTTTCTTGATGGCTAAGGTTATAGAACATTTTTCAAATGTTCCTCAGCCATTTTAGATTCTTCTGTTGAGAATTCTCTGTTTAGCTCTGTACCTGATTCTTTAATTAGATTATTTGGTTTTTTGAAGTCTAGTTTCTTGAGTCTTGAAGTCTTGTTTCCTTATGTATTTTGGAAATCAGCCCTTTGTCCGATGTATGGTAGGTGAAGATCTTTTTCCATTTAGTAGGCTGCTGTTTTGTCCTATTGATGGTGTCCTTTGCCTTACAGAAGCTTTTCAGTTTCATGAGGTCCCATTCATAATCAATTAGTGTCTATGCTACTGGTGTTCTACTCAGGAAGTTGTTTCCTGTGCCAATGTGTTCAAGGCTGTTTCCCACTTTCTCTTTCATCAGGTTCAGTGTATTTGGATTTATGTTAGTCTTTGATCCACTTGTACTTGAGTTTTGTGTAGGGAAATAGATATGGATCTATTTGCATTCTTCTGTATTCAGACATCCAGTTTTAACAGCACCATTTGTTGAAGATGCTTTCTTTCTTCCATTGTATGATTTCAGGTGTCTGTAGGTGTGTGGATTTACTTCTGGGTCTTCGATTTGATTCTATTGATCCACTTGTCTGTTTTTATGACAATATCATGCAGTTTTTCTTACCATATCTCTGTAGTAGAGCTTGAAATTAGGAATGCTGATATTTCTGGAAGTTCTTTTATTATACAGAGTTATTTTAGCTATACTGGGTATTTATTTTTTCATATGAAGTTGAGTGTTCTTTCAAATTTTGTAAACTATTATGTTGGAATTTTAATAGGTATTTTGTTGAATCTGTAGATTGCTTTGGTAAGATGACTATTTTTTTTTACTATGTGAATCTTACCAATACATGAGCATGGAAGATCTTTCCATATTCTAATTTTTTTTTTTTTTGTTTTTTGAGACAGGTTTTCTCTTGTGTAGCTTTGCACTTTTCCTGGAACTCACTTGGTAGCCCAGGCTGGCCTCGAACTCACAGAGATCCGCCTGCCTCTGCCTCCTGAGTGCTGGGATTAAAGGCATGCGCCACTACCGCCCGGCCCATATTCTAATATTTTCTCCAATTTCTTTCTTCAAAGACTTGAAGTTCTTTCTCATACAGGTATTTCACTTGCTTGGTTAGAGTTACACCAAGATATTTCATATTAATTGTGGCTATTGTGAAGGGTGTTGTTTCACTGATTTCTTTCTCAGTCTGTTTATCATTTGTAGATAGGACGACTATTGATTTTCTTTTTTTTTTAGTTAATCTTGTACCCAGCATTTCACAAAGGTGTATATCATCTGTAGGAGTTTCCTGATAGTAGTTTGTTCAGTAATTATAACTACATTTGTTTTTTTCTTTCTACTTTCTTCTGGCTATGTTTACTGCTCTCTTTAGTCTTAAGTAATCTTTTCTGTCTTTTGTTTAGCATTGTTCTTCCTGATATTTAGCTAGTTTGAATCAGGAAGGGTTTTTTCCCTATATCTATGGGTGGTAGTTTGACTAGTACAGTAGTGTATGTTGGTAGTCATGGTTGTTTAGAATTGGAGTGCATTGCTCTAGTCTCCTCTGACTTTCAAAGTTTCCATCTAGAACCAGCTGTTATTATGATGTGTTTTCCTTTATATATGACTTGTGTATTTTTCTCTTGCTGCTTTCAATAACTATTCTTTGTTCTGGATATTAAGTGTTGTTTTAACTGTGATATTCCATGAGGAATTTATTTTCTGGTATTGTCTATTTGGTGTCCTCTGTTACTGACATAGTTTTTTTCTTAGTTTGATAAAGTTTTATACTTTAATTTCATTGAAGATCTGATCTATATCACTGATCTGGGATTCTTCCCCCTCATGTATGGCTATAATTTGGAGGTTTGACCTTTTCATGATGTCCCAGATTTCTTGTACTTTCCTTTACTTTATATGATTTTCTTCATATTCTCTACTTGTGTAGTATAATTCCTCTACTTCATAGCTGCGTCACTTTATTCTACCTGCTACTTGATCCATTTATTTTGTAAACCTTACCCTTGATTTTTCTTGTTGAGTTATATTCTATCTTCATTTCAAGTTGCGTTCTCTTCAACTTTTCCACCTCTTTATTGAATTCTGATTTCAAATCATGAATCATTTTTGACATTTCATGCATCTATACATTTTGTTTTGTTCGACATCACTGAGTAATTTATTCTTAATCTTTGAAGTAAGTTCAGTAAGATGATTGTTCATGTTTTCTCTAAACTGCTTAAGTTTTTGGTAAAGTTTGTCAATGTTCTTTTAAATGCTGTCCTAGAGTTCAGTTAAACAGTTCTCAGTAGCAAATGTGTCTATGTGATTAGTAGGCTTAATAAGACACATGTTATCTTGGCCATTTATATTGGTTTTACTTTTGAGAAGTAACCTGGGCATGGTTATTTCTTTCTTTGGTTGTGAGTCCATTGTGAGTTTCTGGCCTGCCATCTATTGGGCTAGTACAGGAGCTGCATGAGCAGAGGTAGGCCACATAAAGCTGGTACACTATCTATTTGATTTGGCTTTGATCAAACAAATCTACACATGAGCACAGTTCTGTGTATGTGGAGATGGTAGTGGACAGAGGGAAGAATGAGAGAGAGGAGGGGAACTTATCAGAAACCAGGCTTGTGAACAAAGCTACTTCCTGAGCCTGGGCTCTGGATCTTCTGATAAGCATTTTAAAGAGGCGGGCTTATAATTTAACATTTGTGTCTTAATTGGTAAACAACCAATAAATCTTAAAATCTATTAAAATTTTTTTTCAATTCTGTTCATCAGTGCAAAACCTACGATTCTCTCATCCCATGTTCTGAGAACAGAGTAGGCTACTCTAAATTCTGTACTCCAGCATAGTAATTGTTTGCTCAATATTCTATATCAACAGAGTAGATTCAACAACCAAGGCATTTTTAATACACATTGGTGGAAAAATTAAGTAAAGTAAGTAAGTAAGTAGTAAATAGGTTAATAAATAAATAGGTTAAAATGAAGCTAGCAAATCTAGCAAAATCAGATTTTATCTGATAGTATTCTTAGAATTTTTATTGGTGGAAATTAAGGTCTTGCTACATTAGTATAGTACAAATTTTTATACCTGTAACTCACATGGAATGTTATGTCAGACAAAGAGGTGATCACAGAATGGCTATATAAAATGCGTTAGTAATTGTTCTATTGCTGTAATAAACACTGATAAATACCATGACCAACACTTATAGAGGAGGTTGGGCCTATTTTTCCTTTGCTTTTTACTAACAAATGCAGAGGAGTAAGAGTCCATCATAATAGAGAAGTAAGATAACAAGGAACAGGCATGATAATCAAAGCAGGAAGCTAAAAGGTCACATTTCTATCTATATGAAGGAAGCAGAAAGAAAAAACTGGAAGTGAGGTGAGTCTATCAGCCCTCAAATTACATTCACTTCCTTCAATTTGCCTACAACTCCTAAAGATCATGTAACAGTGGCACCTATGCAGGGCATTTCTCTTTCAAAATAGAGTTCATTCCCCGGATGCTATACTCTTATGGACATATAATAATGCAAAATGTATTCAATCTAACTTCAAAAGTCCCCATAATTTATTTTAATTTTCAATAAGTTTTATTTATTTGATTTGATGTATATGATTTTTTTCCTGCATGTATATATGTAGATCATGTGCAAATCTAGGGACAATGGAAGCCAGAAGAGGCTATCACATCTCCTGAACTGGAGTTGGAGCCACAGTGGCCTAGACCTGTTGAAGAGTCTTATACTTTTCCAGGTCTCTCTCACAGCCATCAGCTTTCCAAACCACTCAGTACATGCTAGAGTATATATCAAAATGAGGATATGCTGACTATAGGATCCAAATAGACCCATTAAATGTTGTGCTTCTTTCTTAGCAGTGGGAAGAGGCCAGGTGCCTAAAATGTATTCTTCACTTTAGAAGGGATATCTCTGAATGCCCCCAAACATTGGACTCCTGAAATTTCTCTAAGTTATAAGGCCCTTAAATTTTGTTTGGATTTATTTCCTATCCTCTCATGTTCATATGTGTTATCAAGTCTAAATTAGTTGCTATCTCCTATTCTCTTGGTTCAATCAGCACAATATCATCAATGTAGGGGACCAGTGTGATTTTGTGGAAGACATAGATGATCAAAACTGCTTTGAACTAAGTGATGACACAGGGCTGAAGCTGTGACTGTATACTGCTGGCTTTGCCACCTGGAAGCAAATTGCTTCTGGTGGTCCTCATGCACAAGGTGTTAAGAAAAGGGTCCTATATGCCATGTGCCAGGAGAAGTGTTAATCTGCTCAAGTAAGTACACCACATTTGGTATAGCAGATGCAATCACAGTCACAGTTGTGCTGTGGGATGTTCTGTATGTTAAATGTGTTGCTCTGATTGGTTAATAAATAAAACACTGATTGGCCAGTAGCCAGGCAGGAAGTATAGGTGGGACAAGGAGAGAGGAGAATTCTGGGAAGTGGAAGGCTGAGTTAGAGAGATGCTGCCAGCTGCCGCCATGACAAGCAACATATAAAGATACCGGTAAGCCACAATCCATGTGGCAACTTATAGATGAATAGAAATGGGTTAATTTAAGATATAAGAACAATTAGCAAGAAGCCTGCCACAGCCATACAGTTTGTAAGCAGTATAAGTCTCTGTGTGTTTACTTGGTAGTGTCTGAGCAGCTGTGGGACTGGTGGGTAAGAGATTTGTCCTGACTGTGGGCCAGCCAGGAAAACTCTAGCTACATAGTTGATTTTGTGATGGTCCTCCATGAGCTGTATTCTGCACAGACCAAATAGGAAAATTCAAGGTAGTGTGAACCAACACCCCTGTCTCTTTCAAGTCCCTGAGAGAGACACTAATTTCTGCAGTTCCTACAGATATAAGATATTGATTTTTAGCTCACTATTTCCCCTGGTAAAGGTAATGCCAATGGTTTCCAATTTGCATTCCCAACCATAATAGTTTCTACTCCAAACATCAAGGAATCAATGTGTGAATTCTGTCAACTACTAATAATATCTATCCCAAATATATATTCTGTAACTGGGAAAAAACCACAGGATGAGTTTTGAACCCTGAACCTAATGTGAGTTGGACTTTAGTCAAAACTCCATTAATTACCTCACCTCCATAAACCCCTACTTCTACTGGGGGACCACAATGCTTCTGTCAGTCTATGGTAATCAGTGTCAATTAAAAATCATTCAATTCAAATCAGAACCTTCCTAATGGTGAGACCTTTTAACACAGTTCTTCATGTTGTTTTGACCTCCAAGCATAAAATTATTTTAATTGCTACTTCATAAATGTAATTTTGTACTATTATGAATAGTATGCATGATATCTGATATGCAACCCCTGTGAAAGGGTTATTCAACCTCCTCAAAGGGGTCATGACCCCCTGGTTGAGAACCATGATTGAATTCATGAACTCATTATTTCTTTCCGTTCAGTATATAGTTACTGACTTGGACAAACAACTTGGTCTTTGGTGGCACAGTTCTAAGGAAGAGGACCAGGGAAGAAAAGATAAAGAAGGTAAGAAAGCTGGAATCAGGAAGTCTTGCACACACTGTTAAGTCATGCCAAGCAACTTTAATAAGTTGTACAACATCTTATATACAGTTTTTAGGGGAGAAATGGTACAAAGGCAGCAGGAAACCCATCAAACAATGTCGTACAAGGTGAACACAGGATATTACAATTACATCAAAGACCAAGAACACAGTGGCCTTAGGACTGATAATCACAGCACCTTAGGAGAAGAGTTGAGTTTTCAGGAAGAAGACACAAGTTCCTACCAAGGCTCTGGATCCAGGTTTTTACTGGCTCTGTTAAACATGTACCTCATTCTAGTCAAGGAACTATGTCTCTTCTCCATGCACCAGAGCCTCAGAGAAACCCTTGGATCTGCCTGGATCTCAACAACTACCCTTTTAAAATGCTTTAGGTCTCTTGAAGGAAGGATTGGAGAAGGGCTAACAATAAAACTCAGCTATTTTAACAAGTCCCTTCCTCAGGGAAATCTGTCCATTACTCCACTCAAGACTGAGTCTGAAAACTGGTTCAAGTATGGAAATCAAGATTCCCTGGTACCATGATCCAATGTAGTCTTTCTTTCATTATTTTCTGAATTTTTTTTTTTGCTTATACAGATCAATCAAATGTTCAGTAGGCGTCTTATTTTATTTAAAAATACTGTGACTGATTAGCCAGTACCAGAGATCCATAGAAGTCGTGCCAGCATAGAATCACTTGTTCTGTGCTACTCAGTACATATCAGATGATTATGGACATTTTTTTTTACTCTGCTGCCTATTATAATAATTACATTCACCTTACCTTTGATTCAATACTGCACCCTGCCCCTGTTATTCTAGCATAAAATTAAACTTATTGTATTTAGTTCATCCAATTAAGTAGCAGTAAACACAACCCTAATTCTGGCACTCTTCTAATGTGCTGATGCCTCTCTAACTAACTATTATTATTATTATTATCATTGTTATTATTATTATTATTATTATTATATTAGTAAAGGATATGTCTTATGAGCCTTCACAATGTGGAGGATTAAGTTCTATATGGCAAATCTATTCTGTAATTGGCATTTCTCTGAGTTTTAAAATCCCTTTATGAACACTAAGCCAAGGGATATCAGGCGTCTTCCAGATACTTTTCAGTATGTCATCCTTTGACAAATGCTTCAGTAAATCAATCCAACTAACATTTGACATCTTATTTAACTATTCAAGCTTTCATATAAAACATAGGCTCTTCAGTCAGTGGGCCTGTATAGGTAAACTCATACTGATTCAGTTTTATTTTTCTTCCACCATTATCCCACACCCTTCAAATTCATTCCCACACATATTCCCCAGACTTCTGCTAGAACAAATTAGTAAACTCATTAAGCACTTTAGTGGTGTAATGCACATCCTCATGGAGTATATTTTTCATCTCCCCTCCCTGGATTCTGCTTTGCCTTATGCCTGGCTTTTGGAAAGTCTAGAGGCCCCGAGATGCATTAGTATTGTCATGACTGGCATCTCCTTCAGGTAATGTCACTGCTGTTTTGGCCATAATGGATCAGTTTCTTCAGGCAAAGACAAGGAGGGCAATACTGCAGTGTGTGTGTGTGTGTGTGTGTGTGTGTGTGTGTGTGTGTGTGTGTGTGCATACATGCGTGCAGAGACAGTGTATCCTCTCCTAAGGGCACTTACTCAAGTGAGATAAACTCTTGAGAATCTAAGAGTTTAAAGTCTTCAGTCTCAGTAGGGTCCTCACATACATCTCCATCCCAAGTTACATGATCCCATCTCTTACCAATTATCTCCCATACTTTAACCTCTGACATACTCTATGATGAGTAATCTTAGCTGCCAACTTAACTAAATCTATAATTAACTAAAACACAAAAATGGAGGGGCACATCTTTGAGAAAGTTTTGCTTAATTTGAAATGGGAAGATCCATTTCTAATCTGGAAATTTGAGATGGAAAAACACACCTTTAATCTAGATCTTTTGAAGTTTTAAGACCCTTGTCTAATCTGGCCATGCCTTCTGCTGGAAGCAAATATAAGGACATGGAAAAAAGGAAGCTTTAGTTTTTTTTCCCCTGATTTTTCTCACTTCATTAACAAGTCCGTTCCATCACTGGCATCAGAGACTACTTCTTTGGCATTCCAGAATGTACTGAAAATCAGCTGGGACATACAGCCTCATGGACTGAACAACTTCTAGATCCTTGGACTTTCTGTTTATAGGCAGCTATTGTTGGATTAGCTGGACCACAACCTGAAAGTCATTCTAATAAATGGAGAGAGATGGTGGAGGGAGTTAATTCTGGTTGGGACTTGAATTTTCATTGCAATTTGGCCAATCTTACAGTGACTGCTTCAGTTTGGTTGTTTGGTTTTCTACAATTTGAGTTCCGTGGCTGCTGAAAAAAAGTTCCTCTTCCAAGGCACATTTAGAAATGTTCATATTGTTTATGTCCACCTAGAGTTAGTTAATTTTATTACTAAGTTCATTCTTTTTCTTTGTCACTGTGTTCTGAGATGCTAGAGGATACCAGCAAGAAACATTATTTTCCTTATTTTTCCACAAAGAGTAAAAAAATTATGTATGGAGTTAATAAACTGCTTGCTGCCCACAATTGGTGAATCAGGGTAATCAAATGCATTTATCTCAACAAATTTATTAAATAGTTCACACCATGGATTTTTTAGTGCTCTCCTTGCTTCTAGGAGAAGCTTCAGAATTATAGGTATAAGAAAATTGAAAAGATTGTGCCAAATACTTTTTAAAATTCTGCCTAATTCTGTTTCTCTAAACTCACATTTGTTTATCATAATCTGTATTGGGGTTCTCAAGAGAAACAGAACATATATATGTGTATATATACATATATACATACATATATATATATATATACATATATATATGTTTTATTAGAGCAGCTTACAGGCTATGGTCCATCTAGTCTAGTAGTGGCTGTCTCCCAACAGAAAGGCCAAAATTCCAGCATTTTTTCATCCACAATGCTGAATGTCTCTTATTATCTTCAGTAGACATTGGAATTCCAAAGGAGTAAGCTCAACAACTAGTGAAGGAATGCCTTATCAGCATGATAGATGAGCTTTCCAGTGAGAGTAAGGGCAAGCAGGCAAAAATTAAAAAGCTTTTTTCTCTCATTTCCTTTTATATGGGATGACATCAGAAGATGGGGCCTAGATTTAGGGTGGATTATTTGACCTCAAAAAATCCACATTTAACATCAGTGCCATCTTTTATTTTCAGTATCATCTTTCACTGTCCACTGTATCTGATGTTTTTCTAGGCTTCTTGTGCTGATAGCTCTTTCTGTAGATTTTTATCATTTTCTTTTATTGAAATTTCATATTGAAAACATTTTCTATGTTTCTGAAGTATTCTCCTATGCCCATAATTTGAAATTTTGTTTTTTTTGTGGTATATCATATTCCATTCATAATTTTAATGTGCCCCTGACCTTAATTGAATGATCCAATCAATATCTGTACTCTATATTGCAGCTTTGATACTATATTTTAAACATGATCCATACTAGTAGTGAGGCTTTCCACTTAACTTTCAGTTTGGCTTATTGAATTTTCATTTCAATATAATTTCATTTGGGTTTTTCTTGGAATCATGTCTCTATTAAATTCTGTTTTAAATGCTTGAATTGACTTCCTCATTTCATTCAATTCTTTTTCTTTGCTCTCTTGGAGTGTACTCATGTGTAGCTGAAGGTTTTCCTGTGCTCGCCCGGCACCACAGCCACTTATAAGATTATCACACAGAAACTTGTATTAGTTAAAAATGGCTCAAGCTTCTTGCTAGCTAGATCTTACATCTTAAATTAACCCATAATTCTTATTTATGTTTAGCCACATGGTTTGGTGTGGCAGGGTCCTTGCTGTTGTTCCCTTTGGGGGAGGGGGCCAAGTAGGCGCAGAGTCAAACCACACAGACTCTGAGACAATGTGGAAACAACAAGCTCAGTTTATTCAGGAAGAGGCAAGCCTTATATACCCTCCACCCCACCCTGGGGGAAGGTCTGATGAATATGCATCTGCTGGTGTGACATGGCTGTCTCTCATTGGTCTAGGTCATCTCCAGATCATGTTTCAGCTGCTGTTGCTAAGGCTATTAGGCAGACCCAGGTTGGCTCTCAGAAAGTATCTTTTTTACTTGTTTGGGCCGGCTGGCCCTCAAGCCTGTTAGTGATGAGTCATCCCACAGGCTTGGTACCTTTTCCCAGTCCTGCCATCACATCTTGCTTCCTCTGTGTCTGGCTGGCAACTCCTGACCCATCCCAGAATTCTCTTCTTTGTTTGTCTCACCTATACTTCCTGCCTGGTCAATCAACACTTTATTTATTAACCAATCAGAGCAACACATTTACAGCATACAGAGCAATATCCACAGCACTCATGTCTTTTGGCATTTTTTGAGGTGGGGGTGAGTTATTTGAATATGATTATAGTGATTATTTGAACTTTTCTCTGTATGGAAGTTATTCAAAATTATTCTCTTTCTACTTATTACTATAGGATTAGACTTATGGGGGAAGATATGCTATTTTTATTTTTGTTGCTTTTGCTTCATCACTGTGTTTTTTACATCTCTAGCCCTTTGTTGGTGGAGGTGTTTTTAGTTATTATGATTTTAATGTTCATATGTAATATTTTTGATATTAAGATATAATTAAAAGATTTCTTTCTAGTCCCTTTCCTCTCTCCAATCCTTCCAATGGAACCCCTTTGCTCTCTCTCAAATTCATGGTTTCTATTTTTTAATTGTTTTAATTGTTATATACACACATATTCTTTCTCTTGAATATATATTATATTCATATATATTTATATATATATAAATTCTGATCAGTCTTCATGCATATTTCTTGGCTGAGTTTTTTTTCTATTTTTAAGTAAAGTATTATTTCAGTTTGGTTGTTTACAATGTTCAATAGAGAATCATTTCATATAAGAGTTGAGATGTTGCCAAGCAGTGGTGGCTCATGCCTTTAATCCCAGAACTTTGGAGGCAAAGTTAGGTGGATCTCTGTGAGTTCAAGGCCAAGGCCAAGCTGGTCTATAGAGAAAGATCTAGGACAGGCACCAAAACTATACAGAGAAACCCTCTTTTGAAAAACAAAACAAAACAAAACAAAACACCCCAAAAACAAAAAGAGTTGAGATGTTGATTTTCTGTACATGATTGGTGTTTACTCTGAGGCTTAATTCCTTGTCTTCCTCTTAGGGTAAAATATTGTTTTGGGTCAGATCACAACTTCTATCTGGATTTTCAACTTGTGGTAGGAGTTGTGAAATTCCCTATGTCTGTGGACCTTACTCTGGGACAGCTGAAGTTTTGTTCTTATACTGACAGGATCAACTACCAGTGATTTTTTTAAAATTTTATAAATAATTTAATTTTATGTATCAGCCACGGATTTCCCTGTCCTCCCTCCTCCTACTCCCCCTTCCCCCCAGTCCATCCCCCATTCCCACCTCCTCCAAGGCAAGGACTCCCTGGGGATTCAGCTCAGCCTGGTAGATTCAGTTGAAGCAGGTCTAGTACCCTCCTCCCTTCACCTAGGCTGAGCAAAGTATCCCAGCATAGGCCCTAGGTTCCAAAAAGCCACCTCATGCACTAAGGACAGGTCCCAGTCCCACTGCCTGGGGCTTCCTAAATAGTTCAAGCTAATCAACTGTCTCACTTATCTAGAGGGCCTGACCAAGTTCCATGGGGGCTCCTCAGCTATTGATTCATAGTTCATGAATTTGGCTATTTGTCCCTGTGCTTTTTCCAATCATGGTCTCAATATCTCTTGCTCATATAATCCCTGCCCTCTCTCATTGATTGGACTCCTGGAGCTCCACCTGGGGCTTAGTTGTGGATCTCTGCATCTGCTTCCATCAGTCACTAGATGAGAGTTCTATCACGACAGTTAGGGTGTTCCACCATCCAATCACCTGAGTAGGTCAGTTCAGGCTTTCCCTCGACCATTGCCAGTAGTCTATTGTGGAGGTATCTTTGTGGATTTCTGGGGACCTCTCTACTGTGCATCTATGGACCTTCCCTCCTGTCCATAGCTTTCTGTTGTTCCTGCACACCTGTGGGCCTAACCTGGAGTTAGATATAGTACCCACCCTTTTTCTGAATCTTTTGTTGACTATCACCAAGTGTAATGTAACTCCCAATACAGCCAGGGGACTCACTCTCCATTAGACCTCTTTCCACGCCATATCACCAGATTCTGTTGACAACTACTGTGAGTTACAGAGCTCTCTGCATGTCTGTAAGAATTATTTTGGGTCAGATGCAGTCTCTCACATCTTATTTTCTGTATGATAGTTTCTAATTTTTGTTGCAATTTCCATAATGTTCTCTATAAATTAGTGCTCTCCAGAAGTGATCTTATCTCACATTTGTCTAAAATTAATTGGCTCAACAACATGGTAAAGCCACTGGCTTAAGAAAACATTGATAGAGATATTTATGACCTATGAATAATTTTCCAGGTAAAGCTGAGTTTGAGGCACTCATAGCATATATAACATATATTTACTTTTAACATCTTCCATCAGAATTTTGTTGTATTCAGAATTCTAGGGATGAATGTACTGACTTACAAGCTATAAATCTGAAATGACCACCAAGAAGATGTTTTGACTTGACAAGGAAAGAATCAAGTGGTTAGAACTTGTGATGATTTGAATTATAATAGACCACAAATCTCATACATGGTTGAGCTGTTTGGGAAGGATTATGAGGTGTGGTCTTGTTAGATATGGTGTGGTATAGGGTGGTATTTGAGGCTTCAAAATCTTCCCCACACTAGTGTGCTCCCTGACTCATGCCTGTGGTTTGGGATGTGAATTCTCAGTTCTTCTTGCTGCCATGTCTTCACTCCACAATCATGGACCCTCAACCTTTTTAGCTATAAGCCCAATTAAATGCTTTATTTTTTAAGTTACCTTGGTGTTTTGTTTGTTTGTCATTTTTAATCATTGCAATAGAAAAGTATCTAACAGTGAAGTGGATACCAGGAATGGAGCATTGCCCTGAAGAACCCTGCCATACTGATTTTTAGAAAATGTGGAATACTTAGGGAATGTGGACAAGAAAAATGGTTAAATGATATCATCTGGGCTTATCAATTCATGTTAGTAGAAGGCTGAAAGGCAGCTGAGAGCTATGTGGACTGTGGAGTCCCAATTCAAGAGGCTTCAGAGGGAAGTGAGGACTCTAACAGTAAATAGGCTGGAGGCCATTCTTGTATTATGGGAAAGAATGTGGCAGCTTTTTGACCTAGCCTTAAGAATTTGCCTGAGGCTAAATGAAAAGTAAATGGCTAATTTCTTCAGAGGATGAGATTTCAAGAGAGCCTAGAATACTGATTCTATTTCATGGTTGTTTGTAATCACCCTTATGTGGGTTTACAATGAGAGAGTAAATGAGGAAAAAATACACAGTTTAAAGAAAAAAAGAGTGCCAGGATATTTATTATTGAAGACAAATATTGTGTTGAAAGAGATAAGGAGAGTTCTCAGCTGTTCCTGCCTTCATGCCTTTGCTCTGCCATCATGGACTCAAGCCCTCATGAACTGAGAGCCTAACCAAATGCTTTATTTATTTATTTAACAATGTATTTTCATGTGCTTCATCATTCCTAAAACTTTCTGGATGCTCCCTGTCTCCTCACCCTCCCATCATTATGTTCTCTTCTCTCTTTTAAAAAGAAAGTTTTTTAAAACTCACAAAAAACATAAAAATAAAAATCAAAGCAAATAGTCAAAAGACAAAGAAAACCCCAAAACAATTGAGTTTAATATTGACCAACCACTCTTGGACATGGGGACTGCCCTGGAGTATGGTTTATATACCTAGTTAGACTCCATTGGGGGAAAAAACTGATTTTCCCTTTGCCACTGAAGACCCACTGCAAATTAATAAAATTAATGATAAATAGATAGATGGATAGATAGATAGATAGTAGATAGATAGATAGATAGATAGATAGATAGATAGATAGATAGATAGATAGATAGATACTTAACCTTTTGGTTAAGGATGGGACCTTGTATCTAATTTCCCTATGCAATGCTGCAACCCCATCTGGCTTCACATGTATAGGTCTGGTTTGTGCCACTACAGACTCTGTTAGTACATATGTGCATCTCTCCTGCTTATCTTGAAGACACTGGCTTTTCTTTTCTTTTTCTCTTTTTTTTGGAGCCACTTCTAGCTCTTACAGTCTTCCTTCCTCTTCTATATCAATCCATGGGATTGACGAAGATATAACATTTAGGAGTGAGAGCTCCAATGTCTCTCACTCTTGGAGCATTGTCCATTTGTGGGTCTCTTTGTTAATTCTCATACTAAATTGAAGAAACTTTTCTGATGTGTGTTGAATGAGGCACTCATCTATGGGTATATAATTATTACATTAGTTAACTTTAATTTCTCTGTTCCTTTAACAGAATAGTAATCGTAAGCTTTCTGCTGGTCCCATGACCTATCTAGTCTCAGATTCCTGGTACCTTAGCGTTGTCAAGTATGGGTTCCATCTCATGGAATCTGCTTTAAATCCAATAAAAAGTACTTGATTTCTCACATAACATTTGTACTACTCAGTGAAAGAGGTATCTTGATAGAGGGAGACATCATGGGGATAGGAAGAAACCTGGTGCTAGGGAAGTTCCCAGGAATCCACAAGGATGACCCCAGCATAGACTACTAGCAATAGTGGAGAGGGTGCCTGAGCTGGCCTACCCTGGTAATCAAATTTGTGAATATCCTAACTGTCATCATAGAGCCTCCATCCAGTAACTGATGGAAGCAAATCCATAGCCAAGCACTAGACCGAGCTCCAGGAGTCTAGACAAAGAGAGGAAAGAGGGATTCTATGAGCAAGAGGGGTGGGTCAAGATCATGATAGGGAAATCTACAGAGACAACCAAACCAAATTAGTGGGAACTCAGGAACGTTAAACCAAAAACTGTGGAACCTGCCTGGGACTGACTGGACTAGGCCCTCTGCATAAATGAGACAGCTTTGTAACTTGGTCTGTTTAAGGGCCCCCTTGTAGTGGGATCAGTATCTATCCCTGGTACATGAGCTGGCTTTTTGGAGCCCATTACCTATGGTGGGACATCTTGCATTCCTTGAGGCAGGGGGAGGGGCTTGGACCTGCCTGAACTGAATGTATCAGGCTTTCCTGACTCCCCATGGGAGGCCTTACCTTTATGGAGGAGGGGACGGGAAGGGGGGGTACGGGGGGGGGCGGGTTGGGGGAAAGGCTGGGGAGAGCAGGAGGAGGGATGAGAGGGTGATCTATGGTTGGTATATAAAATGAATAAAAATTTTCTTAATTAAAAAAAGCAAAATAAATAAATAAAAACAACAACAACCCCCAAAAGTGCTACTATTACACTAGTACACCAGGCAGGATGGTCACTGTAGCAGGTCTCAGAACATTTAACTGGGTGATTACCTTTCTCCCAAAGTAGCGTGCAATGTATCTTTCAGCACCATGAACACTAGTAAAAGGGAATGAAGTTTCTATTTATGTACTGGTTGAACTTCTCAATGGTTGAAGATGTAAGTGAATATTGTTCTCAGAAATAGGGCCTTATTATAAAGTTATAAAGAGCGGCCAGTAGTCTTGGCACTAGTCTATGAGGTTTTTACTTGATGGCATAAGATGTCTACTTGGGGCACTATCTCCCCCAATATTTGATCACTCCATTAATATTTCTTCCATATATATATGGAAATTTCTACTGTAGTGAGATTACACAGTTTTTCAAATGGCTTTTGGTGTTAATCATCCTCCCCATATTTCCTCCTTTATTCTTCTATCTCATTCCTATTTAATATTTCTATTTTAGTTTTCTCTTTATCTTTTATTTACCATTCCATGGAAGATCCCATCTTATCCACTGGTTCCTTACTAAGTGACCTAACCTCTATGATGATTTAGAATGCAGCACATACATCAAAAGCTTGAAAGCTTACATATGAAAGAAAACATGCAATACTTGTCTTCTTGGGTCTGGATTACCTCACTCATATTGATTTTTCAAGCTCCATCCAGTTGCATACAAATGTTTACATTTCATTTTTCTTAACACCTGAATAATATTGCATTGTATAAATGTATGGCATTTTTATTATCCATTTATCAGTGGATAATGGATATTATAAATAAACACTTAGATATGGACATCTAAGCTGTTTATAATTTCAGTCTATAATGAATAGAACAGTAACAAAAGTGGATGAACACATATCTATCCCTGTAGTGGAATATAGAATCCTTTGGGTATATGCCCAAGATGGGTATTGCTGGACCTGAGGATGATCTCTTCCTAGATTCCCGAGGAACTGCAGCACTGATTTCTATAGTGGCTGTGCCAGTTGCAGTCCCACCAGTGATGCAGTGCTCCACTTTGCCCGCATTCTCATCAGCGCTTGTTTTTTTATTGATCTTGGCTATTCTGATTGTGCAAGATGAAATACCAAAGCAGTTTTAGTTTTCCTTCTGGCTAATAATATTGAACCTTTCCTTAATAAAGTGTTTCTCTGTCAGTTGTGTTTCATCTCTTGAGAACTGTCTAATTACTTCTGCATCTCATTTTTAATTTGATAGTTTTTTTCCTCAATGTTGAGTTTTTTTAGATCTTTACAAATTTTTTTATACATTTGACATACCAACCATAGATACCCCTCTCATCCCTCCTCTCTCTCCCCCACCTTCCCCCCAATCCTGTTGTGATATATGGTGTACCCTAATAAACTCGCCTGAGGATCAGAGGACAGAGCCAGCCACTACATTAGACATAGAGATCAGTCAGTAGTGGCACATACCTTTAATCCCAGCACTTGAGATTTCATGCCTTTGCTTGGGAAGCACACATGCCTTTAATCCCAGGAAGTTATATGGCAGGACAGAGAAAGGTGTATACAAGGCATGAGGAAATAGAAACTCTCTCTCTCTCTCTCTCTCTCTCTCTCTCTCTCTCTCTCTCTCTCTCTCTCTCTCTCTCTCTCTCTCTTTAGGCTGAGGATTTCATAGAGATGAGAACTAGTGCCTGGATACTCTGCTTCTCTGATCTTTCCGCTTTCACCATTATATCCATCCATTTTTTTAAAATTAAAAGGCAATCTAAGATTCAAACACCATCATCCCTCATCCCCTCCTTCAGCAGGGTAAGTTCTCCCACCGGGGTACATCTAAGCCTGGTACATTCAGTTGAGGAAGGACCAAGCCCTCCCTGCTTTGTCAGGGGTGAACAAGGTGTCTGACCATAGGTGATGGGATCCAGAAAGTTGGCTCATGCACTAGGGATAGAACCTGGTCACACTGCCAGCCACTGAGCCCTCTCCAGACCCTTTTTAGTTCTTTTTAGATTTTAGATACTAAGCCCCAATCAGAGTCATAATTGGTAAACATTTTCTGACTCTGTAAGGTGCCCTTTACTTTAACCCATGGGTCTTTTGCCATGCAGAGGATTTTCAGCTTCATCTGGTCCTGCTTATTACTTGTTTGACTTATAGCCTGTGCTATTAGGGTCCTCTACAGAAAATATTTTTCGTGTCAATGATTTCAAGACTTGTCTCAGCTTTTTTTTTTTTTTTATCAGATTCAGGATATCTGGTCTGATGTTGATGTTCTTGATTCCTTTGGGGTGGAGTTTTGCACAGGGTGACAAATACGGGTTTACTTGATTCTTCTACATGCAGCCCTCTATTTTGACCACTTCCATTTATTCAAGATGCTGTCTTTTCTTGTGTGTATTTGTTTTTTTTTGCTTCTTTAATAAAAATAGGGTGTCTGTAGATATGTAGGATTATGCCTATGTCTTCAGTTTGAATCCTTGATAATGTGTTTGTTTTGATACCTATACTATACTAGTTTAATTTTATTACTATAGCTCTATAACACAACTTGAAATGTGGGGTGGCAATAATTTCAGCACTTCTTTTATTATTTAGGATTGTTTTTAGCTATCTTGGGATTTTTTTAGTTTCTGTATAAAGTTGAAGCTTGTCTTTTCATTTCTGTGAAGAATTGTGTTGGACTCTTAATGGGAATTGCATTGAATATGTATATTACTTTTGGTAGAACTGACATTTCCACTATATTAATCCTATTGATCCAAGAGCATGGGCCACTTTTCCATTTTTCTGGTTTTTTTCACAGTTTCTTTCTTCAGTAATAAAACTTTGAAAGTTTTATTAAAAACATCTTTCACTTGCTTGGCTAGAATTATCCCAAGGGTTGTTTTGTTTTCTTTTTGGCTACTATGAAAAGTACTGTTTCCTGGATGTCTTTTTGTTACAGTTTTCATTTGTACATATACCTACTGATTTTAGTGTGTTGATTTGGTATTCTGCTACTTTCTGTAAGTATTTATCAGCTCTAGACATTTCCTAGTGTCATCTCTGGGGTCTTTTATGTATAAAATCATATCACTTGTAAGTATGGATACTTTGACTTCTTTTTCATAGTTGTATCCACTTCATATCTTTAAGTTGTCTTAGCTCTAGCTAAGACTACAGTGCTTTTTGAATAGGTGTAGAGGGAAAGTCTTGATCCTGGTTTTAGTAAAAATGCTTCTGTTTATTTGTTTACATATTTCTATTTCATCAATTTAAGTCTAGATTTTGATTATTTCTTGCTCTCTATGCTTTTTTGGGTACTAATTCTTCATGCTGTTCTTGAGTGTTCAGGTGTGTCATTGTTACTAAAATAAGATTTCTCTATACTTAAAAATGCAAGAATTTAGAGCTATGAACTTGCTATATGTTTCAGTACATTGTACTTCCTTCTCTTTCATTGCAAAAAGTTGTTATTTTTCTTGTTGAATTTTATCTGGACCCAATTTTCATTCATCAGTTAGTTATTCAGTTTCTAAGAGTTTGTGTTCTTTCTGCTATCTTCATTGTTGTTGAAATCTAGCTTTAATTCATGATGGTTAGATTGGATGCTGGGTAGTATTTAAAATATCTTATATCTGTTGAGACTTGCTTTGTGTTCACATATTGGTTAATTTTAGAGAAAGTTTTTGAGCTGCTGAGAAGAAAATATAGTGTTTGGTGGAATGTTCTGCACATGTCTGATAGGTCTAATTACTTTATGATGTTAACTCTAATGTTTCTTTGTTTTGTTTTTGTCATGATGATATGTCTATTTGTGAAAGTGGAGTATTGAACTCATTACCCACTATCATGATTTGAGATTAAATATGTGATTTTGTCTGTGATAGTGTTTCTTTTATTAACTTGGGTACACTAGTGTTTGGTACATTAATATGTATATTTGTAATATTCTTTTGGTGGAGGCTTTTTCCTTTAATGAGTATGTGGTATCTTTCCCCATTTCTTCTGATTAGTTTTGGTTAGGAGGCTAATTTTGTCAGATATTATAATAGCTACTACCTTCTTGTGTAGCTATTATAAGTTCCTTCTTGAGTCCATTGCTTTGAATAACTTTCTCTATATTTTTATCCTGAGGTGATGTTTAT
This sequence comes from Peromyscus maniculatus bairdii, assembly GCF_049852395.1. Lineage (NCBI taxonomy): Eukaryota > Metazoa > Chordata > Mammalia > Rodentia > Cricetidae > Peromyscus > Peromyscus maniculatus. The sequence goes on along the minus strand of NC_134860.1, from coordinate 47,788,780 downwards.
CCACAATGGAGAAATATGTATCTTGGGTGCAGGAAAGGTGGAGCCTATTTTCTAATCCAACCTGGTAATCTGTGTCTTCTCATTGAGGAATTGAGAACATCAGTATTTAGAGTTCTTAGTGAGCAGTGTTTATTGATTCCTGTTATTTTGTGAGTATTTTCTCCTCTTTTGGTTTACTGTTCTTAGATTAACTTTTCCTTGTGACCTCTTAGTTGTAGTTAACCTGTTCAAACTTGTGTTTTCTTCCTAGTGCTTTTCTGTATAGCTGATTAGTAGATAGAAACTTCTTAAATTGGTTTTGTCATGAAATGTTTTTCTGCCTCTGCCTATTGTGGTTGATAGTTTTGGTGGGCAGAGTAACCTCAGCTAGCATCTATCTTCTCTCGGAGTTTGCAGGACATATATGTCCTGGATTTCACAGTCTCCATCAAAAAGCCCAGTGTTACCCTAATAATCATTAGTTCATCTTTTTCTTTTGTAGTTTTCGGTATCCCTTCTTTGCTCTGTACATTTAGTGCTTTAGTTATTAAAGGATGCCATAAAGGAGAGATTATCTTCAGTACAATACTAGAAGAACATTTCCCAAATCTAGAAAAAGATAACCCCATCTGACTTGTCATGACTTGTTCATGTGTATATATATACAATCACATATATATATATATATATGATTGACCAAATACAATATATTATATATATATGAGATTGACCAAACACAAAACAGATGAGACCATCAAAGAATTTCTTCATGATATAATCTAGTTAAGATGTAATGAATAACAGAACACTGGCTCTACAAGGAATACAAGCAGCCAGAGAGAAAGGTCAAATAAGTTAGTAAAGGAAGATCCATTGTTCATAATTTATTATAAAAAAAAAAAAACAGGTAATTATCCCACAAATCATAAATACTCACCACACTAAATGTACTAAGCTGGTTGTATCCACATATCTGTGCAATTATACACATGTGTGATAATTATTTTTTTAAAAAGGACGTGATTTTGCAATAGAGTGAGAGGTGTACATGGAAGGGGTGGGAGGGATAAAATTGAAGTGTAGATATGATGCAATTATATTGTAATAAAAATAAATGCATATATTTATTTTTAAAGAAAGAATAAGAAAAGACTATTACGCAGAAACCTTTAAAGCCAGAAGTGCCTTCAAGATGCACTCCAAGTCCCAAAGACAACTATCCAACTGACTCTGCTCAGCACAATTATTTAATAATATTAAAGAGAAATGAAAAATTTCCAGGGTAAAAACAGATGAGAGGAAGTTATGGCTACTAAACCAGCTCTACAGAGAATACTAGAAGCAATACTTCAGTATGAAGAGAATGATAAAAAGAGCCAAGAGACTACAGGAAACAAATAAATAATGCCAGAATAATTAAACAAAAGAGACTTGAGAAAATACCACAAAATCAACAAAATGGAAGGAAATAGACAACTTTCAGTAATAGTCCTGAATATTAATAATCTTAATTCCCCAGTAAAAAACATAGTCAGATTCAATTAGAAAACAGGATCCCCCTTTTTGCTCCTGCATTAGGTAACTTTTGGTTGGTGCAATAAAATACTCCAACCAAGGCAACTTCTAGAAAAAGAGTTTATTTGAGTTAAGGGTTTCAGAGGGATGAGTCCATCATAGTGGGGAGGCATGGTAAAAAGCAGAAGACATTGTGTGAAAGTGAGAAGCAGAGAGACAACTTTTTCAAAGATAAACATGAAGTAGAAAGAGGGTGAACTGGGTGTAAGGCAAGGCTATATTACTTCAAAGCTCAGTAATGTACTTCTTTTGGCAAGACTACACCTCCTAAAGCTCCTCCCCAAAGTGTTACCACCTGAGAACGCAGAAAATCCTTCATTGCCACTTGTATGCTTATATGTATTAATTAAAATGTATTAATTAAATTTTCTTCTACCAGACTTCAAGTGCACAGTCTCATAGGAAGTCCTTCAAATATTTGAGTTGAGATGTGTAGAATAAGGGATGAAAATATAGTTTTATTCTTCTGCACATACATATCCAGTTTTCCTAATACCATTTGTTAAACATGTCTTTCCTCCAATGTGCAGTATTTTAGAGCCTCCTTATAAAAAAATAAGTGGCCATAAATGCATGAATTCTAATCTGCTTATTCTATTATTTTCCATTGATCTATGCATCTGCTTTTGTGCCAGTATCAGACTATTTTAATTACAACAGCTCTGTACTATAGATTGAGATTGAGTATGATATTTCTTCTAGTATTATTAAATAATTTTTGAAAATATTTCAAATCTCCAATTTCCTGCATGATCTACAATTTAATTTATATATAAATTACATGTGGAGGATGTACTCAAAATTGTTTATGAATTTATTCTTTGAAAAATATATACAAAAATGGCAATTAACAGGAATGATTTGAGGTAATGTAAGAAAAAGGAAGCTCCATTCAATAAAATGATTGTAAACTTATTACATCAACACCAGTTAACCAAGGATTTTATGGTTGCTATATTCATGGCACCACACAGACAGAAATACAGCTCATTTTGAGGCCATGAATTAAATGCAAGCATCTCTCTTGGTCATGCTAAAGTTGCAATAGCCTCATTTTTTAACAACTCCCACTGAGGTTTGGATTCCCAGTACTCCCAAAAATCTGTTTCCAGTAATTGGTCCACATCTTTAAAGGAAGTGAAGGATACTCTGTAGAATGGTATGCAGGCCATTACAGAAAATAGAAAGCATATTTTCAATTTTAAATATTACTTTGAGTATGATGATCTTCATACTGTATGTTAGGAAAGGTAAGTGAAAATATTGTAGAAAACAAATTCATTAATTTTATTAAGACTAAGATGGTATTTTAATGAATTGTGTTGGCCAGAGGAAGGTTTTAGGTTTTGATGCATCAAATCCTCCAACTGAGGGCTAACTTAACACCACTTCTCAGTAAGCCAGATTAACAATTACTGTGAAAATTGAAAGAAAATATTCTCTCAATATTATACTGCAGAAAAAAAGGTGTTATTAGATTGCCATTCACTAATTATGGTGAATATAAGAACTTTTATATGGATAGAAGTTCAAAAGACAATTGAAAATTACCGGCTAGGGCTATTGTTCTTTTCAAGATTCAGGTGGCTGACAGAGTACATAAATATATGTGTATGTTCACAGTTTGAGAAGGAAATAGAGGGTGATTTTGTGATCTAAACTGGCTATTTAGAAAATCTCTGTAAAAGAAATTCTTAGACCATAAATGGAAAAAAATGATCATTAAGTAAAGGGAGAGATATAAGATATTTTACATTCAAATTAAAGAAGAAAATGTAAATAAATTAAGAATTTCATTATGAAAATTCTCCATAGTAGGAAAAGCAGAATAACTATTTTCCAAATAAATGAGGCAGCCTAAGGTGTATATCCCAACAAAAGACTGCAATAAATGAAAATTATATTAGATATGAATCTGTAACATGCTTTTGATTATCTCAGAGGGAAATGCATTTGCACAAGCAATTGGATAGCACTATAAAGATGTACTTAATACACTTATTTTATAATTGGTCATATATTATTATATTATACCCTTTTGGTTTACTGACTATAAAGTTTATTTCACATTTGAAGGTGTCAAATGGAAATGATCTTGATTTTGTTTTACGTAAGTCCTACACTAAGTTAAGGGTTTTCTCTTATAGATTATTTTCCTTTTAATCATGTGTTTCTAGATTATAAGCTCTCTGTATAACTGTTTCATAAGAACAATTGTAATTAATTATATTTTTAAGATATCTCTTTTTGTGGTTGAATTGTATCTTCTAAGAAATTCACATGAAACATATGAGTTCAAAGAATATTTAATAATTTGATTATAAAATATATCCTTTCCATTTTGGAGGCATGTGGCATGTTAGCATAAACCCAGATTCTGGTGTCAGATTAACTAGTTTTAAGTACAAGCATCCATTCTTATGAGCTATAATCATCAAAGTGTTAATAAATTGTATATCATAGCTTCCTTATATGTACATGGCAAGAATAATGCTTTTGTATCATGTGTTTGCTATGAACACTAAACACTTTTAATGTTCATTATATATTTAGAATGAAGCCTAACACTAAGCAATCCCTTTACTATAATTAATAATGTTTTATTACTCCAAAATTATGATGTCTAAAGATCATGGTAAGCTAGTTTAGCAATAAACAAAGCAACACAAGCAGAATCTATACATGAAAACTGAGACACCTTGTTATTTGCCCCTAAACCAGCAGATGCAAACATTTACCCCAAGAACTCTTTGTTGTGAATTGGCAGTGTGGCATTTGAGGACACAAGCTCAAAGCCATCTGTGTCTGGGTCTGCATTTCTTTTAGAAAACATAAAAAGAGGATTTAAATTTTTAAAATAAATTTGAAGATTGGTTTCCATGTATAAATTGAATTCTACCATGCTTCTGTTTGTTCCAAACACACTGAATACAGAGCAATGTATTTACTGTTACAATTCAATATTCCTCATTGATTTGAATAACCCAAATGCGATGAATCTGAAACTGGAGACTGTGATAAATTAGAGGCAAAATAGTTATTACCATCTAATACTTTTATTTCTGCGTGAACAAATTAATGGGACAAATGAGGATTTACTAAAATATGTCATTTGATAAGATAAAATGATAGAACTTTCATTCTCTCAAATGCTTTCTATTTTGTACAAGAATATTGTTTTAAAATGTTGTGATACATAAAATCACTTCAACTTATACTCTGATATGTTGATATGTCAGACATTGCATGTTTTCAAATCATCAGTTGATATTGTCAACAAATAGTAAAACTGTAAACATACTGACAGTAACTGTGGCTTGCTTTTGTTTTCCACCTCCTTGTATTTTAAGAACTTCCAGAAGCTTTCTGAATGGAATAAATGGATTATGAAAATGGATCAGCTGTGACAGAATTTATTTTAGTGGGATTTTCTGGAGGTTGGCAACTTCAAACCGTCTTCTTTGTGACATTTTCTTTGATCTATTTTGCTACTGTGGTGGGCAACATTCTTATTATAGTCACAGTGACAGCTAATGCTACTCTTCATTCTCCCATGTACTTTCTTCTTGGAAATCTCTCTTTTCTGGACATGTGTATTGCTACTGTCACAACACCAAAAATGATCAGAGACTTGCTTGCAGAACACAAGAGCATCTCTGTATGGGGCTGCATGGCTCAGATGTTCTTCATGCACTTCTTTGGGGGTGCTGAAATGACACTTTTGATAGTCATGGCCTTTGATAGATATGTGGCTATATGCAAACCCTTGCACTACAGGATAATCATGAGTCAAAGATTGCTGAATACATTTGTAATACTTTCCTGGACCATTGGTTTCATACACACCATGAGCCAGATGGTATTGACAGTGAACTTGCCTTTCTGTGGACACAACATTGTAAATAACATATTTTGTGATCTCCCCCTGGTGATCAAGCTTGCTTGTATTGAAACAAACACTCTGGAGTTGTTCGTCATTGCTGACAGTGGGCTGCTGTCTTTCATCTGTTTCATCCTCTTGCTTGTTTCTTACACTGTCATTCTGGTCACTGTGAGGCACAAATCACCTGGCAGGCTTTCCAAGGCTCTGTCTACATTGTCTGCTCATATAATTGTGGTTACTCTGTTCTTTGGACCCTGTATCTTCATCTATGCCTGGCCATTTGGTAGTTTTGCAAGCAGTAAAGTGCTTGCTGTATTTTATACTGTTATCACTCCCTTACTGAACCCTCTTATTTACACACTGAGAAATCAGGAAATGAAAAAAGCCATGAGAAAATTATGGATCCAACAAGTTAGCTTTGAGTAGAACATATAAATTGAACTGTACATGATTACTATGGTTAGATAAATTAATGACTATGGATAATGTATTGTTCTACTTTTATATTTAAGCCATATACCAATAAAGAGAAATTGCTACTAATATATTATTGTCTCATTCATAGTGATGGTTTAATGTTATTTTTCAGCATTTTTACTTTGCATATTTTCTAATAATGAACATTTCCCTTATTTGAATTATGAAATCTAACAAAAACCTTCATTAAATCATGAGATGTAATACAAATTTTGGTACCCTGCATATATATCCTGACACTAAATATGGCACTATTCGTAATATATATGCTTTCATCAGATACAGAGTTCTAATGCAGCTAGTCCAGTGTCAGATCTGGCGGCAGCAGCCATTTGGTCCTCTGTACTTTGGATGACAGTGACCTGCCCCAAGTGTGAAGACCCACAGAGGCTTGCTAGTGAGAACTTACTCAGGGTCACAGAATCTGAGCTTGCATTACCCAGCAGAACTGCATAATGGGATTATTTGACCATGGTTGTGGTTACCAGGTGTTTGGAAGGGTCTACACTTGGCTGTACGTTATTGCTTTGATCTTGCAAGGGAGAGATCTTTTGCGTCTCCCATGGGCATTGTTTAAAAAGCCCTTTTGAATAAATGAAGAGGCTGTTGGGTATTTACCCTGGTTCTCACAAAGCTATCCTGTGTTTCTGTTTTTCTTCTTGGCTAGGCCTATCTTTCTATCTAATATTTTCTTATCCCTCTGTTCTCCTCATAAGAACCCTTTCAAAAGGTGGGAGCTGGCCTCCCACACCCAAGCAGAATTCAATAGCTTCTTCAGAGACAGGATTATCTAGAGTACCAAATTCACAAGCTTAGCTGAGATAAACAGTACCAGAAAGAACAGAAAAAGAGGGCCTATTACTTTTCCTAAGTTCCTGGAATTTGAATGAAGCTCAAAGACTTGGCTCTCTCATAGAAAAACCACTCTGACTGAGCAATTTTCAAGTATGTTTTTCCCAAGGAAGTGTTCAAGTGCTAACTCAAGGAACTAACTCAGGGCTATAATGTAGAGGGCACAAGTTCCTTGTGCTCACAGATAGCAGCTTGGAAAACTAGAATTGGATGTAGTTAATAACCTAGTGATCTTTGGCTATCTATAGGGCCAGAAGTCAACAGAATCCCCCAGACCCTTGAGTACTGTTTCTCAATCAATAGAACCCATTATTATGAAAGAGGTCCCATATACTGGCAAAAGAGTTTACTATTATGCTTATCCCTGATTCTTCCTCCATAGACCTTTACCCTGACTGTGGTTTCTCATACTGACTTTATTGTAATCATTATCATGTAAAAAAAAAAAAAAGTTCCTTAGATATGTGAAAAATAAAATGCTCAGGGTCAGACCCTAGAAATTTGAAACAAGACCACCTAACTAAGTTGTGTTGAACCAGATATTTTTCTTGCCTCATGCAGAACATTCCTCGGCCTGCCTTAGCATTTGCTGGGACACGGCTTCTTATTGTGGAGAAGCAGAACAATTTCCCTTGGTAGTTTGGATCAATCACCCCCTCCTAACAGCATTATTCATTAAGAAGCCTGTTTGATTAGGGGCATTTGAAGTTCAAAATGGTCAAAGCAAGTGTGAGCTTCCAATTCAATGGAATATTTGTTATCTTTCCCAGCTAGAGCACTCTCAAATTTGGAACCAAAAATTCTAGGGCAGGAGACTATAAGGTCACTAGAATAGGAAACAAAAACTTTCCTAGTGGATAATTAGGCATAATAGTGAAAGGAAATATTCCCATTTACACTCCTTGATTCCTAGTCCCACGAATCCTGGCTATGGGAGATGTGGGCCCGCAGTAGCATTTTCTTGGCTGTGAAGTAAATTTCTATGTCAGAAGCATTACTTTGTTGAACATCATGACATTGGATAAGATATTTTTTAAATCTAGGGATAATAGTTTTGCCAGATGCATTAGTGCAGAAAAGGCGAATTCAAAAGTAGAATAAGTATCTCTTTCAGTAAGGACAAAGCATGGCCATTTCTACAAAAGAATTGATTCAATATTGTTAACTTGTCTCCAGGTTATTGTTTGGTAACTCTGGAAAATGAAGCCATATTGGGGGCTTAGTATTGTCTCTGCTGTTGGCAGATTTGGCTCTCAGCAGTAGATATAGTGAGATCAGTCTTGATAAGTAGAGCTCTACCCCATGAAGAATCTCCATCTCTATCAACATGAGCACTTTTTTCATGGGCTCACTAGGAAATACAGGAATAACCAGGTAATGAGGCTGACTGTTGACAGAATGTGTTATCCTATCTTCTTGATTATTGACTTCCTCCTTAGCTGAAGTCACCTATTGGGACAAAGTATCTTCAAATCTTCTACCCATTCAAAGAGATCTATGCACATATTTCTCACAAAAAAGTCTTTTTCACCAGATTCCTTGTCATGTTCTTTGAAAGTCCATGACAATCAAGCAAATGATTGGCTACAGCCAATGAACCAGTAAGCAATTATACATCTAGCCATTTCCCCTTCCAAGCAAAAGTACAACCATGTGTACTGCCCAAAGTTGTGCCCACTGTGAAGATTTTTCAAGATTTCTTCAAGATTGTTCCAGAGAGTGGTTATAGTGTACAAGTTTTACCTTCTAGAAAGTGTGTGCATAAAATGCAGGCTCATCAACAAACATTGCTCTGGTTTTCTCTTCCTCACTCAAACAATCAGAGAGACACCCCATTAAACTATAAGTGCATTCATGGGAGCAAAAGGTATTATAACAGTAGAAACCTGTACATTTGGGCAACTAATTCATGTAAATTGCTTAAGCCCTCAGAATCTTCTCAGGTGCGATCATGTATATACCTTTACTTTTAACAGATTACTGCTGTGCATACTCGACTTTAGGGATTAATTTTTTAGTTAATACCAAGCCAAAGAAGGGAAGTTCATGTTGCATGGTAAATTGGTGGCCCATTGTTAAATGTTCAGTTTTCATTAAGTCCCAATTGTGTGCCAAAAGTTGTATCTCAAGGAAAAATAATCATCTGAGCTAATGGAATAGTCTTGCTCTTTCGTCCTAAAGGTCTTCTCTGTGATTTACATATAGGGGATCTCCCAAGTCTTCAAAATAGTTTACCTATCTACCACTGACACATCAAGTATCACCAGGTCTACTAGATTATATGGGTTAAGTGGTTGAGCAGTCTTCACAGTGGCCTAAACCTATTGAAGAGCCTTCTGCTATTCCAGTATCCTCTGAGAACCATCATCTTTCCAAGTCATTTTGTATATGGTAGAGTACACATAAAATGAGAAATGTGTAATCTCTAGGATTCACATAGGCCCAGTAAATGTTGTGCTTCTTTTTTAGTGGTGGAATCGGCCAAGTGCAAAAACTTATTCTTCACTTTAGAAGGAATATCTCTGAATGTCCCCAAACATTGGATTCCTTGCAGGTGGCCATGTCAGGAGCAACAGGTGGCAAATGAGGTTTATGATGTCATCCAACCAGGAGGCATTCCCCTGGTGGATAATTCTCCCTTAGGCAAGGCCCCCTAAGACCACTGACCCTGGAATTCAGACCATCAATATTTAGAGTACTTAGTGAGCAGCATTTATTGATACTTCTTTCTGAGGAGTGTTTATTGATTCCTGTTAATTTTTGTTATTTTTGTGAGTATTTTACTCTCTTTTGATTCATTGTTCTTAGATTATTTGTTCCCTGTGACCTCTTAGTTTTAGTTAACCTCTTCAGACTTATATTTTCCTTCTAATATCTTTCTGTACAGCTGGGTTGGTAGATAGATATTGCTTAATTATTTTTTGGTCATGTGTGGGGTGTTTACCCACCAACCCCACAACTCCCAAGAGTTTTCCTCAGTGCGAGCATCAGGAAATATTAGATAGAAGGATTTATATTGCTAAGAATATTGCAGAGATAAACAGATAGAAAATAAAGGATAGCCTCGAGAGGGCCTGGAAACTTTTCCAATGGGCCCTGACTGTCTCTGCCCCAGGGCATTAATAGAGATGCCAAGGGGTGAAGCAAAAGACCTTCCCACCCCCCGAGCACAGCCAAGTGCAGACCATCTCAGACACCTGCACTCAAGCCCATGGTCCTAATCATCCTCACTTTGCGAACCTGCTGGGTAAAAGCCACGAGGAACCTGAAAACGGGCTGCCACAGTCATGGAATATATTTCTTCGTCTGCCAATTGTGATTGATAGTTTTGGTGATTAAAATAACCTGAGTTGGCATCTAAGTTTCCTCCGAGTTTGTAGATCATATGTCCTGACCTTTCTGGCTTTTATAGTCTCCATCAGAATGCCAGGTATTCTGCTAATATATGTTACTTGGTCTTCCTTTTGCTGTATTTAGTATCATTCTTTGTTGTGCACAGTTAACTTTTTAATTATTATGTATCATGAGGATTTTCTTCTCTGGTCCTGACCATTTGGTATTCTATGCTCTTCTAGCATCTTGACAGGTATCTCTTTCTTTAAATTGGAAAAAAAATTCTTCTATGATTTTTAAAAAAAATATATTGTGTGCTTCTGTGCTGTTTTTCTTCTGCCTTTCTGCATATTATTCATAGGTTTAGTCTTTTCACATTGTCCTTAATTCTCTGGCTGCAGTAAGACTAAGATTAATTCTATAGAGACAAGAATGGAGGACAGTAAGGATAATGAAAATTGCCTTTATGAATCCCAACCTATAGTGGCCAATAGAGATTCCTGGTAGAAAGAGTTTCTATAGGTCATCAGATAACACAGAGGAATTGTTGTGGGATGTCTTTATATATGCTGTGAATATGTGTTGCTCTGAATTGTTGATAGATAAAGCTGTTTGGCCAATGATGAGGCAGAATAAGGTTAGGCAGTACATTCGAACTCGATAAAGAGGAGAAGAAAGGAAAGTGGGACAGAAGCTACAAGCAACCACCAGGAGAAGCAAGATGTGAAAGTACCAGTAAGCCACCAAGTCACATGGCAATGCATAGATTAATAGAAATGAGCTAAGTTAAGTTGTAAGAGCTAGCTAGCAAGAATCCTGAGTCATTAGGCCATACAGTTTGTAAGTAATATAAGCCTCTGTGTGTTTATTTGGATCCAAGTAGCTACGAGACTAGGAGGGACACAGGAAAACTTCCGACTACAATTAGCACCCATCATCAGGTATTGATCCACAAAGACCTGATAAAGCTTAAAAGGGATTCTTTTTTAAGGATTCTTAAAGCACAGAAATAGAATTGCACTGGGCTTTCTGATATTGCAGTCTCATGCTAACAGCAGTGCAGAGACTTGTCTCTGGACAAATGGTGTTGGCAGAACTGGCTGTCAACATGCAGAAGATTGCAAATAAATCCATATCTTTCACCATGCACAAAACTCAAGTACAAGTTGGTCAAAGACCTCAACATAAATCCAGCTACACTGAACCTGATAGAGGAAAAGTCAGAAGCAGCCTAAAAAGCATTGCCACAGGAGACATCTTCCTAAATATAACACCAGTAGCACAGACACTGAGAGCAACAATTAATAAATGGGACCTCCTCAAAATGAGAAGCTTCTTTAAAGCAAAGGACACAGTAAATAAGACAAAACAACAGCCTACAGAATGGGAAAAGATCTTTACCAACCCCACATCTGACAGAGGACTGATCTCCAAAATATATAAACACAACAGACTAGACAGCAAAATAGTAAAAAATCCAATTAAAGAATGGGCTACAGATCTAAATAGAGAATTCTCAACAGAATCCCAAATGGATGAAAGACATTTAAGAAATTGCTTAACATCTTTGGGCAACAGGAAAATGCAAATCAAAATGACTTTGAGATACCATCTTACACCTGTCAGAATGGCTAAGATAAAAAACACTGATGAGAGCTTATGTTGGAGAGAATGTGGAACAAGGGGAACACTCCTCACTGTTGGTGGGAGTGTAAACTTTTACAGCCACTTTGGAGACTAGTATGGCAGTTTCTCAGAAAATTGGGAATCAATCAACCCCAAGACCCAATGATATAACTCTTGGGCATATACCCAAGGGATGCTCAATCATACCACAAGGACACTTGCTCAACTATGTTCATAGCAGCATTATTGATAATAACCAGAACCTAGAAGCAACCTAGATACCTTAAAGCTGAAGAATGGACAAAGAAAATGTGGTACATGTACACAATGGAGTATTACTCAGCTGTAAAAAAAAACAAAACAATGACATCATGAAATTTGCAGGCAAATGGATGAAACTAGAAAATATCATCCTGAGTGAGGTATCCCAGACTCAAATAGACAAACATGGTCTGTACTCAATCATAAATGGATACTAGAAGTAAAGCAAAGGATAATGAGACTACAACCCACAGCTCCAGAGAAGCTAGGAAACAAGGAGAACCCAAAGAGGGATGTACAGATCTGCTTGAGAAGGGAAAACAGAGGAGATCCCCATGAGTAAACTGGAGATGAGGAGGAAGGGCAATAAAGGTAAGGGATGGATGATTAGAACATGTTGGAACTTGATGGCTGAGCTGGGGGAGGGATGGTGTGGGAGAACAATGAAAGAGATACCTTGATAGAGGAAGACACTATGGGCAGAAATCTGGTGCTAGGAAATTCCTCAGAATCCACAAGGACAACCCCAGATTAGACCACTAGGAACAGTGGTGACGACTTGAACTGGCCTATCCAGGTAATCAGATTGTTGAATACCCTAACTGTCATCATAGGGCCTTCATCCAGTAAATGATGGATGCAGATACAGAGTTCCACAACATAGCACCAGGCCAAGCCCTTGGAGTCCAGTCAAAGAGAGGGAAGAGGGATTATGTGAGCAACGGGGGTCAAGATCATGATGGGGAAATCTACAGCGACAACTGAACCAAGCTCAAAGGAACTCATAAACTTTAGACTGACAGTTGTGGAACCTGCATGGGACTGGACTAGACCCTCTGCATACAGGAGACAGATGTGTAGCTGGGTCTGTTTGAGGAGCCCCTTGCAGTATGGTCAGGATATCCCTGGTACATGAGCTGGCTTTTTGGATCCCATTACCTATGGTCAGACACTTTGCTCACCCTTGCCGCAGTGGGGAGTGGTTTGGTCCTGCTTCATCTGAATGTATCAGGCTCAGCTGTCCCCCCATGAGAAAACTTACCTTGGTGGTGGAGGGAAAGAGGGGTGGGTAGAGTGTAGGGGAGGTGGTCATAGGGAAAGCGGGAGGAGGGATGAGAGGGGGATCTGTAATTAGTATGTAAAGTTAATAAAAAAGAGTAATGGGGATGATTATAAATAAAGTGCACATTATGTAGTATAATAATGTCACAATGATACCCCTTACTCTGTACAATGAATGTGTGCTAATAATATATACATGTATATAGCATATAGTATATTAAAATACATAAATTTGTATAAAAAAATAAAATGATGTCATGAATTTGTAATGGAGTGGGAGGAGTCCATGGAAGAGGTGGGAGGGATGAAATGGAAATGTAAAAATGATGCAATTGTATTTAAAATAAATATAAATATATACTTTACAGAAGTCTTTAAAGCCAGAAGGGCCTTCAAAGATGCACGAAATTCCTGAAAAATAACTGTCACAGTAGACTCCACCCAGAAAAGGTATTTAATAATATTAAAAAGAAATGAAAATTTTCCAAGATAAAATTAAATGAGAGGAATTTACAGCTAGTAAACCAGCTTTACAGAGAATACTAGAAGCAATAGTTCAATATGAAGAGAGTGATAAAAACAGCCAAGAGACTACAGGAAACAAAGAAAAAAATACCAGAATAGTTAAATAAAAGATTCCCCAGTAAAAAATAGAGTCATTTTTGGTTGTGAGCCTAGTCTTTAATGGCTGAGCCATCACCGTGGCTGATATGTAGAACTGAATGATATTGTAAAATAAAATAAAAGGAAAAAAATAAAATATCAAAGAAAAGAAAAAAAGATGCAAAAAAATAGAGTCATAATGGATTAGAAAATAGGATCCATCCTTTTGCTGCCTAGAAAAGTACATTGTATTAGGTAATTTTCTATTGCTGTGATAAAATACTGTCTAGAGTTTCTCTTTTTTGGGGGGGGGGGTTAACAGAATTTATTAAGATATAAATTGAGGAACTACACTCAAAATTACAGAACGGATTAGACAATAGAAGTCGTCCTCTGATCTGACTGGGAGCGAATCCACCTCACTGGCAGAAGCAGGGAGGAGGGGCATGTGACCCTTGTCTAACCTCCTATCAGAGGTCATGTACAATAGCAGGAAGCATCATCTTCGTTGGGTCATATAGCCCAAGATCATGGGCAGAGCAAATACCACATTTCCCCTTTTTGTCAAAATAAGAAGGTTTTAATCTTAATACAAACTACATACAATAAGAATGAATATTGTCCAGGAAAAAACAAAGGGTAGTAACATAAACAAAATAGAACTACAACCAAGAAGAATAACATCAAATAAGAAAGACATGCTAAATGTCCAGAAATGTCCAGAACATAAGCAAATGGCAAATTACTGAGATTACTTCAATAGCTATCCTGTCTTGATGATTCAGACTCTAGCATTAATATGTTCTAGCTAAGATATGAGGACACTGTAACTGTAACTATCTAGTCTTCAACCACATCAAAGACCTGAGAAAGAACATAATAATACCTGAGAAAACAGGAGATGGACGAAAGCAACTTTCAGGAGTCTTGCGAGAGTAGACAGAGACAGCTGGCAGCCTGGACAGTCACCTAAAGTTTTTCAGCATCATTGGTGCACTCAAATTGGCTACAGGCCTAGAGTATCTGACAGATCATTTTCAGAAGCAGGAATTTTGAAGGACCATCTTATTCTGTCTTGGCAGATTTCAGAAATCACTTTTCCTTGGGTCCCACACATCCAGAAGGGCAGCATTCATACCATCAGCAGTTGAGGCAAGAGCAGTTCTTAGGCAAGTAGGCCATTTTGTACCAAAAAGAAGACAAACTTCAAAACAGAAATGTCTCAGAAGCCCAATATTCTCTTGAGATCAGAACAGTGCTGCCAGGAGCAATCGTGTCTCATGTCAACAGAATTCTAAGTTATCAAAACATTTAAATGCCATATTCTCTAGGTCTATGAAGTTTTTGAAGATTACCTATCCATTTGACATATGTTTCTGTAAGTCTGGTCAACCTAACTAACATACAGAAATGGTAAGTAAGCATGAGTCAGTAAGTCATAGAGGTCAGTAAATCTTCCTTAGAGTTTCTCTTGCTGTGAAGGGACACAATGACCATGGAAATTCTTATAAAAGAAAACATTTAATTGGGGGTAGCTTACACTTCAGAAGTTTAGTCCATTATCATCATGGCGGGAAGCACAGCATCAGGCAGGCAGACATGGTGTTGGAGAGGCAGTGAGAGCTCTACATCTTGACCCTTAGACAACAGGGTGTGAACTACCTCACAAGGCCTACCTTAAGCAAAGATGAGACCTGAAAGCCTGGCTCCACATTAACACACTTCCTCTAACACGGCCACACCTCCTAAAATTGCCAATCCCAAAGGGTCAAGCATTCAAATTCATGAATCTCTGGGGGCCATACCTATTGAAACCACTACAAATACCATGATCAAAGCAATATATATATATATATATATATATATATATATATATATATATATATATATATATGGAGAGAGAGAGAGAGAGAGAGAGAGAGAGAGAGAGAGAGAGAGAGAGTTAATTTTATTTAGGTTAAGGGTTTCAGAGGGGTAAGAGTCCATCATTCTAGGGAGGCATGGTAAAAAGTAGAAGACATTGTGTGAGAATAAGAAGCGGAGAGACCACTTTTTCAAAGAGAAGCATGAGGTAGATAGAGGGTGAATTGGGTGTAGAGCAAGGCTATGTAAGTTCAAAGCTCAGTAATGTACTTCTTTTGGCGAGACAACACCTCCTAAAGCTCCTCCCCAAAGTGCTACCACCTGAGACTGCAAAACGTCCTTATCTCCACTTAAATGTTGACATGTATTAATTAATTTTTCTTCTACCAGATTTAAAGTACATAGTCTTATAATGAAGTTCTTGATCTGTTTCAAGTTGACGTGTAGGGTGAGAGATAAAAATATAGTTTTACTCTTCTGCATGTACATGTCCAATTTTCCTAATACCATTTGTTAAACATAATGTCTTTCTTCCAATGTTTGGTGTTTTAGGAGCCTCCTTATAAAAAAAAGTGACCATAAATGCATAAATTTTTATCTGGGTCTTCTATTTTTCCATTGATCTATGTGTCTGGTTTTGGGCCAGTATCAGACTATTTTCATCATGATAGCTCTGTATTATAATTTGAGATTGTATATGATATTTTCTCTAGTATTATTAAGTAAATTTTAATCTTTCAAATTTTCCATTTCCTGCATGATCTACAATTTAATTTATATATAAATTATATGTTGAAGATGTACTCACAATTGTTTATGAATATTTTTTGAAAAGTATTCACAAAAATGAAAATGAACAGGAATAATTTATAATAATGTAAGAAAAGTAAATTCCATTCAATAAAATGATTCTAAACTTATTACATCACCACCAGTACATCAAGAATTTCATGATTGTTATAATCATGGCACCACACAGATAGAAACACAGCTCATTATGAGGCCAAGAGTTAAATGCAAGTATCTCTCTTGGTCATGCTAAATTGCAATAGCCTCATTTTCTAACAACTCCCACTGAGGTTTGAATTCCCAGTACTCCCAAAAATCTGTTTCCAGTAATTGGTCCACATCTTTAAAGGAAGTGAAAGACACTCTGTAGAATAGGATGCGGGCCATAACAAAAAATAGAAAGTATATTTTCCATTTTAAATATTACTTTGAATATGATGCTCCTCATACTGTATGTTAGAAATGGTAAGTGAAAATATTGTAGAAAACAAATTCATTAAATTTATTAAGATGAAGATGGTATTTTAATGAATTGTGTTGGCCAGAAGGAAGGCTTTAGCCTTTGAGGCATCAAATCTTCCAACTGAGAGCTACCTTAACAGTACTTCACAGTAAGCTAGAATGAATAATTGCTGTGAAAATTGAAAGAAAATATGCTCTCAAGATTATAATGCAGAAAAAAAATTGGCATTAGTTTGTCAGTGACTAATTATGGTGAATATAAGAAATATTACATGCTCATTTAATGAGTTCATCCTACAATTTAAAATTACAGACCAGGGCTAATATTCTTTTCAAGATTCAGGTGGCTGACAGAGTATGTAAATATTTGTGTATATTCACCATTTGAAAAGGAAATAGAGGGTGAAATTGTGTTCTAAATTAGATATTTAGAAAACCTCTGTAAAAAAAATTCTTAGACCATAAATGCAAAATAAACAGTGATTATTGTATAAAGGGAAGAGATATAGGATGTTTTATATTCAAATCAAAGAAGAAAATGTTAGTAATTTAATAATTTTAACATTAATATTCCCCATAGTAAGAAAAATCAGAATAGCTAGTTTCCAAATAAACAAGGCAGACAAAAGTGTATATCCCAACAAAAGACTGCAATAAATGTAAAAAAAAAAAAAGTGGATTTGATCTACAACATGGTTTTGATTGTCTTGGAAGGAAATGTATTTGAATTCATACAATTGGAAAATACTCTAAAGAAAAACTTATTACATTTCATTTTATAAATCTTCACATATTATACATATTACATCCTTTTTGGTTTACTGATCAGAATGTTTCAGTTTTGAAGGTGTCACATGGAAATGATCTTGATTTTGTTTTGAATAAGTCCTACACTAAGTTAAGGCTTTTCTCACATAGCTTATTTTCTTTATAGTCATGTATTTCTAGAGTATAAACTCTTTGCATAACAGATATTGCTTACATAAGAACAGTTGTGATTAATTACATTTTTGAGATATTTCTTTTTTGTTGAATTGTATCTTTTAAGAAATTCACATGAAACATGAGTTCAAAGAATGTTTATCAATTTGATAACATAATATATACTTTCCAGTTTGGAGGAATATGGCATGTTGATATAAACCCAGATTCTAGTGTCAGGTTGACTCGTTTTAGGTACTAGTATTCATTCTTGTTAGCTATATAATTGTCAAAGTGTCAATAAGTGGTACATCATAGCTTTCTTATATATACATGGCAACAATAATACTCTTGTATCATTGTGTCTGCTATGAGCACTAAACACCTTTAACATCCATTAAATATGTAGTGTGAAATCTAGCAGTTAGCAATCACTTTACTATAATTAATAATATTTTATTACTCAAAAAATTATGAATGATGTCTGAAAAACCTAGTTAAGATAGTTTAGTATTAAACATTGTAACACAAGCAGAATCTAGACATAGAAACTGAGACAAATTGTAATTTGCTTCTAAACTAGCAGATGCAAACACATACATTTACCACAAGAAGACTATTTTTGTCAACTGGCAATTAAGCATTTGAGAAAATAAGTGTAAAACCATCTGAGTATGGGACTGTGTTTCTTGGGATTTTTATACAATGTCAAAAAAAATAAAGAAAAATTATTTTTAATGAATTTGAACATTGGTTTCCATACAAATTATATTCTAACTTGTGTCTGTTTCTTTCAAAAACACTAGATAATCTTTGTTGATCTCTATAAATATAGGGCAAGGTATTTACTGTTACGAATCTACATTTCTTTCATATTTGAATAACTTAACTGTGAGGAATCCAATGATATGGAAACCCTGATATATCAGAGACAAAATAAAACAGTTATTACCATCTAATCTTTTAAAGGAATATAAAACTATTTTTTGACTACTGTTCACCATTATTTACAATAAAGTAAATATACAGTTGGATGACATTCTAATCCTACAAAGTTGCTTTTCTGGCTCATTGAACCTGACCCAAATAATGAAAAGATTGATCCTACCAGTAAAGAATGAGTCAAGGTAAAGTAACAGCATGTAAGTCATTAATTTATATAACCAATTTTTGTTTATATCAGCTGGTCTGAAAATGCCAACATCATCTGTAACAATGATTCCACTTCCACAGTAAATAGATATTCCACAAATCATAAACTTTTAGTAGATTTCAACTGTCTACAAAGGAGCATTTCACTAGAGGAACTTTTACATGCCCATTTGAGTCTTTTTGTTTGGTTTTTAGAGACAGGGATTCTCTGTATAGCCCTGGCTGACCTAGTCTAAATCAGAGATTTGTCTGTCTTCAGATTGCTGGGATTAAAGGTATGTCCTACCGCACACACAGCTTAAATCTTGCTATTAAATCACATTACTAGTTTGTCTAATTCATTTTCTGAAGGGGGAGTTTGTAAGGACAAAATTTTGTAAATAAACTACTGTGTTTATGTGATAATATATAAGTTCTGATGTGGCTGCTTTAAAACTATCCAATAAATTACAGAATCATCTACTTAATCTGAAAGGTTATGGTTTTAGGGAAATGTTCACAATGATTACCATCTAATTTTTATTTTTATTTCTATGTGAACAAATGAATGGGAAAAATGAAGATTGATTGACTAAAATACATCATTTGATAAGATAGAAATTTCATTCTCTCAAATGCTTTCTATTTTGTATAAGAATATTGTTTTGAAGAGGTGTGATGCATAAAATCATTTCCAGTTATACTCTGATATCTTGATATGTCAGACATTTCATGTTTCCAAATCATCAGTTGATATTGTCAACAAATAGTAAAAGTGTAAACATACTGACAATAACTGTGGTTTGCTTTTGTTTTTCATCTCCTTGTATTTTAAGAACTTCCAGAAGCTTTCTGAATGGAATAAATGGATTATGAAAATGGATCAGCTGTGACAGAATTTATTTTAGTGGGATTTTCTGGAGGTTGGCAACTTCAAACCGTCTTCTTTGTGACATTTTCTTTGATCTATTTTGCTACTGTGGTGGGCAACATTCTTATTATAGTCACAGTGACAGCTAATGCTACCCTTCATTCTCCCATGTACTTTCTTCTTGGAAATCTCTCCTTTCTGGACATGGGTCTTTCTACTGTCACAACACCCAAGATGATCAGAGACTTGCTTGCAGAACACAAGAGCATCTCTGTATGGGGCTGCATGGCTCAGATGTTCTTCATGCACTTCTTTGGGGGTGCTGAGATGACACTTTTGATAGCCATGGCCTTTGATAGATATGTGGCTATATGCAAACCCTTGCACTACAGGATAATCATGAGTCAAAGGTTGCTGAATATATTTGTAATAATTTCCTGGACCATTGGTTTCATACACACCATGAGCCAGATGGTATTGACAGTGAACTTGCCTTTCTGTGGCCACAACATTGTAAATAACATATTTTGTGATCTCCCCCTGGTGATCAAGCTTGCTTGTATTGAAACAAACACTCTGGAGTTGTTCGTCATTGCTGACAGTGGGCTGCTGTCTTTCATCTGTTTCATCCTTTTGCTTGTTTCTTACACTGTCATTCTGGTCACTGTGAGGCACAAATCACCTGGCAGGCTGTCCAAGGCTCTGTCCACATTGTCTGCCCATATAATTGTGGTCACTCTGTTCTTTGGACCCTGTATCTTCATCTATGCCTGGCCATTTGGCAGTTTGGCGAGCAGTAAAGTGCTTGCTGTATTTTATACTGTTATCACTCCCTTACTGAATCCTCTTATTTACACACTGAGAAATCAGGAAATGAAAAAAGCCATGAGAAAATTATGGATCCAACAAGTTAGCTTCATGTCGAATTTATAAATTGATCTGTATATGATTACCATGGTTAGGTAAATTAATGACTATGGATAATGTTTTGTTCTACTTTTTTTTTTTCCGAGACAGGGTTTCTCTGTGTAGCTTTGCGCCTTTCCTGGAGCTCACTTGGTAGCCCAGGCTGGCCTTGAACTCACAGAGATCCACCTGGCTCTGCCTCCCAAGTGCTGGGATTAAAGGCGTGCGCCACCAACGCCCGGCTTGTTCTACTTTTTTTTTTTTTTTTTTTTTTTTTTTTTTAATTATTATTATTATTATTATTATTATTATTTTATAACACCATTCAGTTCAACATAATAGCCACAGAATCCCCTGTTCTCCCCCTCTCGCCCACCCCTCCCCCCAGCCCACCCCCCATTCCCACCTCCTCCAGATCAAGGTCTCCCCCGAGGACCGGGGTTGACCTGGTAGACTCAGTCCAGGCAGGTCCATTCCCCCCTCCCAGACCGAGCCAAGTGTCCCTGCATAAGTCCCAGGATTCAAACAGCCAACTCATGCAACGCGCCCAGGACCTGGCACCAATGCACAGCTGCCTCCCAAACAGATCAAGCCAAATGACTGTCTCACCCGTTCAGGTGGCCTGATCCAGTTGGGGGCCCCTCAGCCTTTGGTTCATAGATCCTGTGCTTCCATTCATTTGGTTATTTGTCCCGGTGCTTTATCCAACCTTGGCTTCAACAATTCTCGCTCATATAAATCCTCTTCTTACTCACTAATTAGACTCCCAGTGCTCCACCAGGGGCCCAGCCGTGGATGTCTGCCTTCAGATTCCTCAGTCCTTGGATGGGGTTTATGGCACCACTATTTGGGTGTCTGGCCATCCCATCACCAGAGTAGGTCAGTTCCTGCCGTCTCGCGACCATTGCCAGCAGTCTTTTGAGGGGGTATCTTTGTGAATCTCCGTGGGCCTCCCTAGCTCTCTGCTTCCTCCCCTTCTCACCTTCTCATGTGGTCTTCATTTACCATGGTCTCCTATTCCTTGTTCTCCCTCTCTTTTCTTGATCCAGCTAGGATCTCCCACTCTTTCCCTCGACTGTCGCCCTTCATTGTTCCCACTCATGACCAGGCTATTCATGTAGATCTTGTCCATTTCTCCGTGTCTTTTTTTGGGGGTCCCGTTTTCCAGGTAGCCTCACTGGTGATGTGAGTAGCAGTCTAGTCATCCTTGTTCCACATCTAGCATCTTCCTATGAGTGAGTACATACCATATTTGTCTTTCTGAGTCTGGGTTACCTCACTCAGGATGATTTTTTCTAGATCCATCCATTTGCCTGCAAACCGTGTGATGTCGTTGTTTTTCTCTGCTGAGTAGTATTCCATTGTGTATATGTGCCACAATTTATTTATCCATTCTTCAGTTGAAGGGCATCTAGGTTGTTTCCAGGTTTTGGCTATTACAAACAATGCTGATATGAACATAGCTGAGCAAGTGCTCTTGTGGTATGATTGAGCATTTCTTGGGTATATGCCCAGGAGTGGTATAGCTGGATCTTGGGGGAGATTGATTCCCAATTTTCTAAGAAAGCGCCATATTAATTTCCAAAGTGGTTGTACAAGCTTGCATTCCCACCAGCAGTGGAGGAGAGTTCCCCTAGTTCCACATCCTCTCCAGCATAAAGTGTCTTCAGTGTTTTTGATCTTAGCCACTCTGACAGGCGTAAGGTGGTATCTCAGAGTTGTCCTGATTTGCATTTCCCTGATGATTAGGGAAGTTGAGCAATTCCTTAAATGTCTTTCAGCCATTTGGGATTCCTCTGTTGAGAATTCTCTGTTTAGTTCTAAAGCCCACTTCTCAATTGGACTGTTGGTCCTTTTGATGTCTAATTTCTTGAGTTCCTTATATATTCTGGATATCAGTCCTCTGTCAGATGTGGGGTTGGTGAAGATCTTTTCCCATTCTGTAAGCTGTCGCTTTGCCTTGTTGACCGTATCCTTTGCTCTACAAAAGCTTCTCAGTTTCAAGAGGTCCCATTGATTGATTGTTTGTCTCAGTGTCTGCGCTACTGGTGTTATATTTAGGAAGTGATCTCCTATGCCAAGGCGTTCAAGACTATTTCCTACTTTTTCTTCTAGCAGGTTCAGAGTAGCTGGATTTATGTTGAGGTCTTTGATCCACTTGGACTTAAGTTTTGTGCACGGTGACAGATATGGATCTATTTGCAGCCTTCTACACGCTGATATCCAGTTATGCCAGCACCATTTGTTGAAGATGCTTTCTTTTTTCCATTGTACACTTTTGGCTTCTTTGTCAAAAATTATATGTCCATAGGTGTGTGGGTTAATGTCAGGGTCTTCAATTCGATTCCATTGGTCCACATGTCGGTTTTTATGCCAATACCAGGCTGTTTTTATTACTGTAGCTCTATAGTAGAGCTTGAAGTCGGGGATTGTGATGCCTCCAGAAGTTGTTTCATTGTACAGGTTTCTTTTAGCTATCCTGGGTTTTTTGTTTTTCCATATGAAGTTGAGTATTGTTCTTTCCAGATCTGTGAAGAATTGTGTTGGTATTTTGATGGGGATTGCATTGAATCTGTAAATTGCTTTTGGTAAGATTGCCATTTTTACTATGTTAACCCTGCCTATCCATGAGCATGGAAGATCTTTCCATTTTCTGAGATCTTCTTCAATTTCTTTTTTCAGGGACTTAAAGTTCTTGTCATATAGGTCCTTCACTTGCTTGGTTAGTGTTACCCCAAGGTATTTTATGTCATTTTTGGCTATTGTAAAGGGTGATGTATCTCTAATTGCCTTCTCAGCTTCTTTGTCCATTGTATATAGGAGGGCTACTGATTTTTTTGAGTTGATTTTGTATCCTGCTATGTTGCTGAAGGTGTTTATAAGCTTTATCAATTCCTGGGTGGAATCTTTGGGGTCACTCAAGTATACTATCATGTCGTCTGCAAATAGGGAAAGCTTGACTTCTTCCTTTCCAATTTGAATCCCCTTAATCTCCTTATGTTGTCTTATTGCTCTGGCTAGAACTTCAAGTACTATATTGAATAAGTATGGGGAGAGTGGACAGCCTTGTCTCGTTCCTGATTTTAGTGGAATTGCTTTGAGTTTCTCTCCATTTAATTTGATGTTGGCTGTTGGTTTGCTATATATTGCCTTTATTATGTTTAGGTATGTTCCCTGTATTCCTGATCGCTCCAAGACTTTTATCATGAAGGGGTGTTGGATTTTGTCAAATGCCTTTTCTGCATCTAGTGAGATGATCATGTGGTTTTTTTCTTTGAGTTTGTTTATATGGTGTATTACATTAATGGACTTTCGTATGTTGAACCACCCTTGCATCCCTGGGATGAAGCCTACTTGATCATGGTGGATAATTGTTCTGATGTGTTCTTGGAGTCTGTTTGCCAGTATTTTATTGAGTATTTTTGCATCAATGTTCATGAGGGAGATCGGTCTGTAGTTCTCTTTCTTTGTTGCATCCTTGTTTGGTTTAGGAATCAGGGTAATTGTAGCCTCATAGAAGGAGTTTGGTAATGTTCCTTCTGTTTCTATTATGTGGAACAATTTAGAGAGTATTGGTATTAACTCTTCTTTGAAGATCTGGTAGAATTCTGCGCTGAAACCATCTGGTCCTGGGCTTTTTTTGGTTGGGAGACCTTTAATGACTGTTTCTATTTCCTTAGGGGTTATTGGACTATTTAAATAGTTTATCTGGTCTTGATTAAACTTAGGTATGTGGTATCTATCCAGAAAAATGTCCATTTCTTTTAGGTTTTCCAATTTTGTGGAGTAGAGGTTTTTGAAATATGACCTTATAATTCTCTGGATTTCCTCAATGTCTGTTGTTATGTCCCCCTTTTCATTTCTGATTTTGTTGATTTGGATTCTTTCTCTCTGTCTTTTGGTTAGTTTGGATAAGGGCTTGTCTATCTTGTTGATTTTCTCAAAGAACCAACTCTTTGTTTCATTAATTTTTTGTATTATTCTCTTAGTTTCTAATTTATTAATTTCACCTCTCACTTTGATAATTTCCTGGCGTCTATTCTTCCTGGGAGACTTTGCTTCTTCTTGTTCTAGAGCTTTCAGATGTGCTGTTAATTCACTAGTGTGCGATTTCTCCAACTTCTTTATGTGGGCATTTAGTGCTATGAATTTCCCTCTTAGCACTGCTTTCATAGTGTCCCATAAGTTTGGGTATGTGGTGTCTTCATTTTCATTGATCTCTAGGAAGTCTTTAATTTCTTTCTTTATTTCTTCCTTAACCCATTGGTGATTCAGTTGAGCATTATTCAGTTTCCATGAGGTTGTAGGTTTTCTGTAGTTTTTGTTGTTGTTGAAATCTAGCTTTAAACCATGGTGATCTGATAGAACACAGGAGGTTATTCTGATTGTTTTGTATCTGTTGAGATTTGCTTTGTGGCCAAGTATGTGGTCGATTTTAGAGAAAGTTCCATGGGGTGCTGAGAAGAAAGTATATTCTTTCTTGTTAGGATGGAATGTTCTGTAGATATCTATTAGGTCCAATTGGGTCATGACATCGGTTAAGTCCTTTATTTCTCTGTTAAGTTTCGATTTGGGAGATCTGTCCAGTGGTGAAAGTGGGGTGTTGAGATCTCCCACTATTAATGTGTGGGGTTTTATATGTGGTTTAAGCTTTAGTAATGTTTCTTTTACATATGTGGGTGCCCTTATGTTTGGGGCATATATGTTCAGAATTGAAACTTCATCTTGGTCGATCTTTCCTGTGACGAGGATGTAATGTCCTTCTTGATCTCTTTTGATTGATTTTAGTTTGAAGTCTATTTTGTTGGATATCAGGATGGCTACCCCTGCTTGTTTCTTAAGACCATTTGATTGAAAAGTCTTTTCCCAGCCTTTTATTCTTAGGTAGTGTCTATCTTTGAATTTGAGATGTGTTTCTTGTATGCAGCAGAAGGATGGGTCCTGCTTTCGTATCCATTCTGTAAGTCTATGTCTTTTTATAGGTGAATTAAGTCCGTTGATATTAAGGGATATTAATGACCAGTGATTCTTCATCTCTGTTATTTTTGGTGGTAGTGTGTGTGTACTTCTCTTCTTTGGGGTTTACTGTTGTGGCTTTATCTATTGCCTGTGTTTTCAAGTGTGTATCTGACTTCCCTCGGTTGGAATTTTCCTTCTAGTGCTTTCTGTAGGGCTGGGTTTGTGGATAGGTATTGTTTAAATCTGGCTTTGTCTTCGAATGTCTTGTTCCTTCCGTCTATGATGATTGAAAGTTTTGCTGGGTATATTAGTCTGGGCTGACATCCATGGTCTCTTAGTGTCTGCATTACATCTGTCCAGGTCCTTCTGGCTTTCAAAGTCTCCATTGAGAAATCAGGTGTTATTCTGATGGGTTTACCTTTATAGGTCACTTGGCCTTTTTCCTTGGCTGCTCTTAATATTCTTTCTTTATTCTGTACATTTAGTTGTTTAATTATTATGTGTCGAGGGGACTTTTTTTGGGGGTCTAGTCTGTTTGGTGTTCTATAGGCTTCTTGTATCTTCATAGGCATTTCCTTCTTTAAGTTGGGAAAGTTTTCTTCTATAATTTTGTTGAATATATTTTCTGTGCCTTTGAGTTGGTATTCTTCACCTTCTTCTATCCCTATAATTCGTAAGTTTGGTCTTTTTATGGTGTCCCAGATTTCTTGGACATTTTGGTTCATGACTTTGTTGGCTTTAGTGTTTCCTTCGACTGATGGAACTATTTCTTCTACTGTATCTTCAATGCCAGAAATCCTCTCTTCCACCTCTTGCATTCTGTTGGTTATACTTGCATCCGAAGTTCCTGATCTTTTACTCAGGTTTTCTATTTCCAGCCTTCCCTCTGTTTGTGTCTTTTTCATTTTTTCAATTTCCCTTTTCAGATCTTGGACTGTTTCCTTTGTTTGTTTCATTGCTTTTTCATGATTTTCTTTCAGTGCTTTATTGTTTTCTTCCAGGATTTTAATGTTTTCTTCCAGGACTTTATTGTTTTCTTCTAATTTGTTTGCCCTTTCCTCTAGTTGTTTACAGCGTTCTTCCAATTTTCTTGTCTTTTCCTCTACACAAGCCTCTACCTTCTTCATGAAGTTACTCATAAGGCTACTTTCTTCTGCTTCTTCCAATTTTTGGTGTTCAGGTCTAGATGTTGGAGGCGAGCTAGGTTCTGGTGATGCTGTATTGCTCTTCATTTTGCTGTATGTACTTCTGCTTTGACGTCTGCCCATCTCCTTGTGATTCCTTCTTGGTCTTATCAGTGGACTTGTTTCACAAAGAGCTGACAGACTCAGGAAGACTCTCTCTCTTGTCCAAAAGGGAGTTCTCTTGTCCAACTCTTTGGTCCAGAAGGGAAGTCAGGGGCAAGCTCTGGTCCAGAATGGCAGTCGGGGACAGGCTGGGAGCTGGGGGCCGGTCTCTAAGTCTCAGGATGTGGGTGGGGTCTTGGGCAGATGGGCGTGGGGGCAGTGCGCGGAGACTGCAGGGGCTGCCGGGGGCTTGGAAATGGGGATCCCTCCCGGTGGGGCTAGAAGGGGAGCTGCCCGGTGGCCCGAACCTGGTGCCAAGTTGGGCAGGCCTCTCAGGAGTGGCTGGTGGCCAGGGATGGGGTCCTGGCTGGACCCAGGCACTCACCTCTGGTCCAGAAGGGAAGTCGTCAGGGGCAGGCTGGGAGCTGGGGGCCGGTCTCTAAGTCTCAGGAAGTGGGTGGGGTCTTGGGCAGATGGACGTGGGGGCAGGGCGCGGAGACTGCAGGGGCTGCCGGGGGCTTGGAAATGGGGATCGCTCCCGGTGGGGCTAGAAGGGGAGCTGCCCGGTGGCCAGAACCCGGCGCCAGCTGGGCAGGTCCTCCCAGGGTGGCTGGTGGCCAGGGATGGGGTCCGGGCTAGACCCAGGCACTCACCTCTGGTCCAGAAGGAAAGTTGTCGGGGGTAGGCTGGGAGCTGGGGGCCGGTCTCTAAGTCTCAGGAAGTGGGTGGGGTCTTGGGCAGATGGACGTGGGGGCAGGGCGCGGAGACTGCAGGGGCTGCCGGGGGCTTGGAAATGGGGATCGCTCCCGGTGGGGCTAGAAGGGGAGCTGCCCGGTGGCCAGAACCCGGCGCCAAGCTGGGCAGGCCTCTCAGGAGTGGCTGGTGGCCAGGAATGGGATCCGGGTTGGACCCGGGTACTCACCTCTGGTCAAGAAGGGAAGTCGTCGGGGGCAGGCTGGGAGCTGGGGGCCGGTCTCTAAGTCTCAGGAAGTGGGTGGGGTCTTGGCAGATGGGCGTGGGGGCAGGGCGCGGAGACTGCAGGGGCTGCCGGGGGCTTGGAAATGGGGATCCCTCCCGGTGGGGCTAGAAGGGGAGCTGCCCAGAGGCCAGAACCCGGCGCCAAGCTGGGCAGGTCCTCCCGGGGTGGCTGGTGGCCAGGGATGGGGTCCTGGCTGGACCCAGGCACTCACCTCTGGTCCAGAAGGGAAGTCGTCAGGGGCAGGCTGGGAGCTGGGGGCCGGTCTCTAAGTCTCAGGAAGTGGGTGGGGTCTTGGGCAGATGGGCGTGGGGGCAGGGCGCAGAGACTGCAGGGGCTGCCAGGGGCTTGGAAATGGGGATCCCTCCCGGTGGGGCTAGAAGGGGAGCTGCCCGGTGGCCAGAACCCGGCGCCAAGCTGGGCAGGACCTCCCAGGGTGGCTGGTGGCCAGGGATGGGGTCCGGGCTAGACCCAGGCACTCACCTCTGGTCCAGAAGGGAAGTTGTCGGGGGTAGGCTGGGAGCTGGGGGCCGGTCTCTAAGTCTCAGGAAGTGGGTGGGGTCTTGGGCAGATGGGCGTGGGGGCAGGGCGCGGAGACTGCAGGGGCTGCCGGGGGCTTGGAAATGGGGATCGCTCCCGGTGGGGCTAGAAGGGGAGCTGCCCGGTGGCCAGAACCCGGCGCCAAGCTGGGCAGGCCTCTCAGGAGTGGCTGGTGGCCAGGGATGGGGTCCTGGCTGGACCCAGGCACTCACCTCTGGTCAAGAAGGGAAGTCGTCGGGGGCAGGCTGGGAGCTGGGGGCCGGTCTCTAAGTCTCAGGAAGTGGGTGGGGTCTTGGCAGATGGGCGTGGGGGCAGGGCGCGGAGACTGCAGGGGCTGCCGGGGGCTTGGAAATGGGGATCCCTCCCGGTGGGGCTAGAAGGGGAGCTGCCCAGAGGCCAGAACCCGGCGCCAAGCTGGGCAGGTCCTCCCGGGGTGGCTGGTGGCCAGGGATGGGGTCCTGGCTGGACCCAGGCACTCACCTCTGGTCCAGAAGGGAAGTCGTCCGGGGCAGGCTGGGAGCTGGGGGCCGGTCTCTAAGTCTCAGGCAGTGGGTGGGGTCTTGGGCAGATGGGCGTGGGGGCAGGGCGCGGAGACTGCAGGGGCTGCCGGGGGCTTGGAAATGGGGATCGCTCCCGGTGGGGCTAGAAGGGGAGCTGCCCGGTGGCCAGAACCCGGCGCCAAGCTGGGCAGGTCCTCCCGGGATGGCTGGTGGCCAGGGATGGGGTCCTGGCTGGACCCAGGCACTCACCTCTCTGGTCCAGAAGGGAAGTCCTTGTTCTACTTTTATATTTGAACCATATACCAATAAAGATAAATTGATACTCATGTATTAGTGTTTCATTTATAGTGATGGTTTAATGTTAATTGTTAGCATTTTTATTTTGAATATTTTCAAATAATGAACATTTCCCTTATATGAATAATCAAATCTAGTGAAATCTTTCATTAAATCCGAATATGTAATACAAATTACGGTACCCTGCATATTTTTCCTGTGTGAAAGCCCACAAAACCTTACTAGTGAGATCTGAGCTTGCTTTGCACAGCAGGGCTGCATTAGAGGATGACTTGACCATGTGCACCAAGTGTTTGTGATGGTCTGCATTTGACTGTGCTGGGGGGAGGTTTTTTGCTCCATCTCTTGGCGTTCCTTTAAAAGTCCTTTAGTAGAGACAGAAGGGGCTAATGGGTTCTGACCCAGGCCTCTCCCTAGTCTATCCTATGTTTCTCACCGTCTCTCTCCTCTATAGTTCTGTCTACGTATTTGTCATTTGCCTGTACCGTGGGAGAAAATTTGGGGGCAGGTCTCCTGTGGGTGGCACCCAAGCATGGAACAGGGACTTGGCAAAATCTTGGGGAGAACGCCCCCAGAAGAAGCAGTTGGACTGGTTCATTTTTGTACTGAAAGTGAAGGTCAGGAGTTTTAACCTCGCGAGTGATATTGAGGCAGCGAAATGCCAACATTGGAAAGTAAGGCTGCAGCATAAATATATCTCTCGAGGTTGTTTCCTTCTTTTTCTCTCCCTATTAAATTCTATCTATAAAAATTAAAGAAAAATGTAAGATAATGTGGTAATATAATGTAGAAGGTAGAAGGTAAGAATATAGTATAACAAAAATTTAGAGAAAGGTAGATTAGGAATATTGGGTAAGAGAATAAGATAAGCAAC
The DNA here is from genome assembly GCF_049852395.1 of Peromyscus maniculatus bairdii. NCBI lineage: Eukaryota > Metazoa > Chordata > Mammalia > Rodentia > Cricetidae > Peromyscus > Peromyscus maniculatus. The sequence goes on along the minus strand of NC_134860.1, from coordinate 47,758,754 downwards.
AAGATGGAGGAACCATGTCCTTAATTTTCTAACTATGGGGCTAGGAACACAAACTTCGAAAAATCAGAGGAAAAAAATAGGGAGAAAAAGATTCCTGTGGAAAGCTTTTGGTCCCAAGCGGTGGCAGGGGAAAGAGTTGTCCCTGAGGCAAATGCAACTGAAATGCAACTTTTCACTATGCTGATACTGCTACTGTATGGAAACACTGTACCAACAGAACTAGTTTCCTCTTGGCCATGAAGCCAAAGTTTAGAGAACATACGTCTTAGGAAAATGTGGTAGTCTTTTTCTCTCAAAAAATGAAAGCTTTCTTGGGAAAAACTTTATCTCTCTCTAAAAAACTAAAAAGCCTTTCAGACCTTTCTTTCTCAGATTATCTTTCTGTAAGAGCAAAAAATTTCACTCACTTAGAACAGGGCAGATTCCTTCCTAAAGTTTGCAGGATCTTGGGAAAGCTGCTAGCACAAAAAAGCAAGGTCTTAGTTCCAAGCAGTAATTGCAATGGCAGCATGAGAAAAGCTGAGGCAGAATCCGGAAGACAAGCTCCTACCTCCAGAAGCAGTTATCAGAAGAACAGAACAGGCATCTGGGACTCTGTATGGGGGGGCAGAGATAAGTGGGGACAAGACAAAGATCTGTCCCGGGGAAAAAGTCTCTCTGAAATGGCTGTGAAAAAGCTTTATCTTAAGTACTTTCATTTTCCTTCACTGACCAGGTAAGTCCTGAAGGGTTTTGCTTCTGGTATCAAAATACCTGTATAAAGTACACACAGACAAGCATTACTCACTTTGGGAACAGTGTGAAGGAAGGAAAATATCCATCAATGCCAGCTCAGGGAGAACAGACATCTCTCGATTTCCTGTGGTAAAAAAGCAAAAAAGCTTGACTCAAGTCTCCCATTGAGAAAAGCAAAGCTGTATAAACAAATCCTGTAAAGTGAAAAAGAAGTGTGGCAGACCTGAAAGACATCATGGGGAATGTAGCTCAAAAAGCATCTTCAGAAATGTAGTACTAGCATGACATGGGAGAGAAAGGCAATATGGGAAATGTAGTTTTGCAGTTAAAAATGGTGGTACTGCCCAGCAACTTCATTTTTTCAGCTCAGAATGCAGATTCTTTTCAAAGCAATGCTAGAAAGCTTAACCTCACCTCCTGAGAACTAAGAACAGAGGAACAACTTGCCTTTCAGGAAATATTAAAGTGCTAGCACCATTTGTCAACAAGTCACTTGGAAAAATTTAAGAAACCAAGGGAAATTGGTTTGTACACTGGAAAATTGCTTTGTAGGTGGGGACTAAACTTCAGAAGGTCCAGCTGTCTTACAAAATAGAGTCACTTCACTTGAAAGTTCCCTATAAGAAATCAATGCTAAAATAGAATGCTTGCTTAGTGAATGCTCTGATGTTTGTGAGAATAGGAAAAATGTACCAAGTACTAAAAGTGCTAATAGCTGTGATATACTCTGACCATGAGGTATTAAGCTCAGACTGTAGTTGTAGCTTTTCAACCTTTAGTACTTGTCTAAGACCTGAAGGACAAGAACTGAATGGACTCTACCCTATGTAGTGAAAAAAAAAATCACCTATTTCTGGGGCTCTTACATTTTATACTGGTGCCAGTAAATTAGTAATGGCTGGTAATAAAGCAGGGAACATATGTAAAATAGTCCACAGTCCATATGCTTCAATCAAAACTCAGAATTATATGCCATTCTAATGGTTTTATTAGATTTTAATAAGTCTCTAATATAATTACTGATTTTCAATCTGCAGAAGGTATATTGTATATAGATACTGCTGAACTTATTCCTTATAATTCAGAATTAACTTAATTATTGATACAGCTTCAACAGGCAATCCAGAACAGGAATTGCCCAATTTATATTACTCATATTCAGTCTCATATGGGATTGCTTGGGCCATTGGTAAAAAGAAATGGATAAATTAATCAGATACTAAGAGGAAATGTATTAGAAGCTATATATTTTCATTAAAAACATGATAATAATAAAAGCTTGAAGAAAAAATTCCATAATCTGGCAACAAACTAAAGGAATTATTTTAAAGAATTGAATTGTCCTACTTGTTCTTTGTATAGTCGAGTTTCTTTACCTGAGGGAAGTACCAAAGAAATGAAATTTGGTAAATGAATGTATTTTATTTAGAAGAGTTTGGAAAATTAAAATATATTCATCATACCATTGGTATATTCTCTGGATTTCAATGGGCATCTGTTTTAAGTTCTGAAAAAGTTGTTTCTAATAAATTGCACACTTATTAGAGGCAATGGCTACATTGGGCATACTGATACAAATTAAAACTGATAATGCTCCTGTTTATGTTTTGAGTAAAAGGAAACAATGTTTTGTACAATATAACTAAGACACATTACAGGGATACCATATAATCCTACAGGACAAGCAAGTGTTGAAAGATCTAACCACACTTTAAAAGAGATACTTATAAATAAAAGGGGGATATGAAGACTCCCAGAGATAGATTACATAAGCCTTTACTAACTTTAAATTTTTAAATGCTAATGAAGCTGGGACAACAGCTGCTGAAAGGCATTGGACTGTGGGGAAAAAGAAAAAAAAAACAAAACAAAACAAAACAACAACAACAAACAAACAAAAAAAAAACCGCTAAATTGAGTCAGCCTGAATACAGCAAGGATGTTTTGACATCAGAATAGAAAACAAGGAAGGTGTTACAGTGGTGTCAAGGTTGTGCTTATGTTTCTGCAAGAGACAAGTTGTTGATACAATCAAACTTAATGAAATTTCAACATGAACAAGAGAGCTCTCTTGGATGCCTGGGCTGTTGACAAAGATAATACAATTCTGAAAAGAAAGAGACACAGAAAGCCTTTAAAGCAGACGGCTGATCCTCCTACCTGGGGGCAGCTTAAGGAATTGTCTTGAAAATGGAAAAGCAATAGTTCACCTGACTAGGGAACCTCTGAATGCTGTTTGTGATAACTGTATAGGTAACAGGGACCAATCTCACTTACTGGGCTTATATTCCCAATCCTCCTATTAACAAAGGGGTAAGTTGGGAAGATACAGATATTCTTCTTGTAGTCAATGAATCCTCTTGGCTACCCAGTTCTTATAATCACAGAGGACCTGCTAAATCTGAAGTAAAAGTTACAAATTATACTCATGGTGTACAAGAAATTCCTGTTTGTATTGGTAATGGTACTGACTGTCTAAGTATAACTTTTCAAATTTGGCTATCTTTAGTTATTCATAATACTACTCAATATTTTCATAGTAAATTTTATATGCTCCATGTATCTGGTTTTAGAGGAGATTAATATTTCTAGTTCCATAAATCTGCCATTTTGTGGGTCACCATCGAGGAATCTGACTTAACATATTGGGAACAATGTAAAAGTGAGAACTACCAGGTGCTTGTTAATATCTCCCAAGGAGAAGTCATGGCTTCCCTTAAGGAAAATATTCTCCCTCAGAATTGAGATGGCAAGGGTATAGTTTGAACGGAACTACAGAAATTATTTCTACTTGAAGAACTTATCCAATGCAATGGAGTTGAGATGTCAGCTCCAATGTTACAATTTGACAATTCAATTAAGACTAATTTGTGGAAATAAGCAAATGCCTTACATTGTCTTAATGCATGGAAAGGGGGGTTAAACATTACTAAGGGTAAGCATATTTTTGTCCTTTAGATTAAGTCAAACTCATTGCCTTGTAGCACGTTAACATTATCTTATTACTGAAAGAACCTATACAATTTCACCCTTATAACTATTGGTTAATTGTGAGCACTGTATTCTTCATACCCATATCAATGCTAGTATGTTATTGTATGCCACTTCTGAAAGTTTATATATTTATTCTTAGAGCAAGGCCAGCAGCTTGGATGTTGGAAAAGTTGTCAAGGTCATGTTAAGACTCACCTGTGATGATTCTGGTCCAGAAACTCAGTGAAACCTTATGAAGAAAAACTCAGAGAATGATTGGATTGATTATTGCTGTGGTTATGGGAATTTATTGCACTGACTACTAGTGCTATGATGGCTGTACTGGTATAAGGAAATTCAGATTGTTGAATTTACTAGAGACTGGTATAAACATTTTGCAGAACTTTGGTTCAGCAAAATAGAATAGATAGTGAAGTAGTTAATGAAATAGCTGATTTGAGACAAGCTGTAATTCTAATGGGGGATCAGTTAGACACATTGAGAGAACACATGAAATTGAAATGTGATTGGAATGTTATATCTTATTGTATTACACATTTAAGATTTAATGAAGACAACTATGTTTGGGAAAGGGTTGAAATGCATTTATTGGGTCACCTTAATCCTTCTCAAATGATTTATGATCTACACCAAGAAATCAAGGAAACATTTGCTAGTAAGTTAACTGATGTATCTGGGATAGATGTTATGGGAAGAATTGCAGGTATCTTAGCTCCATTCAATCCTATGCATCAGTTTAATAGGTTTCTTATTCTAATGATTACTATACCTATTTCTTTCTGTAATAATTTTACTGACTTAAAATGTATCCTGGCTTATCTACATAAGACTGTGAGAGAGCACAATAGAGAAATGGCAGTATTCACTATGTGGTTGCACAGTCACCAACATAATCAAAATTGCTTAAACAAAAGGGAGAAATATAGTGGAAATTTAGTAGAGTCATTGTATCCAGGGTAAACATTAGAATGTAACCGTTGATTCTCACTGTATCTAGGGTAACAGTTGAATGTAGTAGTGCTTGTTGAAGGTATCTAGACCTTGAAGAAATCATAGTAGAGAACAGGGATTGTTTTCTTTGATTTTTAGAGTTGTTTTTCTGAGGAGGTTACCTATTTGTTTCATGACATTGGTCACAAAACTATCCAGGCACAGAATAATTGGATCCTGCCAACAGTACACAATAAGGACTAAAGGTTGTGGATATGTGATGCTATGACTTCTTTCAATGAGCATATAGAATACAGCATATGGCTTTGGTATGAGGAACTTGTTGTAACCCAAATGCAACCTTTGTGTACAGCCAATAAATATGCTTCTGAACAAAGGCTTGAGGTTCAGTTCTCAGAAACTTTTCCTTTCTGTGGCAAGAGAGCCTAAGATTACATTCTGAGGTGATTCTCCTTTTTGAATGGCTCACATAACACAGAATACCCAACACTTATAAACTATAATTCTGAAATGACCACCCAAAGATGTTTTGATTTGACAAGGAAGGAATCAAATAGTTTAGAACTTGTGGTTATTTGAATAAAAATGGGGCCCCAAATATCATACAAGTTAGGGCTGTTTGGGAAAAATTATGAGTTGTGGTCTTGTTGAATATGTTGTGGCATGGGGAGTTATTGGAGGCTTCAAAATTTTCTTACCACTACTGTGCTCCCTGATTTTTGCTTGTGGTTTGATATGTGATTTCTCAGTTGTTCTTGCTGCCATCCCTTCACTCCACCATCATGGACCCTAAATGTTTAACACTGTAGTCCCAATTAAAAGCTTTTTAAAAATAAGTTTCTTTGGTTTCTTGTTTGTTTATCTTTTTAATCATAGCAGTAGAAAAGTAATTAATACTGAAATGGGTCCTGGGAATGGAGCATTACTCTGAAGAACCCTACCATACTGATTTTGAAGAATGTGGAAGACTTAGGGAATTTGGAGAAAAGAAGTGGTTAAATGATATAATCTGGGTTTATCAATTCATATTAGTAGAAGGCTGGAAGACAATTGAGAGCTATGTGGACTGTGGAGGCCCCAAATCAAGAGGCTTCAGAGGGAAGTGAGGACTCTAACAGTAAATAGTTACTGTTGTTGTATTTTGGGAAAGAATGTGGCAGCTTCTTAACCTTGCCTTAAGAATTTCCCCTAGGCTAAAATAAAAAGTAAATGGCTGATTTCTTCAGAGGATGAGATTTCAAGAGAGCCTAGAATATTGATTCTATTTCATGGTTGTTTGTAATCACCCTTATGGGGGTTTACAATGAAAAAGAACAGTAAGGGAAAAATAAATAGTTTAAAGAGAAAAAGAGTACCTGGATATTTATTATTGCAGACAAATGTTGTGTTGAAGAGATAAGGAGGTTGAGAAAAAGTCAAACTTGCAGAGAAATAAATGGGAGAACATACTCAGTATAAGACTCCACACACCTTAATCTTCTAACTTGTGAATTGCAAAGACCTAAGGAATTAACAAAAGATACTGGACATATGATTCAAGGGGGACATGCAGACAGTCAAACATGGTAGTCCATGTTGTTCTGGCTTTCGAGTCATGTAGGGGACACCAGTCAAGGGGTAGTGGAATCTTCCTCCTCGTAAGAAGAGTGACCAATGACCTGGAATGTGTGGCAGAAGCATTCCTTAATGAAGGCCCTAAAAGGACAGTTATGCCCAGATCTTGGGGATCCCAAAAAGACCACCACAGAGACTGAACCCCATATGTAAAACCAAGAGCCTTTATTTCAAGCTTGGAGATTGTTCTGTCTGAGGCAATGATGATAGCAGAGAGCCCTGAACCTGGGCAGGATGGGATTTTCTAGAGGAGGGGATTTTTAGGGGTCAGGACTATGATGAGCTGACATTTGTCTAGGGGTGCTGGAAATGTTTGGAATGTCATGTATTTCCCCTTAGATTCAGGCCCTCCCTGGGTGGGGTCAGCTGATGGCTTTTTCCTGGATCCAGTTGTTGCCTACCAGTAAACCTGTCATGTCATGGCAGCTGCGTGATCAAGCTGTTTTGGGCACCCCCACCAATACAAGAGGACCTTAGAGGATACTGAATGAAACAACAAAAGTGAAAAATGGATTATGTTGGAGACTGTGATGCTGTTTTTAATCTAAATTTATATCTTGAGATTTTACCAATAATGACTTGAGTGTCAGAGGCTGGGATGAAAACCTGCTAGCTCAGAGAAGTTAAGGAGCAACTAGCTGAACTTCCTCTTCATCCATCATCTCAGAAAGAGGACATCCTTCCTCTGCACCAAACCTAAATGATTGCCTCACTCAAAGTTTCTACCTATTACTTCCTGTGTATTTCTCTGTCTTCCAACTCCCTCTGATTTTCTGACTACTTTCTGTCAAGTAGTTGCTGGCTCAGCCTCCTGACCAAGGATGATTTTATTTAATTAACATCATCTCTTGGGTCACAGTGTGAATGAATATCTCACAATATTTCCATATTTTGTCTATATAAAAACAAATGGTTTTAACTCTAACACAGCAAAACTATATACAATAAGAACAATTTACAGGTACATTTCCATTCATAATGTCCAGTTCTTTTGTATTTGACAAGTTTGGAGAAAATATTCTATTACTTTTCCTATCTTGGTCAGTCCAAAGTTTTGTACATAAATCAGTTTCTATCATAACTTGTATTACCAACCTAAAAATAACTTTTTAGACCTAAAAATATTTTCTAAGATAAACAACTTAAGGTTTTATATCTCTGAACCTTTATAAACTTTACATCTCTTTTTTGAGTTTTTTTTTTTTTTTTTTTGGTTTTTTTTTTTCGAGACAGGGTTTCTCTGTGTAGCTTTGCGCCTTTCCTGGAGCTCTCTTGGTAGCCCAGGCTGGCCTTGAACTCACAGAGATCCACCTGGCTCTGCCTCCCGAGTGCTGGGATTAAAGGCGTGCGCCACCAACGCCCGGCTTTGAGTTTTTTTTTTTTTTTTAAAAAATTATAACAAAGAAAACAGCAAAACTGTAACTTGTAACTGGAGTTTTCCTATGTCCACCCAGCTCCTGCAGCTGTTCAGACCCAAGTAAACATGCAGAGACTTATATTACTTATAAACTGTATGGCCCTGGCAGGATTCTTACTAGCTAGATCTTACATCTTAAATTAACCCATTCTTATTAATCTATACCCTGCCACATGGCTTGTGGCTTACTGGTATCTGTACATCTTCCTTCTCATGGTGGTGGCTGGCAGTGTCTCCTGACTCGTCTTTCCACTCCCAGAATTCTCCTCTCTGCTTATCCCACCTATACTATACTTCCTGCCTGGCTACTGTCCAATCAGCCTTTTATTCATCAATCAATCAGAGCAACACATTCACAGCATACAGCAAGACATGCCCAGTAATAACTATCTATTCTTCAACCCCATTAAAAACATGAGAAGGATATAATATTACCTGAGTAAACAGAAAGTGCAGAGCAAGCAACCCACAAATCTGTAGAAATGACAGACAGCTGCCTGGACAGTCATCCAGTGTTCCTCTGCAATGTTGGGTCATCCATTTTCAGCCTACAGGAATAGAATATCTAACAGACTTTTCTGGGAAACAGAAAATTTTAGGGACTGGCCTACATTGTCTTGGCAAAGTTTGGCAGTCAACTTTCTTTGTGTCCTGCATGTCCAATTAGGATAGCATACTCTTAGGAGTTGAGGCAAGAGCACTTTCTTGCCCAGTGGGTAACTTTTGCCACAAAGAAAGTAAACTCCATGTGGAGTTTCTTCGATGTCCATCATCTTCTTTAAAGAAGATTGGTGCTGCCAGAAGCAGACGTGTCTCATGTCATAAAAAAGGAACCTATGTTATTAAAACATCTTAAATGCCATATTATGTAGATATCTGAAGTGTTTGAAGACCACCTATCTATTTAAAATATATCTGTTTAACCTTAAAAACAAACCTCACCTGACTACAAGTTTGATTGTAATATGTGACTAGCTACTAACCAGCATTTCTTAATTATCCTAAAAGGTTTGTAATAGCTTTCAAAGACTAGAATTTTGCATCATATTTTTAAATGAGCTGCATAGGTACAATACCTTAAACAAGAGTAGAAACATATATACAGCATGTTGTAACAAAAATAATCTTAAATTTGTGTCAATATATAAAAATTTAATCCAATGTGAAATAATTGAGACTAATAGGTGCTTTTTAGTTTAAAAGATTAAATAATCTACCCTTTTATCCTATCATTCCTATATTCCCCCTTTCTTTCTATTCATCCCCACCACCCATTTTAGCACTAGATAGAAGAGAAAGAAGGATAGAGAAAAGAAAAAGAAGGAGATCCCTGAAATTAAACACCTCTGTTTAGTTTCCTCCCTGACCATGTTGAGTAACAACTTGTAACCCACCTAAATCATTAGAAATGCCCATAACCAATGGAACAATCAAATCTACTCAATCCATGTCTTGGGAACATGGGTGTCCTGTTATTAAAATTACTTCCTGATTTGGGGGCAATGGCATCCTTAGGGGACCCTGAGAAAATTGAGATAATGGTCAAGTCCTGGAAATGCTAGCTGTATCATTTGTTTTCCAGGGTCCGAGTAATGGGAAAGTTCAGGGCTTAACTAAAGTCCAGGCTGGAGTAGTCTGTGAGTTTGGGTCATCTTAGCTAGCCACATTGTCCTGAGCAGGTTGTAGTTCGAAGCTAATTTTTGGGTGATGTTTGTCATCAAAATGGCATTATCACAATCCAGGTGGATTTGTTGTTGCAGAGCACCATCATCTTGGAGACCTCAAAGGTCACTTTAGGAATGGTCATGGTTCACTGCAGAAAACTTAAACATTTTAATGCCACATGCTGCAGATTTCTTAAAGGTTAGAGGATCACAGTCTGTTAAGTACATCCAGGGTACACAAACTTAGTTTCTAGTTACCTGCTTCAGACTCAAACCCAAAAACATGTACCAAAAACTAGATGAAGCTTATTCTAGAATTAGTACTCTATATGACAAACAATACAATGACAAAAAGTTTATATATACATTATAATCTTATGGATTTGGAGATAATATTAATAGATTAAGAGAAGTTTTAGGGGATCAAAATAAAATGAAAGGATTATGAGATTAGTGGCAATAGAATAGTCTCTTTCTTAGTTTTCGTTTTCTTCTGTCCTATACTGGGTGATTCTTCTGATATGAGACAGAGATACTGGATTTTCTTTCCTTTTTAATTTTTTTTATTCATTTTACATACCAACAACAGATCTCCCTCTCATTCCTCCCCCAATCTCTCCTGCCTTTCTCCCCCTACCCCACATTCCTTCCTCCAACAGGGTATGTTTTCCCATTGGGGGCAGCTAATTCTGGTACAGTGAGTTGAGGCAGGTCAAACCCCTCTGGGATTTATCAGGGGTGAGCAAGGTGTCCAACCACAGGTAATGAGATCCAGAAAGCCAGCTCATGTACCAGGGATAGATTCTGTTCACACTGCCAGGGGCTCCTCAAACAGACCAAGCTACACTACTGTCTCCTGTATACAGAGGGCCTAGTCTCGTCCCTTGCAGGTTCCAGGGCTGTTGGTCTAAAGTTCATGAGATCCTTTGAGCTTGACTCAGTTGTCTCTGTAGATTTCTTGATCTTGACCCTCCTTGCTCACATAATCCATCTTCTGTCTCTTCAACTGAACTCCTGGAATTCAGCCTTGTGTTTGCTTGTGGATATCTGCATCTGCTTCCATCAGTTACTGGATGAAGGCTCTATGATGACAGTTAGGATATTCATAAATCTTATTACCAGGGTAGGCAAATTTAGGCACCCTCACCACTATAGCTGGTAGTTTAATCTGGGGTCCTCCTGTGGATTCCGGGAATTCCCCTAGCACCAGATTTCTCCTTTACCCCATAATTTCTCCCTCTATCAAGGTATCTCTTTCATTGCCCTCCTACTTCATCACTCCCCCAGCTCCACCATCCCATTCCCTCATGTTCTCATCCCCCATCCCTTACCCTCTATTGCCACCCTACTCCAGTTTATTCATTGGGACCTTTTCTGTTTCCCCTTCCCAAGGTGATCCATACATCCCTCTTAGGGTTGTTTTCTAGCTTCTCTCTGTGGGTTGTAGTCTCACTATCCTTTGCTTTACCTCTAGTATCCACTTATGAGTGAGTACATATCATGTTTGTCTTTCTGAGTCTGAGTCTGGGTAACTTTACTCAGGATGATATTTTCTAGTTCCATCCATTTGCCTGCAAATTTCATGATGTCATTGTTTTTTACAGCTGAGTAATACTCCAATGCATATATAACACATTTTCTTTATCCGTTCTTCAGTTTTGGGTTATTTAGGTTGCTCCCAGTTTCTTGCTGTTATCAGTAATGCTGCTATGAACATAGTTGAGCAAGTGTTTGTGTAGTATGATTCAGCATCCCTTGGGTGTATGCCCAAAAGTGGTATAGCTGAGTCTTAAGGAAGATTGATTCTCAATTTTCTGAGAAACCGCTATACTGATTTCCATAGAGGTTGTACAAGTTTGCACTCCCACCAACAGTGGAGGATTGTTCCCTTTGTTCCACATCCTCTCCAACATAAGCTGTCATCAGGTTTTTTGATCTCAGCCATTCTGACAGGTGTAAGATGGTATCTCAGAGTCATTTTGATTTGCATTTCCCTGATGATTAATGATGTTGAGCAATTCCATAGATGTCTTTCAACCATTTGGGTTTTTCTTTTGAGAATTCTCTGTTTAGATCTGTAGTCCATTATTTAATTGGATTTTTTGCTCTTTTGCTGTCTAGTTGCTTGAGTTCTTTATACATTTGGGAGATCATCCCTCTGTCAGATGTGGTATTTTGAAGATCTTTTCCCATTCTGTAGAGTGTTGTTTGGTTTTATTTATGGTGTCCTTTGCCTTACAGAAGTTTCTCATTTTCAGGAGTCCCATTCATTAATTGTTGCTCTCAGTGTCTGTGCCACTGGTGTTATATTTAGGAAGCTGTCTCCTGTGCCAATGCTTTCTAGGCTACTTTTGACTTTCTCCTCTTTTGGGTTCAGTGTAGCTGGATTTATGTTGAAGTCTTTGATACACGTGTATTTGATTTTTGTGCATGATCATAGATGTGGATTTATTTGCAATCTTCCACATATTGACAAGAAGTTATGCCAGCACCATTTGTTGAAGATGCTTTCTTTTTTCCCACTGTACAGTTTTGGATTCTTTGTCAAAAATCAGGTGTATAGACTAATGTCTGGATCTTCAATTTGATTCCATTGGTCCACATGTCAGTTTTTATGCCAATACCAAGATGTTTTTATTACTACAGCTCTATAGAAGAGCTTGAAGTCAAGGATGGTGATGCCTCCAGAAGTTGCTTTATTGTGGAGGATTGTTTTAGATATCCTAGGTTTTCTGTTTGCCCATATGAAGTTGAGTATTGTTTTTTCAAAGTTCATGGAGGATTGTGTTGGGATTTTGATGAGGATTGCAATGAATCTGTAGATTGCTTTGAGTACATGAGCATGGGAGATTGTTCCATTTGGGGACCTCTTCTTTAATTTCTTTCTTCAAGGACTTAAAGTTCTTATCATACAGGTCTTTCACTTGTTTGGTTACAATTACCCAAAGTTATTTTATATTATTTGTGGCTATTAGAAAGGGTGTTGTTTCTCTGATTTCTTTCTTGGCCCATTTATGATCTGTGTATAGGAGGGCTACTGATTTTTTTTAGTTAATCTTGTATCCTGCCACATTACTAAGGTGTTTATCAGTTCTAGTAGTTCTCTGTTAGAATTTTTGAGTCATTTATATAGACTATCATATCATCTACAAATAGTGAAAGTTTGACTTCTTCCTTTCCAATTTGTATCCTCTTGATCTCCTTTTGTTGTCTTATTGCTATAGCTAGAACTTCAAACACTATATTGAATAGATATGGGAGAGTGGGCAGCCTTGTCTTGTTCTTGATTTTAGTGGAATCACTTTGAGTTTCTCTCCCATTTAATTTGATGTTGGCCATCACCTTGCTATAAATTGTTTTTATTATGTTTAAGTATGTTCCTTTTATTCCTGATCTCTCTGGGACCTTTATCATGAAGGAGTGTTGGATTTTTGTCAAAAGCTTTTTCAGCATGTAATGAGATGATCATGTGGTTTTTTTCTTTCAGTTTGTTTATATGATGGATTACAATGACAGATTTTCATATGTTGAACCATCTCTGCATCCCTGTGATAATGTCTACTTGATCATGATGGGTGACTTTTTTTTTTTTTTGATGTGTTCTTTGGATTCTGGATTCAGTTTGCCAGTAGTTTATTTAGTATTTTTGCATGAATGTTCATGAAGGAGATTGGTTTTTAATTCTCTTTCTTTGTTGCATCTTTGTATGGTTTGGGTATCAGGGTAACTGTAGCCTCATAGAAAGAGTTTGGCAATGTTCCTTTTCTTTCTATTGTGTGGAACAATTGAGGAGTATTGGTACTAGCTCTTCTTTGAAATTCTGGTAGGATTCTGCACTGAAACCATCTGGCCCTGGGCTTTTTTTTGGGGGGGGTGACTTTTAATGACTGCTTCTACTTCCATAGGAGTTGTAGGTCTATTTAAATTGTTTATCTGGTCTTGATTTAATTTGGGTATATGGTACCTATTTCTTTTAGATTTCACAATTTTGCTGAGTACACGTTTTTGAAGTATGACCTGATGATTTTCTAGATTTCCTCAATGTCAGTTATTATGTCTCTCTTTTTGTTTCTTGTGTTGGTATTGTGTTTCCCAAAATATTATGTACCCTAATAAACTTATCTGGGGTCAGAAAACAGAAAAGCCACTAAATACTTATGATAGGCAGTGGTAGCACATGCCTTTATTCCTAGCATTCCAGAGGCAGAAATCCATCTGTTCAAGGATACAGCCAAGCATGGTGACTCACACCTTTAATCCCAGAAAGCGAGCCTTTAATCCCAGGGAGTGAAGGTAGAAAGCAGAAAGGTATATAAGGCGTGAGGGCCAGAAACTAGAAGCATTTGGCTGGTTAAGCTTTTAGCTGGTTAAGCTTCAGGCTTTTGAGCAGCAGTTCAGCTGAGAGCCATTGGGATGAGGACACAGAAGCTTCCAGTCTGAGGAAACAAGACCAGCTGAGAAGTTGGCCAGGTGAGGTTAGCTGTGGCTTGTTCTGTCTCTCTGACCATCCAGCATTTCACCCCAATAACTGGCTCCAGGTTTGATTTTATTAACAAGAACTTTTAAGATTCCTGCTACATCTTCTGATTTTGTGAATTTGGATATTCTCTCTCTGCCTTTTAGTTAGTTTGGAGGAAGGTTTGTCTATCTTTTTTTTTTTTTAATCAAAAAACCAACTCTTTGTTTCATTGATTCTTTGTACTATTCTCCTTGTTTCTATTTTATTGATTTCAACTTGCATATTTCCTGGAATCTACTCTTCCTGGGTGAGTTTGCTTCTTTGTGTTCTAGAGCTTTCAGGTGTTCTGGTAAGTACCTAGTATGAGATTTCTCCAACTTCTTTATGTAGGCATTTAATGCTATAAAGTTTGTTCTTAGTACTGCTTTTTTAGTATCCCATAAGTTTGAGTATGTCATACAATCATATTCATTGAATTCTAGGAAGTCTTTAATTTCTTTCTTAATTTCTTCCTTGACCCAGTGGTGATTCAGTTGAGCATTATTAAGTTTCTATGAGTTTTTAGGCTTTCTATAATTTGTATTGTTGTTGAATTATAACTTAAAAGTATGGTAGTCCAATAAAATACAGGAGGTTATTCCAATTTGTTTATATCTGTTGAGATTTGCTTTGTAACTGAGTATGTAGTCAATTTTAGAGAAGGTTCCATGGGGTTCTGAGAAGAAGGTATATTCTCTTGTGTTTGGTTGGAATGTTTTGCAGATGTCTATTATGTGCATTTGAGTCATAAAATCTGTCAGTTCCCTTATTTCTCTGTTAAATTTCTGTCTGGCAGTCCTGTCCATTGGTGAGAGAGGGGAGTTGAACTCTCACACTATTAGTGTGTGGGGTGTGATGTTCAGTTTAAGCATTAGTAATGTTTCTTTTACATATATGGGTGCCCTTGTATTTGGGGCATGAATGTTCAGAATTGAGACTTCATTTTGATGGATTTTTCTTTTGATGAATATGTAACATTCTTCTTAATTTCTTTTGAATTATTTTAGTTTGAAGTCTATTTTGTTAGCTATGAGGATAGCTACACCACCTTGCTTCTTAAGTCCATTTTATTGGAAAGACTTTTTCCAGCCCTTTACTCTTAGGTAGTATCTATTTTTGAAGTCGAGGTATGTTTCTTGTATGCAGCAGAAGAATATATTCTGTTTTCATAACCATTCTGTTAGCCTGTGTCTGTTTATAGGTGAATTGAGTCCATTGATATTAAGGGACATTAATGACCAGTGATTGTTAATTCCTGTTATTATTTTTTTTGGTGATAGTTTTGTGTGTTTCCCTTCTTTATGATTTGTTGGTGTGGGATTATCTATCACCTCTGTTTTCATGGGTGTACCTAACTTCCTTAGGTTAGATTTTTCCTTCTAGTGTGTTTTCTGTAGGACTGGATTTGTGGATAGGTATTGTTTAAATCCAGCTTCATCATGTCATATTTTCTTTACTCTGTCTATGGTTGTAGTAGGTAGCCATTCCAGCTTTGATCTGGAAGTTCCAACCCCCATTGAGGCTTCGGTAACTGTCACACATACAAGGCAGGGCCGAGAGAGGACCCTGAAGACAGAGATCTTGATGGGCCAACTCTCTTGGTTCCTGGACCCTGGACGCTGGAGGTAGACCAAGCAGAGTTCTCTAGCATACCACCAGACTGTGCCACACCATTCCCAGACCCAGTTACCTATCCCTTCATTTGTAAGTTACCCCCAAAAATAAACCTCCCTTTTAACTATGTGGAATGGCCTTAATAATATCACCAATATCTGGCGCTCAGGTGGGGCAAATTCCAAGGCCTTGGTGGCTCCCACCCTCAGCTTCCTCCCCAGCTGGCAGGCACTTGAAGCTGCAGGGTACTGCCTGCAGAGCTCCGTAAAACCAGGAAAAACCTACATGGTTCCATTCCTGAAAAGGAGCTAATCTGGTCTCAGTTCCATAGCAAGTTTAGCCCCCAGACCAGCAAAAACGCTGTGAGTAAGGTGTTCCCCCTCCTCCCTGAGTGCTGGCTTCCCACCCTAGCCCAAGGCTTCCACAATTTCACCTAGTTAAAATAGACATGGCACTGTCCCTGGTGGCACCCTACTTAGGCACAGAGAGGGCTTAGAGCCAAGCCTGCTGGCAGACCTATTGTCTGTAGAGGCAGAGAGGGGCTTAGAGCGGCCTGGAACTCTCCATGCCCTGAAGCTCCAGGGAATCACCAGGAGAACTGCCTACTGCCTGTGCTCACTCTGCTGCCAGCCAAGGCATTCAACAGGGCCTGCTTTGGAGCTATACCAATGCCTCTTTCTGGCTGAAAAGTGCTACTACACCCCCAAAACCAGAAAGGTAAGATAGGCAAACTAGCATCTTATTTCAAGTTAAAGTACTTGATAATTTTATACCTTAAAACTAACAAATTTTGAGTAATTCTTTTAATATGGCCAACAATATTACCTCATAAGAATTTTAAAACCTTTTTGCCTATATGATGAATTTCATTTTCCTGGAAATATATGACCTTCCTAAGGCGTATCTGGCCTGTACCATTTTGGCATTCATTGTAATAATTCATGCAGTGTTCAAATACTGGTTTAATAATAAGAACAAAGATAAGTCATTATTTGGACTGATACAGGCTTTAAAAGATAGCAATGAAGGCTTACATAAAAACGATTCTTTCTCTAGAATCTGCTAACCAGGATTTACAAAATAGGCTTATACACAAAATTGATTTTATTGACAATAAATATGAATATTTAATAGATATAGCACTAACTCTCCAGAGTGAAGTTGTGGCTACTCAGACACTATATAAGAAAGATTATCAGTAATTGATCAGATAAGGTCCATGGAATCATGTGTTTCAGAAGAACATAAAAACTTCCATGATTCCATGAGATATCTGGAATCCCTTGCAAGAGAGGAGATTCACTCCCTAGAACAGACTCTAGATGCTCGTTTGCAAGCCCTGGAAGAAACTCTCAGTAAACATGACAAGGGACTTAATAAGCAGAAGGGCAAGACCATACAGGTTGTAACATCTCCAAATGGCTCTCATACAATGGCTTATCCTCTTATCATCCATGAGAAACCAGCAGATAACACCCACCCCGAGCCATATATGACATATACATTACAACCAATTTCAACAAGGGACTTTTAAAAATATAAAGGAAGCAGTAGTTATGTATAGGATACACTCCACATATATAAGACAGATGTTAAATTCGTGGTCTAGTGTGGCCCTATAGCTCAGGGGTTAGAGCACCAGTCTTGTAAATCCGTGGTCTACCTCACATAGAATCATTCCAGATGACTGGCATCAGTTAATTTCAGCTATTCTAGAATATAGGCAGCAGTTACAGTGGAAAAGCTGGTTGAGAGAAGAGGCAAGAAATTTATAACAACAAGGTAAACTCTGAGGTTTTGTGATCTCCCAAATCAAATACTTGATGAGGGATATTTCGCTGACAGAAATGTACAAGCCAATTATGATGAGCATACAATATCCCTATGCTGTACAGCAGCACTAAATGCTTGGGGAAAATTTTCAGAACCTGGAAAATGAACTGAGGTATATACAAAGATATTTCAGGGACCACAAGAACCCTTCACTGATTTTTTTACACAGCTGAACACACCTATAACAAAAGCTGTGTCAGATAAAGAATTAAGAAAAGTATTAACTGAGTCCTTGGTGTTTGACAATGCTAATGCAGAATGCAAAAGAATACCATTAAAGGTCAGATCAGCTCCTTTGAAGAATGGATTCAGTATACTAATGGTGTTGAGTTTCTTAACTACAGTAATGAGGCTTGGATAGGAGAGACAAATCCCAGAGATGAAAGAAGGCCCCATGGTGCCAAATGTTTTAAATGTGGAACACCAGGTCATATAAGTAAAAGCTGTACATGGGGTGCTCCTAGAGGTAATACTACTTTTAGAAACAGCCCAAAGAGGAGACCCCAACCTCCTGGATTATGTAGAAGATGTGGCAAAGGCCGACATTGGACCAGTGAGTACAGATCAAAAATAGGTATACAAGGCAACCCTTTACTGGTGGGAAACACTTCAGGGGGCCTCTTGCAGGCCTCCAAATCAAACGTGGTACGAAAATTTCCAACCACTGTGGAAAAAAATTAAACCAATGCCTACATTGTAAACCAAATAAGAAATTTAAGACTTATATAGAAAGATCTCTGATTTGATTCAAAAAGTAAATTAAGACTTTGCCAGTTGACAGGAATGGACCCAGCAGAAATTGTAGTACCTTTAACTAATGAGAAAATTAGTTAAAGATAATGGATAAATATTTAAATATAAAAATGGAAATAGTTAAAGATAATTTCTTCACTATGGAAAGATAATGAATACTGGCGGAGAGCCTGCAGTAACTTTTTGGGAAAGATAAACAACCATTATCCCAAAAGCAAGAGAATAGAATTCATAAAGAAGATTGAATGGGTTCTTCCTCACATTGTATGACAAAAGCCAATTTCTGGAGTCTTCACATTCTATATTGATGCAAATAAATCAGGGAAAGCAGGATACAAATCAGGAAACTTACGTAAAGTGGTACAAAGTCCATACATCTCCGTACAAAAGGCAAAACTATACACCATTCTTATGGTACTGATGGACTTCACAGAACCCCTCAATATAGTCACTGACTCTCAATATGCAGAGAGTAGTTTTACATATTGAAACTGCTGAATTTATTCCTGATAATACAGAATTAACTTCATTATTCATACAATTGCAGGAAATCATCAGAAAAAGTGAACATCCTATATATAACACATATCAGATCCCACACAAGGCTTTCAGGATCTCTAGCACAAGATAATGATGAGATTGATCAGTTACTAATAGGTAATGTGCGAGAAGCCCCAGAATTTCATTAGAAACACCATTAAATAGCAAAGGTTTGAAGAAGGATTTCTCTATCACTTGGCAACAAGCTAAGGATATTGTGAAAAAAATGTCGTACTTGTTCCCTCTATAGCCAAACTCCATTACCTGCAGGGAGCAATCTAAAAGGTTTACAAAAAAATGAAATTTGGCAGATGGATGTGTTTCATTTTGCAGAATTTGGAAGATTAATGTATGTACACCATACCATACTATTCAGGATTTCAGTGGGCAACTCCTATGAGTTCTGAAAAGGATGATTCTGTAATTATACACCTATTAGAAGTTATGGCCATCATGGGGAAAGAGAGTGGGAGATCCTAGCTGGATCAAGAAAAGAGAGGGAGAACAAGAAATAGGAGACCATGTTAAATGAAGACTACATGAGAAGGGGAGGAAGCAGAGAGCTAGGGAGGCCCACAGAGATCCACAAAGATACCCCCACAAAAGACTGCTGGCAATGGTCGAGAGACGGCAAGAACTGACCTACTCTGGTGATGGGATGGCCAGACACCCTGTTAGTTGTGCCATAAACCCCATCCAAGGAAGGTCTGAGGAATCTGGATGCAGACATCCACGGCTGGGCCCCTGGTGGAGCACTGGGATTCTAATTAGTGAGAAAGAAGAGGGTTTATATGAGCGAGAATTGTTGAAGCCAAGGTTAGATAAAGCACAGGGACAAATAACCAAATGAATGGAAGCACAGGATCTATGAACCAAAGGCTGAGGGGCCCCCAACTGGATCAGGCCCCCTGAACGGGTGAGACAGTCATTTGGCTTGATCTGTTTGGGAGGCAGCTGTGTGTTAGTGCCGGGTCCTGGGCTCGTTGCATGAGTTGGCTGTTTGAATCCTGGGACCTATGCAGGGACGCTTGGCTCGGTCTGGGAGGGGGGGACTGGACCTGGCTGGGCTGAGTCTACCAGGTCGATCCCGGTCCTCGGGGGAGACCTTGATCTGGAGGAGGTGGGAATGAGGGTTGGGGTGGGGGGAGGGGGAGGGGGCGAGAGTGGGAGAACAAGGGAATCTGTGGCTATTATGTTGAACTAAATGGTGTTGTAAAATAAATTTACTAAAAAAATAAAATAAAATAAAAAAACCATAAATAAAAAAAGAAGTTATGGCCATCATGAAAATACCTGTACTAATTAAGACAGACAATGCCCCAGCATATGTCTCCAATAAAATGAGACAGTTCTTTTCTTATTACAATATAAAGCATGTTATAGGTATACCACCGAATACCACAAGCCAAGCAGTCATAGAAAGATCCAATCGAACTTTAAAGGATATGCTAAATAAACAGCAACAGGTAACAATGACTCCTAGAAATAAATTGCATAGTGCTTTATTAACCTTGAATTTTCTCAATGCTGATGACAAAGGAACAACAGCTGTGGAGAGACATTGGATAACAGACAAAACTCCTGAGCTAAACCAACTGGTTTATTTCAAAGATGTGTTGACCTCAGAATGGAAACCTGGGTATGTCTTATGTTGGGGAAGGGGTTTTGCTTTTGTTTCTGCAGGAAACAATAAATAAACAATAAAAAGGGACCATTGTCTTCAGGATTCTAATTCTCTCCATGCTTACTTTTGATTTCTCAGAATCCTTTCTTACATGTCATGTCATCTTTAAATCCAACCTTTCCATTTTGATAAAAAATAAGTTTTTCCAATAGCAATCCCTGAAGTCTCCAGAAGGAAGATGGGGCCCCAACAACAACTCTACCCAATCCAGAATGATGCCATGGTAATCATCATCATACACTTCTTGCAAGAATTTCAAACAATCTTACCCATTACTCTGAGACTTGCTGTGGAATCTACAGTTAGTCTAACTGAGATTTAACTATCTGAGCTTTCTTACAGTACCCAACAGAGATACCATCACCCCCTAAACATCAGGAAGCAATTCTAAGAAAATGACGCCCCTTGTCCCTAAGGTTTCATATTTCTCAGGGTTATGGATGATGGCTATAGGGTTGGGGGTGGAAGAAACTATTAAACTCAGTATTCTCTTTAAGAAAAGAAAAAGTGTCTCAAAAGAAAAAAAGGAAAAGAAGAAGTGGAACGAATAGATATAAGATATTATGGTAGATTGTTGTATGTACTAGTAAACAAGTTTAGTAAAATAACAGCCTTAGATAATTTGTACTGTTATGGATTCTTATATGTTGATACAAATATAAACTATTTTTATATTCCTATTTAAGATAATTTGTATATTATACAAATACAGAACTATATTTGTTATAATGTACATATATTTCTACTCTTATTTGAAATATTTGTATATTGATACAAATGTAAATTTATATCTGTCATACTGTATGTATGTTCTACCTCTGTTTAGGATATTTTGTATATTGATATATATTTAGGATTATTGTTATTTTGCATATTGCACTATACATTCCTACCTCTGTTATAAATATCTTGTGTATTGTCACAATTTTGAAGTCATCATCCTTTACCATACATTTGCTTATAGACTTTTTACCTTGTTTACATGAAACCTTAGTCCTTAGGTTATTTAGGTAGATAAGACTTACAGATTTATAATCACCTATGCCTGTCATCTCTATAGTTACGTTAGTTTATCCAGATTTACACATACATAGGTTGGATAGACAGGTAATCTTCAAACACTTCATAGACCTAGAGAATATGACATTTAAATAACTTTGAATTCTGTTGATGTGAGACACAATTGCTCCTGGCAGCACCAATCTGATCCCAAGAGAATGTTGGGCTTCTAAGATATTTCCATTTGGAAGTTTGTCTTCTTGGCACAAAATGGCCTATTGGGCAAAGAACTGCCCTTGCCTCAACTGCTGACAATATGAATGCTGTCCTTCTGGACAAACGGGACACAAGGAAAAGTGACTTCTGAACTCTGTCAAGACAGGGTAAGATGGTCTTCCAGAATTCCTGCTTCAGAAAATGATCTGTCAGATACTCTGGGCCTATAGCCAATTTGAATGCACCAACAATGGTGAGAAACATTAGGTGACTGTCCAAGCTGCCAGGTGTCTCTGTCTACTCTTGCACATTCCTGAAAGTTGCTTGCATCCATCTTCCATTTCTCAGGTACCATTATATTCCTTCTCAGGTCTTTGATGGCATTAAAGACTAGCAGTTATAGTTACAACTTAATATATATATATATATATATATATATATATATATATATATATATATATATGATAGAACATATTAAGTATTAGATTCAGGTTCTTTAGGATAGGACACCTTTTGGATTGATCTCTGTAACATACCATTTACCTATGCTCTCGACTTCTCTGAATTTTAGTATGTTTCTTGCTTGATATTGTTTGCGTTGGTTGTAGTTGATAACCACTCCTTTGTATATAGTCTTGTATTAGGTTAGAACCTTCTTATTTATACAAAAGGCGGAGGCTTCATCCCAGGAATGCAAGGATGGTTCAACATACAAAAATCTGTCAATGTAATACACCATATAAATAAACCAAAAGAAAAAACCACATGATCATCTCATTGGATGCTGAAAAAGCCTTTGACAAAATCCAACACCCCTTCGTGATAAAGGTCTTGGAGAGATCAGGAATAAAAGGAACATACCTAAACATAATAGACAAAAGGGGGAGATGCAGTAGGTAGCCATTCCAGCCTTGATCTGGAAGTTCCAACCCCCATTGAGGCTTCGGTAACTGTCATGCCTATAAGGCAGGGCCAAGAGAGGACCCTTAAGACCCAAGATCTGGATGTGCCAGCTCTCTTGGTTCCTGGACCCTGGATGATAGAGGTTGACTGAGCAGAGTTCTCCAGAGAACACCGTTGCCGGACTGCACCACACCTTTCCCAGACCCTGTTACCTATCCCTTCACTTGTAAGTTACCCCACAAAATAAACCTCCCTTTTAACCATGTGGAGTGGCCTTAATAATTCCACCAATATATGGTGATTGAGAGTTTTGCTAGGTTTAATAGTCTAGGCTGCATCCATGGTCTCTTAGTATCTGCATAACATCTGTCCAGTCATTTTCTTCTGCTTATTCTATATTGGGATGTTCAGGTCTTGTTGATGTAGAACCACTAGATTCTAGTGGTGCCATCATGCTCTTTATGTTGTTGAATGTATTTTTGCACTGGCACCTACCGATCTCTTCTTCCCATTAGTGCAAATGGTGTCTGTGTCTTAGGGAGCAAATCTTGGTCCAATTGGAGCTCTTGATTCAATGGTAGCTGGCAGAGTCTGTTTCTCAGGGAAAAGCTGCAGTTCCAGATGATGGGTGGATTTGGGGGTGGATAGAGGCTTGTAGTTTGCAGGGTTTGGTGGGGAATTGTGGTGACCAAGCATGGCTACAGGAGTCCTGCTTGCTGTCTACACCTGAGGTTGTAATGGGTGGGTTATGGGGGCACTGGTTTTACCCTGTGCCTAAAGCCTAGAGCTTGGATTTTCCTTTAATAAGCATTCATGGATTTGAGAAAAAGAGAGCTATACCCCAACTCCAAAGCCAGCTTCAAACATAATCCTTAAAAACTTGAGGTTATCCATAACTTTTCTTTTTATGTGGAAACAAAAGCAAAACTTCTTCTCCAATGTAACATATGTGCTGGTTTCCATTCTGAGGCCAACACATCTTTACAATATACAGGCTGATTTAATTTAGCATTTTTTTTCTACTATCCAATGTCCCTCCACAGCACTTATCCCTTTTTCATTAACATTTAAAAAATAAGATAATAAAGCACTGTGTAATTTTTTCCTAAGGGTCTTTATTACTCATTTCTGTTTATTAAGAATATCTTTTAAAGTGTAACTACATTTTTCTATAAATGCTTGTCCAGTAGAATTATGTGGTATGCCTGTAATATTCTTCATGTTGTAATGTGCAAATGTTTTATTTTACTAGAAACATATGTTGAAGCATTGTCATCTTTTTTTTTTTTTTTTTTTTTTTTTTTTTTTTTTTTTTTTTTTTTTTTTTTTTTGGTTTTTCGAGACAGGGTTTCTCTGTGTAGCTTTGCGCCTTTCCTGGAGCTCACTTGGTAGCCCAGGCTGGCCTCGAACTCACAGCGATCCGCCTGGCTCTGCCTCCCGAGTGCTGGGATTAAAGGCGTGCGCCACCACCGCCCGGCTGCATTGTCATCTTAATTTGTACAGCTATCCCCATAATGTCCATAACTTCTAACAAATGTGTAAATATAGAATCAGCATTTTTCAGAACTTAAAGCATTTCCCATTGAAATTCTGATTATGTATCTATGGTATGGTGCCCATACTTTAATTTTCCAAAAAACTGGAAAATTAAACACATCTATTTGCCAAATTCCATTTCTTTGAGTATCCTTTGGTTTATTTCCTGAAGGTAATAGAATTTGGTGACACAAAGAACAAAAAGAACATTTCCATGGCTTGTTGCCAAGTGACAGAAAAAACTTTCTTCAAACCTTTTCTGTTAATATGGTGTTTCTTATGAAATTCAGAGGAGTCTAACACATTTCCTATCAATAGCTGATCAATTTCATCATTACCTTGTGCTAGATGGCCTGGTAAACCCATATAAGATCTGATATATGTTATATACAATGTGTGATTTCTATTTCTGATTATTTGTTGTAACTGAATAAATTACAAAGAGAATTCTGTATCATCTGAAAATAGTTCAGTGATTTCAATATGTAAAACAATTCTGCATATTGAGAGACAGTAACTCTATCAAGAGGTTCTGGAAAATCTAATAATATGATGAGAATAGCATTTAGTTCTGACTTTTGAACTGAATCATAAGGGTATTGAACAACTTTAATTTTCCTGCCTTTAAAATTGCATTTTATGATCAATTTGCAACAGTATAGAATATATGGGCTCCAGAAATTAGTGGTGCTTTTCTATATGAGGGATAATCCAATTAGTTGTTTTTACAGAATGGAGTCTCTTGCTTTTGGAATATTTGTTGCTAATATCTCCCAAAATTTACTTCAGGCTTTTTGTCAATGTTCATTTTCTGCCCATAATGAGGCAATTTCTGCTGGGTCTATTCCTGCTAACTGATGAAGTCTCATTTTTCTTTTAAAATCAACTCACAAAAATTTTCCACATAGATTTTAATATTTTACTCTATTTGTGTGCTAGAAATATCCATCCTAAGATATTCTCTTCTTTCTGCATAAGAATTCCTATGGGAGAATGGCTAGAATGTAAAATAACCAAACTACAATCAAACACTGGATCTAAGCAATCCACATGGGCACCTTGCAATTTTTTTTCTACCAAGCCATTTCTTTTTCAGTCTCAGTTGATGATTTTCTTGGACTATTGATGTCCTTATCACCTTGAAATAAATTACTTAACTTTTGAAGAGTTAATCCAATTGTGAGCCATATCCAGTTAATATTTCCCAGAAATTTTTGAAAATCATTAAGAATTTATAACTGATCTCTCCTGATTTGTACTTTCTGTTGTTGAATTTTTGGTAAACCTATCTTATATCTTAGGTAATAGAATCTCCTCTTTGTATTTTTCAGGAATAATTTGTAATTCCCCATAAGGGAAAATTTGCTTTACTTCATCAAACATTTTTTACTAAGGTATCTGCATCTGAATCAGCCAGTAAGATATCATTCATATAATGTTAAATTATAGATTGAGAAAAACATTTACAAATAATTTCTAATAGGTGTTGTACAAAATATTGACATAAGGTGGGACTGTTTAGCATTCCTTGTGGCAGGACCCTCTACTGGTACCTTTTAACAGGTTGAAAACTATTATAAGTGGGCACTGTGAAGTCAAATTTTTCTCTGTTGTGCTCTTGTAAAGGTATTGTTTTAAAAAAAAAACAGTCTTGCCAGGAGGTGGTGGCGCACGCCTTTAATCCCAGCACTCGGGAGGCAGAGGCAGGCGGATCTCTGTGAGTTTGAGGGCAGCCTGGTCTCCAAAGCAAGTTCCAGGAAAGGTGCAAAGCTACACAGAGAAACCCTG
This sequence comes from Peromyscus maniculatus bairdii, assembly GCF_049852395.1. NCBI lineage: Eukaryota > Metazoa > Chordata > Mammalia > Rodentia > Cricetidae > Peromyscus > Peromyscus maniculatus. Next base: position 47,733,015 of record NC_134860.1, on the reverse strand, counting down.
TCTCGAAAAAACAAACAAACAAACAAAAAACAGCCTTTTAAATCAATCACTATAGTAAACCATCCCTTAGCTAATAAGAAAAGCAAGAGAATTCCATGTTGTAAAGAGCCCATAGGCTGAATCACCTTATTTATAGCTCTCAGATCTGTTAGCATTTTCCATTTTCCAGATTTCTTTTTAATGGTAAATACAGGAGAATTCCAAAGACTGGTCAATCCTTCAATATGTTGGGCATTTACCTGCTTCTGTACCAACTGTTCTAGTGTTTGAAATTTTTCTGGTGTCATAGGCCATTGCTATATCCACATAGATTTATCAGTTAACCATTTTAAAAGTAGGGCTATTGGTACCTTTGAAAGACCAACAGCTGTTGTGCCCTACCCATGTACAACCTGAATGGTCTGTGACTATTTTTGAAAATACCTTTTAATATTTTGTTCCAAAGCATTTTTTATTTTATGGTTTGTTTCTGAAATTGGAGAAATGTTAATTTGTGTTTCCATTGCTTTAACAAGTCATATCCCAACAAATACATTGATATGTTAGCTAGTTACATGTGGCTTAAATTTTCCTAGTCTGTCCTCCTCGCCCTATACCCTTGACCTGCCTCATATTTTGTTTTACCTGAGAGAAAGTTCCAATTCCTAAAAACTGAATATTTACCTTCTGAAGAGGCCAATCTGGATACCAAAATTTGGTGAAATTTTTGTTACATCTGCACCTATGTCCAGAAAGCCTACAATTGCAATGCCATTTATTTGTGTTTTTAGTTTTGGTCCCTGATCATTTATATCAGTTTGTCAAAATACTTTTTTTCTAGTCTCTCCTGAACATATGTCTATTCTATTGAAGCTATTTTAGCTCTGATCACATGTAGATCAGTGTTGTTTTTAACAACAGACATTAAGTCTTGAAATTGTTTGTGGATGAGTTTCTCTAGTGCTGATAGGGAATGCTTGAACCAAATTTGATATCAAGGCCTCTTGGAGGCCCCCTCAGTAGTTTCCCCACTGCAAAGGGTTATCCTGCTTGTACATGGTTGGTCTGTAATCATTAGTCCAATGCCTTCCTTTGCCACTTCTTCTTCATATTCCAGAATACTGAGCCTCTGTTTGAATTATCTCAAAAAAAAGGAAAAAGGAAAAAGAAAAAAATCTTGTTTCTAGAAACACCTTGCCTTCAATACTTTTTAGAATAACCTTGTTTCATAAGGATGAGATCCAATATCAGCTGTGTTTCTAATTCATTCTATTTGTGCTGCTCTTACCTGTAGAGGGCTAATCACCCTTTACAGCCTGCATTAGCATTTTCAAAAGCCAAAGATTCAATTAATAGTCATATGACTTTTGGATCTGATATTATTCTATTCATAGCTGATGTCAACATTTTTAAAAAACAAACAAAAAAGAAAAAAAAGCAGTTAGTGGGGACTTGTATAATTTTAGTAAATGACTCAGACCTCTTTTCTGATTCTTCAACCTTGTCTCACATATTTAAGGCTCATAAATTATATAGGCCCAAGGTCTGGTCATCAAATTCAAGCTGCCTTTGTAATTCAGCATATTGTTCCTCGCCTAGAAACTGATCTTGGGAAATATTAAATGCCCCTAGATCTATTTCATTGTCCTATGATTCTAGCTTCCTCTAGTCATCATGTTTGCCATTGTAACTGAGGACCAGCTTCCAATACTTCTGACACCAAATCTTTCCAATCTTGAGAAATAATTCTAGTTTGAGTCACCCATGAATTTAATTTCTGACTCACATACACTGAATGCATATTATATAAAACAGCCACTGACTTAAGTCTCTTGAAATCTAATATTTCTATAGGATTTCATTTAACTTCCTCATAACCTTGGGGGTACCTATCATCTGCTGGTTATTCTTGTATAAGAGTTGGATAAGCTAAGGTTGGTTTTCTAAAGACTTTAATCCACTCCTCTTAAGTTTAATTATGTGGTTCATGATAGGTTCTTGTCTAAGTTCCTCTGTCTATGTCTTAGTATTCTAATATTTATTAGTAAGTCTTTCTAAGGCTTGTATCTTTTTAGTCAAATTTTTCTTGTTTTCATTAGTAAGTCTTTCTAAAACTTGTATCTTATGAGTCAACATTTCATATTTGTCAGAATTATCAAACTACTTTTTACATTGGGCATAAAAAACCACCATGGCCATGAAGGATAAAATGTGAATTACCAAACCAATAGGAGTTAACAATTGGCAATTATTGTAATTATGTCAATCCCAGGTATATCATTCATCCCTCTCATTTATTGCTTCCATTTGCAAGCCATCTACAGTAGCACTATATAGGGGCCTAATTCCCTGCATTTTGATATTTCCTATCTTTAATATGGGAAAGATTTTTCTTTTTACTATCATTTTACTCTCCTTAACGATTTCCCAGGTGTCTCACCAAATCTGATATAGTTTGTTCACAGCAGTGGTAGCTGTTATGTCATCAGTTGGCAAATGAGATGGTCAGCTGCCTCTGGCCCAGGGCTGTGAGGTGCTCTGGGGCCAGGATACGCTGTGGCAGCAGAAGCACACAGGGTCAGAGTGTCTTGTGTGAATGTGTGGTGGATTGGTGATCACAGGTGCTGCAGAACTTGCTGGCATGACCTCATGACCCACAATGGGCACTAATGGCTTTTGCATAAGTTTGTATCTTATGATTTTACCATTAAGACTCAGGAGTCAGAGATTTTGTTGAAAACCAGCAGTCTTTTATTATTTAGGATTGTGTAGCTATCCTGTTGGTTTTTTTTTTTCTGTTTCTGTGTAAAGCTGAAGCTTGTCTTTTCATTTCTGTGAAGAATTGTTTTAGAATTTTAATGGAGATTGTATTGAATCTATAGATTACTTTTCATAGAATAGCAATTTCTACTGTATTAATCTAATTGATCTAAGAGCATGGAACATTTTTCATTTTCTGGTTGTTTTATTATTATTATTACTTTTTGCTTGACTAGAATTATCTCAAGATTTTTTTGCTTTTTCTTTTTTGGGTTTTTGTTTTTTCTTTTGCTAGTGTGAAAGATGCTGTTTCCTGGATGTTTTTCTTGGTATGTTTTTCATTTGTACATAAGCCTATGCTGTGTGATATTTTGTTTGTGTCCTGACAAATAAAGCTTGCCTAGAGATGACAGGGCAGAGCTAGCCACTAGTTAACCATAGAGGCCAGGCAGTGGTGCCACACACCTTTCCTCCCTCCTTGGGAGGAAGAAGCAGGAAGATCAGGAGTTCAAGACCAACCTGGGCTACAAAAGATTGAACCAGTCCAAATGAGAAACAGTGCCGGGTGGTAGTGGTGCATGCCTTTAATCCCAGCAATAAAGAGACATAGAAAGGAATATAAGACAGGAAGAGACAGCATCTAGCCTCCCTCCAATTAAGTCTCAGGATTTGTAGAGACAGGATCACCCCTTTTTGCTCTGAGGATTTGTAGAGGTAAGAACTCTCTAATGGTTGGCTGCCCTGTTTCTCTGATCGTTCAGCTTATACCCTGGATATCTGACTCTGGATTTTTATTTAATAAGACTGATTAGGATTACTCTTCAGGCCTACTAATTTTAGTGTGTTAATTTGGTATCCTGCTACTTTTCTGTGTTTATCAGATGTAGACATTTCCTAGAGTCATCTTTGGGATCTTTTATGTATAAAATCATATCATCTGCAAGTAAGGATACTTTGACTTCTTTCTTTCATAGTTGTATCTACTTGTTCTCCTTCAATTGTCTTATTGCTCTAGCTAAGACAATAGTACTAGTTTGAATGGGTATGGAGAAAGTGACTTATTCTTATTTTAATGTAAATATTTTTGTTTATTTGTTTACTTTTTTATTTCATTGATTTAAGTCTAGATTTTTATTATCTTGTCATCTACTTTTTTGGGGTATTAATTCCTCATGTCCTTTAATCTTCAGTTGTGTCATTAAGTTACTAATATGAGATTTCTCCAGTTTTTTTTTTTAAATGTAGGAACTTAGTGCTAGGAAAAAAAAGAACTTAGTGCTAGGAACTTGCTGTATGTTTAAGTATCTTGCAATTTCTTTCTCTTTCATTGTAAACATTTTTAGTTTTCTTCTTGAATTTTGTCTTAATGCAATTTTCATTCAGTAGTGAGTAATTCACTTTCCATGAGTTTGTATCTTTTCTGCTGTTACCATTGTTGTTGAAATCCTTCTTTAATTAATGGTTGTTAGATAATATACTGTGTTTTATTTAAATTTTCTTATATCTGTTGAGACTTGCTTCTGTTCCACCTATGTGGTCAGTTTTGGAGAAGGTTTCATGAGCTGCAGAGAATTAAATATAGTGTTTGGGTTGAAAGTTTGGAGCATGTGTGATAGGTCCATTTCTTATATGATGTCATTCAACTCCAGTGCTTCTCTGCTTATTTTTATCTTGATGACCTGTCTATTTGTGAGAGTGGAGTATTGAACTCACCCACTATCATGTCAGAATCAATACATTATTTTATCTGTGTTGTGTTTCTTTCATTAGCTTGGGTGCACTTGTCTTTGGTGCATTAATGTTTATAATTGTAATATTCTTTTGGTGGTTTTCCCTTTAATGAGTATGTAGTATCCTTCTCCATCTATTCTGATTAGTTTGTATTGAGAACTATTTTGTCACATATTATAATAGCTACACCTGCTTCCTTCTTGTGTCCATTTGCTTTGTATACCTTTCATGTCTATCCATGAGGGAAAAATGTGTATCTTCAATGCAGTGTAAAAATAGAGCCTCATTCCTAATCCAATCTGGTAGTGTCTTCTCATTGAGGAATTGAGACCATCAATATTTAGCATCCTTAGTGAGCAGTATTTATTGATACTGATACTGCTTTGTGTGCAGTGTTTATTTATTTCTATTATGGTTTTTTTGTTGTTATTTTTGAGTATTTGTCTCTTTTTTGAGTTCTTAGATTATTTATTCCCTGTGACCTCTTAGTTGTAGGTTAAACTCTTCAGACTTATGGTTTCCTTCTAATGTCTTTCTGTACAGCTGTATTGGTAGATAGATATTGCTTAAATTTTTTTTTGTCATGTAATATATTTCTTCCTCTGCCAATTGTGATTGATAGTTTTGATGGTTAAAATAACCTGAGCTAGCATCTATGTTTCCTCAGAGTTTGTAGATCATATGTCCTGACCTTTCTGGCTTTCATAGTCTCCATCAGAATGCCAGGTGTTATCCTATTATATGTTACTTGGTCTTCCTATTTAGTACCATTCTTTGTTCTGTACAGTTACTGTTTTGGACATTATGTATCATAAGGAATTTCTTTTCTGATCCTATCTGGTTGGTATTCTGTGTTTTTCTTGCACCTTGACAGGTATCTCTTTATTTAAATAAAAAAAGTCTTCTATGATTTTGTTAAAAAATATATTCTGTGCTTCTGAGCTGTTTTTCTTCTGTCTTTCTACATATTTTTCATAGGTTTAGTCTTTTCACATTGTCCCTGATTTTATGGCTGCAGCATGACTAATATTAATTCTTTAGAGATCAGAATGGAAGACATTAAGGATAATTTAAATTGCCTTCATGAATCCCAACCTATATTGGCCAATAGAGATTTCTGGTAGAAAGTGTTTCTGTAGGTCATCAGATGACACAGAGGAATTGCTGTGGAATGTCTTTCTGTGTGTTGTGAATATGTGTTGCTCTTATTGGTTGATAAAGAAAGCTGTTTGGCCAATGGTAAGACAGCATAAGGTTAGGCAGTCCATTCAAACTAGAAAGGGAAAGGAGAAGAAAGGAGAATGGGGCGAACACTGTGAGACACCACAGGATATGTAAGATGTGAAAGTACCAGTAAGCCACGAAGCCACCTGACAATGCACAGATTAATAGAAATGGGCTGAGTTAAGTTGTAAGAGCTAGCTAGCATAAAGCCTGAACCATTAGGCCATACAGTTTGTAAGTAATATAAGCCTCTGTGTGTTTACTTGGGTCAGAGCAGCTATGACACCAGGAGAGACACATGAAAATTTCTGACTACAATTACCACCTGCCATCAGGCATTGATCCACATAGACCTGATAAAGCTTCACAGGGGTTCTTATTTTAAAAAAAATGGATTCTTAGTGCACAGGAACAGAGACACCCTGGGCTTCCTGGTCTTGTAGTCCAATGACAGCAGCAGTGCAGAAACTCGTCTCCTGACAAATGGTGCTGGCATATCTGGGTGTCAACATGTAGAAAATTGCAAATAAACCCATATGTATCACCATGCACAGAACTCAGATACAAGTGGATCAAAGACCTCAACATAAATCCAGCTACATCAAACCCAATAGAGGAAAAAGTCAGAAGTAGCCTTGAAAGCATTGGCATGTGAGACCACTTCCTTAATATAACACAGTAGCCCAGACACTGAGAGCAACAATTAACAAATGGGACCTCCTCAAAATGAGAAGCTTCTATAAGGCAAAAGACACAGTAAATGAGACAAAACGACAGCCTACAGACTGGGAAAAGATCTTTACCAACTCCACATCTGACAGAGGGCTGATCTTCAAAATAATATAAAGAATTCAAGAAACTAGACATTAAAATACTGAACAATTCAATTAATAAATGGGCTACAGAGCTAAACAGAGAATTCTAAGAGAATCCCATATGGCTGAAAGACATTTAAGGAATTGCTCAACATTCTTAGGTATCAAGAAAATGCAAATTAAAATGACACCTGTCAGAATGGCTAAGATCACAAACACTGATGACAGCTTATGTTGGAGAGGGTGTGGAACAAGGGGAACACTCCTCACTATTGATGGGAGTGCAAACTTATACAGTCACTTTAGAGATCAGTATGGCAGTTTCTCAGAAAATTGGGAACCAATAAACCCCAAGACCCAGTGATATTATTCTTGGGCATATACCCAAGGGATATTCAATCATACTACAAGGACACTTGCTCAACTATGTTCATAGCAGCATTATTGATAATAGCCAGAACCTGGAAGAAACCTAGATGCCCCTCAAAACTGAAGAATGGATAAAGAAAATGTGGTACATATACACAATGGAGTACTACTCAGCAATAAAAAACAATGACATCATAAAATTTGCAGGCAAATGGATGAAACTAGAAAATATTCTGAGTGAGGTAACCCAGGCTCAGAAGACAAACATGGTATGTACTCACTCATAAATGGATACTAGAGGTAAAGCAAAGGATAATGAGACTACAACCCATAGCTCCAGAGAAGCTAGGAAATAAAGAAGACCCTAAGAGTAATGCATAGATCAATGTGAAAAGGAAGAACAGAGGAGATCACCATGAGTAAATTGGGAAGGGGTAGCAGGTGCAATAGAAGGTAGGGGATGGGTGATAAGAATATGTTGGAATGTGATGGTCGAGGTGGGGGAGGGATGGTGTGGGAGAACAATGAAAGAGATATCTTGATAGAGGGAGACACTATGGCGAGAAATCTGATGCTAGGAAATTCTCAGAAACCAAAAGGACAACCTCAGATTAGACTACTAGCAATAGTGGAAAGGGTGCCTGAACTGGCCTACCCTGATAATCAGATTGGTGAATACCCTAACTGTCATCATAGAGCCTTCATCCAGTAACTGATGGAAGCAGATGCAGAGATCCACAACCAAGCTGAGCTCTGGGAGTCCACTCAAAGAGAGGGAAGACAAATTATATGAGCAAAGAGGGTCAAAATCATTATGGGGAAATCTACAGAGACAATAGAACCAAGCTCAAAGGAACTCACAAACTTTAGACCGACATTTGTGGAACCTGCATGGGACCAGACTAGACCCTCTACATGCAGGAGACATTTGTTTTGCTGGGTCTGTTTGAGAGGCCCCTGGCAGTGTGATCAGAATCTATCCCTGGCACATGAGCTGGCTTTCTGGATCCCATTACCTATGGTGGGACACCTTGCTTACCCTTGATGCAGTGGGAAGTTTTGGTCCAGGCTCAACTGAATATACGAGGCTTAGCTGTTCCACTTAGGGAGAGCTTAGCCTGGGGGAGGAGGGGTGTGTTGGGTGAAGGGTAGGTGGTAGTGGGGGTAGTGGTAGGAGGGATGAGAGAGAGATCTGTGGTTAGTATATAAAATGAGTAAAAACAAAGAGTAATGGGGATGATTATAAACAAAGTGCACATTATGTAGTATAATAATTCACAAGGATACCCTTTACTCTGTATAATAAATATGTGCTAATAATATATACATGTATGTGTCATATAGTATATTAAAATATATAATTTAATATAAAAAATAAAAAAGAAGTCATAATTTTGTAACGGAGTGGGAGGAGTACAGGAGTACATGGAAGGGATGGGGGGCAAAATGGAAGTGCAAAAATGGTGCTACTTAAAATAAATATAAATGTGTATTTTACAAGAACAATGAAAGATTATTTTACAGACGTCTTTAAAGCTGGAAGGTCCTTCAAAGACATACTAAATTCCTGAAAAATAACTGTCACACCAGACTCTACTCAGAAAAATTATTTAATAATATTAAAAAGAAATGAAAATTTTCCAAGATGAAATCAGATGAGAGGAATTTATGGTTAGTAAATCAGCTTTACAGAGAATACTAAAAGAAATCTTTCAATAGGAAAACAATGATTAAAAACAGACAAGGGACTGTAGGAAACAAAGAAAAAATGCCAGAACAGTTAAACAAAAGAAACCTTAAAAAAAAACCACAAAATCAAAAAATGAGAGGAATAGAAAATTTTAATAATAACTCTGAGTATTAATGATCTTAATTCTCCTGTAAAAAATATAGTCATAATAGATTAGAAAATAGGATCTATCTTTTTGATGCCTACAAAACTACATTTTATTAGGCAATTTTCTGTTGCTGTGATAAAATACCATCTTAGTTAGGGTTTCTCTTGCTGTGAAGAGACATCATGACCATGGAAATGCTTATAAAGGAAAACCTTTAATTGGGGGTAGCTTACAGTTCAGAAGTTCAGTCCATTATCATCATGGCATGAGGTACAGCATCAGGCAGGCAGACATGGTGTTGGAGAGGCAGTGAGAGCTCTACATCTTGACTCTTAGACAACAGGGAGTGAACTACCTCACAAGGCCTAGCTTAAGCAAAGATGAAATCTGAAAGCATGGCTCCACATTAACACACTTCCTTTAAGAAGGCCACACCTGCTCTGACAAGGCCACACTTCCTAAAATTGCCAATCCCTATGGGCCAAGTATTCAAACACATGAGTCTCTGGGGGCCATACCTATTCAAACCATAATGAATACCATGACCAAGGATATATATATATATATATGTATGTATGTATGTGTATATATATATATGTATGTATGTATGTGTATATATATATATATATATATATATATATATATATATATATATATATATAGAGAGAGAGAGAGAGAGAGAGAGAGAGAGAGTTTAGGTTAAGGGTTTCAGAGGGGTAAGAGTCCATCATAGTGGGGAGGCATGGTAAAATGCATAATAATAGGACATTAAGAGTAAGAAGCTGAGAGATCACTTTTACAAAGACTAGCATGAAGTAGAGAGAGGGTGAACTGGGTGTAGGGCAAGGCTATATTACTTCAAAGCTCAGTAATGTACTTCTTTTGGCAAGACTACACCTCCTAAAGCTCCTCCCCAAAGTGCTACCACCTGAGAATGCAGAAAATCCTTCATTGCCACTTGTATGCTTATATGTATTAATTAAAATGTATTAATTAAATTTTCTTCTACCAGATTTAAAGTACACAGTCTTTTTTTAAGTCATTGATTTATTTTGAGTTGATATGTGTAGGGTAATGAATAAAAATAAATTTTATTCTTCTGCATGTACATATCCACTTTTCCTAATACCATTCGTTAAATATAATGTCTTTCTTCCAATGTGTGGTGTTTTAGGAGCCTCCTTTTAAAAACACAAGTGGCTATAAATGCATGAATTATAATCTGTGTATTCCACTATTTTCCGTTGATCTATGTGTCTGATTTTGTTCCAGTATCATACTATTGTCATCATGATAGCTCTGTATTATAATTTGAGATTGTATATGATATTTACTCTAGTATTATTAAACAATTTTTAATCATTCAAAATTTTCATTTCCTAAACAATCTACAACTTAATTTATGCATAATTATATGCTGAAGATTGCACAAAATTGCTTAGGAATATTCTTTGAAAATTATCCACAAAAATGGAAATGTGGAATGATTTGAGGTAACATAAGAAAAAAATTTCATTCAATAAAATGACTCTAAACTTATTATATCACCACCAGTACACCAAGAATTTTATGGTTGTTATAATCATGGTACCACCTATGCAGAAACACAGCTCATTATAAGACCAAGAATTAAATGCAAGCATCTCTCTTGGTCATGCTAAAGTCGCAATAGCCTCATTTTTAACAACTCCCACTGAGGTTTGGATTCCCAGTACTCCCAAAAATCTGTTTCCAGTAATTGGTCCACATCTTTAAAGGAAGTGAAAGATACTCTGTAGAATGATATTCAGGCCTGAAAAATAGAAAGCATATTTTCAATTTTAAATACTACTTTGTATATGATGATCCTCATATTGTATATTAGGAAAGGTAAGTGAAAATACTGGGGAAAACTAATTCATTAAATTTCTTAAGACTAAGATGGTATTTTAACGAATTGTGTTGGCCAGACAGAAGGATTTAGCCTTTGAGGCATCAAATCCTCCAACTCAGAACTAACTTAACACTACTTCACAGTAAGCTAGAATTAATAATTGCTGTGAAAATTGAAAGAAAATATGCTCTCCAGATTATACTGTAGAAAAAATGGCATTAGCTTGTCAATGACTAATTATGATGAATACCAGAAATTTTATATGATCACTCAATGAGCTCATTCTACAATTTAAAATTACAGACAAGGACTATTATTATTTTCAAGATTCAGATGGTTGACAGAGTACCTACATAATTGTGTATATTCATCATTTGAGAAGGAAATAGTGGTGAAATTGTGTTCTAAATTAGATATCTAGAAAACCTCTATAAAAATATAGATGTCCATACATCCAAAAAAAAAACAGTGATCATTTTATAAAGGGAAGAGATATAAGATGTTTTACATTCAAATAAAAGAAGAAAATGTTAATAGTTTAATCATTTTAACATGAATAGTCCCCATAGTAGGAAAAGCAGAATAGCTATTTTCCAAATAAACAAGGAAGCCAAAAATGTATATCCCAACAAAAGACTACAATAAATGTTAAAAAAATTAGATTTGATCTACAACATGGTTTTGATTATTTTGGAGGGAAATGTATTTGAATTCAAGAAATTGGAGAGTACTATAAAGATGTACTTAACACATTCTATTTTATAAATATTCATATATTATTCATATCACATCCTTTTTTATTTACTGACCATAAATTTGTTTCAATTTTAAAGGTGTCACAAGGAAATAATATTGATTTTGTTTTGGGTAAGTTCTACACTAAATTAAGGCTTTTCTCACATAGCTTATTTTATATATATATATATACATGTATATATATATATATATATTCATGTATTTCTAGATTATAAACTCTCTGCATAACAGATATTGCTTATATAAGAACAGTTGTATTTAATTACATTTTAATATATCTCTTTTTTGGTGAATTGTATCTTGTAAGAAATCCATATGAGACATAGGAGTTCAAAGAACATTTATCAGTTTGATAATGTAATATAACCTTTCCATTTGGAGGCAGATGGCATGTTGATATAAACCCAGATTTAGTGTCAGATTGACTAGTTTTAAGTACTAGTGCATTCATTCTTGTTAGCTATAATTGTCAAAGTGTCAATATGGTTCATCATAGCTTCCTTATATATACATGGCAACAATAATAATCTTGCATCATTTGTCTTATGAAAACTAAACACCTTTAACATCCACTAATATGTAGAATGGAGCTTAGCCTTTAGCAATCACTTTACTGTAATTAATAATGTTTTGTTACTCAAAAAATTACAAATGATGTCTGAAAAGCCTAGTTAAAATAGTTTAGCATTAAACATTGTAACACAAGCAGAATCTAGACATGGAAACTGAGACACCTTGTAATTTGCTCCTACAGACGCAAACACATACGTTTACAAGAGGCCTTCTTTGTCAACTGGCAATGAAGCATTTGAGAACATAAGCATAAAACCATCTGAGTACAGGACTGTGTTTCTTGGGATTTTTATATAATGTCAAAAAATATTAAAAGGAAAAAATTATTTTTAATGAATTTGAAGATTGGTTTCCATGTACAAATTATTTTCTAACTTGTGTCTGTTTCTTTCAAAAACACTAGATTGTCTTTGTTGATCTCTACAAATATAGGGTAAGCATTTACTGTTATGAATCTACATTTCTTTTATATTTGAATCACCTGTGAGGAATCCAATGAAATGGAGACCCTGATATATTAGAGACAAAATAATCAGTTATTACTATCTAATCTTTTATAAAGGAATATAAAACTGTTTATAGACCACTGTTCATCATTATTTACAATAAAGTAAATATGCAGTTGGATGACATTTTGATACTCTGGCTCATTAAACCAGAACCCAAATACTGAAAAGATTGATCCTACCAGTAAGGACTGAGTCAGTATAAAGAAACAGCATGCAAGTCATTAATTTATATAACAATTTTTTCATTTATATCAGCTGTCTGAAATTGCCAATATCATCTCTAACCATGATTCCACTTCCACAGCAAACATATATTCCACAAATCATAACATTTTAGTAGATTTCAACTTTCTACAAAGGAGCAGTTCACTAGAGGAACCTTTCCATGCCCATTTGAGTCTTTTTGTTTGGTTTTTAGAGACAGGGATTCTCTGTATAGCCCTGGCTGACCTAGTCTAAATCAGAGATTTGTCTGCCTTCAGAGTGCTGGGATTAAAGGTATGCCCTACCGCACACACAGCTTAAATCTTGCTATTAAATCACATTACTAGTTTGTATAATTCGTTTTCTGAAGGGGGAGTTTGTAAGGACAAAATTTTGTAAATAAACTACTGTGTTTATGTGATAATACATGAATTCTGACGTGGCTGCTTTAAAACTATCCAATAAATTACAGAATCATCTACTTAATCTGAAAGGTTATGGTTTTAGGGAAATGTTCACAATGATTACCATCTAATCTTTATTTTTATTTCTATGTGAACAAATAAATGGGAAAAATGAATATTGACTAAAATATATCATTTGATAAGATAAAATGATAGAACTTTCTCCTTTCAAATGCTTTGTATTTTGTACAAGAATATTGTTTTGAAGGGGTGTGATGCATAAAATCATTTCCAGTTATACTCTGATATCTTGATATGTCAGACATTGCATGTTTCCAAATCATCAGTTGATATTGTCAACAAATAGTAAAACTGCAAACATACTGACAGTAACTGTGGTTTGCTTTTGTTTTCCACCTTCTTGTATTTTAAGAACTTTCAGAAGCTTTCTGAATGGAATAAATGGATTATGAAAATGGATCAGCTGTGACAGAATTTATTTTAGTGGGATTTTCTGGAGGTTGGCAACTTCAAACTTTCTTCTTTGTGACATTTTCTTTGATCTATTTTGCTACTGTGGTGGGCAACACTTTTATTATAGTCACAGTGACAGCTAATGTTACCCTTCACTCTCCCATGTACTTTCTTCTTGGAAATCTCTCGCTTCTAGACATGTGTTTTTCCACTGTCACAACACCCAAGATGATCAGAGACTTGCTTGCAGAACACAAGAGCATCTCTGTATGGGGTTGCATGGCTCAGATGTTCTTCATGCACTTGTTTGGGGGTGCTGAAATGACACTTTTGATAGTCATGGCCTTTGATAGATATGTGGCCATATGCAAACCCTTGCACTACAGGATAATCATGAGTCACAGGTTGCTGAATATATTTGTAATACTTTCCTGGACCATTGGTTTCATACACACCATGAGCCAGATGGTATTGACAGTGAACTTGCCTTTCTGTGGCCACAACATTGTAAATAACATATTTTGTGATCTCCCCCTGGTGATCAAGCTTGCTTGTATTGAAACAAACACTCTGGAGTTGTTTGTCATTGCTGACAGTGGGTTGCTGTCTTTCATCTGTTTCATCCTCTTGCTTGTTTCTTACACTGTCATTCTGGTAACTGTGAGGCACAAATCACTTGGCAGGCTGTCCAAGGCTCTGTCTACATTGTCTGCCCATATAATTGTGGTCACTCTGTTCTTTGGACCCTGTATCTTCATCTATGCCTGGCCATTTGGCAGTTTTGCAAGCAGTAAAGTGCTTACTGTACTTTATACTGTTATCACTCCCTTACTGAACCCTCTTATTTACACACTGAGAAATCAGGAAATGAAAAAAGCCATGAGAAAATTGTGGATGAGAGAAGTTAATTTTGTGTAGAACTTATAGATTGAGCAGTGCATAATTACCCTAACCTTTGAATAGCATGGCTAGATAAATTAAAGACAATGGATAATGTATTATTTTACTTTTATGTTTGTATCATACATGAATAAAGAGAAATCTATACAAATGTATTTCTGTTTCATTGATAAGGATGGTTTAATGTTACTTTTCAGCATTTTTATTTTGAATATTTTCCAATAATGAACTTTTCCTCTTGTGTGAATCAGCAAATCTAAAGAAAACTTTCCTTAAATCAAGGCAAATAAGACAAATTATGGTAAAAACCTGACACTGAATATAGCACCATTCATATATTTATGAATACATGTAGAACTGACACACCGTTCTAATGTGGGTAGCTTAGTGTCGTAGAAGCCATTTGTCACTCAGACTTTCAATGACAATGGCCAGCTCTAAGGAGGACTCAGTATCTTCTTCAAAGACACAATTGTCTACAGTGCCAAAGTCCCCAGCCTAGCTTGAGACAAACTACCAGGGAGTTTTGTTTTTCCATCAGCTTAGTGGCTGCACACAAATCTACAAATATTTAAAATACCATCTGCACTTCTGTGGCCCCAGCATCAACACCCTGCCACTCAAGCTGCAGCCTGGTGGATTTTTGGTCCTGCCAGGAGAGGCTCTGTGGCTGCCACCAAATACAGTTTTTAACTACATCTCTATTGTTCTAATTGCCAATAAAGACTTAGGAGTCAGATGTTGAGGGGAAAACCTGCTAGCTCAGAGAGGCTGAGGAGCAACCATCTGATCTTCCTTATTGGCCAGAGACCCAACAAGAAAAGCATCTCTCCAGCCATGACAAACAGAAAAAAATGCCAAACTCCAAGTCCCTTCCTGCTCCTTCCTATGCATCTCTCTATTCATCTTCCTGGTTTCTCTACACTCCTCATGGCTAATTCCTGTCATTTAGTTGCGGGCTCTGCCGCCTGACCCAAGGTTGACTTTATTACCAGTCTTAGGTTTCTCAATGTGATCAAATATCCCACAACAAGGAAGAACAAGAAAATAGGGCTTCTGTCCTTCCCTAAGTTCCTTGCTTTTGATTGAAGTTCTAGGACCTGTCTCTCTCATAGACAAACCACTCTGATGGAGGATGAACTCTAAGCAATTTTCAAATACATTTTCCTAAGAAAACGATGCAGTGCTAACTCAAAAAACTAAATCTGGCCTATGAACAAGTTCTTCTGTCAATCCCTGTAGGGCCAAGATACTGTGGTACCTACGAGAACAACAAATCACAAAAGTACAATATGGACTGTGTGATCATCTTAGTATGTTTCTGACTCAGGCCAAATGCAAGTGAATGACTCTATGCAGACATTACACTTCAAAAATTGCAACATGAAAGAGCTTTCCCTTGTTTTGTCCCTTGTCTGTGACTTCACTGAAGTGCCCTACTATTAGAACAACTCAATAGAAACTTCAGAAAAGGTGGGTCTATATTTCCAAATCTTTCTTTGGAACCAGAGTTCCTTCACTGCCAGGGCCTGTCACTCTGGCTGAATGGGACCAGGACTGTTGTCTATTTGGTTATACATTCAACAGGTCCCTGTCTTGCCAATCCTGTGGCTCTGTGGAAATGGGCAAATGTCCTTGATTTATGCATTACTGTTACCTACCATCTGGCTCCAGTTGGAACTGGGAGGCAGATGGAGGGACAGAAATCTAGGGTTGCCAATGGAAGCATAAGGAGTGCATTATATGGAAACAAGCTCTGTGAACTATAAGTGGCCATTCATCTACCATTTTGGGTCCTGATAGTTACTGAAGGGCTAGGGTCCTTCTAGTGTCCTAGTGAATTCTACAGATGGAAACAATCACCCCAATATTTCTTTTTCTTTTTTTTTTTTTTTTTTTTTTTTTGGTTTTTCGAGACAGGGTTTCTCTGTGTAGCTTTGCGCCTTTTCCTGGAACTCACTTGGTAGCCCAGGCTGGCCTCGAACTCACAGAGATCCGCCTGCCTCTGCTTCCCGAGTGCTGGGATTAAAGGCGTGTGCCACCACCGCCCGGCTCCTCACCCCAATATTTTTATATGAAAGCAGAGTACTCTTCTCTGCAGCCTCTAGGATGAGATTTTCTCCTTCCAGCCCTAGGATTGACTATCTGGCTGCAGCATCATCTGACACTTAACCGGACAATGAGTGAAAGGAAAGATGAAAGAGAGAGATTCTGAACACCAAACTAGGCAAATATCTGGGAGCCACACTCAAGAAACCATGTTGAGTGGGAGAAAGGTTCCTCTGTATTAATGAGACCTGGAATCAATTATTGAAATTTCCTGTGTGCTAAGGTAACAGGGAATCATTGTGACACATTTGGAATACAACACAACTCCTACACAAATTCTATGGATGTTCAAACTAGAACAACGGGAAGGTGGATCTGTACAATTCTACCATGATCAGACAATACACTCAAGTGTAAATGATAATAACACAAGAACGGTGTGTTCAATTCATCTTCAAAAATATAGTGGTTCCAGGTAATGTGGGAAAACAAATCACAGATTGTCTTTAGAAAGATAATCCTAATGCAGAAGGGCAGGAGTTAACAGCTGATGCTGAGCTTCTGCCCTGGCCAGTCATACTCCCTTTATAATTTCTGGCCTCTACACAGGCTAAGGCTTTGAGGTCTCATACATGCTCAAGCCACATCCAGTGTATCACTTCTTCAGATTGGATAATTGAAGCCGTTAATATTTAAAATGATTATTGATGTCTTTGATCCACATGTCGGTTTTTATGCCAATACCAGGCTGTTTTTATTACTGTAGCTCTATAGTAGAGCTTGAAGTCGGGGATTGTGATGCCTCCAGAAGTTGTTTTATTGTACAGGTTTCTTTTAGCTATCCTGGGTTTTTTGTTTTTCCATATGAAGTTGAGTATTGTTCTTTCCAGATCTGTGAAGAATTGTGTTGGTATTTTGATGGGGATTGCATTGAATCTGTAAATTGCTTTTGGTAAGATTGCCATTTTTACTATGTTAACCCTGCCTATCCATGAGCATGGAAGATCTTTCCATTTTCTGAGATGCCATAAACCCCATCCAAGGACTGAGGAATCTGAAGGCAGACATCCACGGCTGGGCCCCTGGTGGAGCACTGGGAGTCTAATTAGTGAGTAAGAAGAGGATTTATATGAGCGAGAATTGTTGAAGCCAAGGTTGGATAAAGCACCGGGACAAATAACCAAATGAATGGAAGCACAGGATCTATGAACCAAAGGCTGAGGGGCCCCCAACTGGATCAGGCCACCTGAACGGGTGAGACAGTCAGTTGGCTTGATCTGTTTGGGAGGCAGCTGTGCATTGGTGCCAGGTCCTGGACTCGTTGCATGAGTTGGCTGTTTGAATCCTGGGACTTATGCAGGGACACTTGGCTCGGTCTGGGAGGGGGGAATGGACCTGCCTGGACTGAGTCTACCAGGTCAACCCCGGTCCTCGGGGGAGACCTTGATCTGGAGGAGGTGGGAATGGGGGGTGGGCTGGGGGGAGGGGTGGGCGAGAGGGGGAGAACAGGGGATTCTGTGGCTATTATGTTGAACTGAATGGTGTTGTAAAATAATAATAATAATAATAATAAAAAAACCAAAAAAAAAATGATTATTGAAAGGTGTTGTTTTATTGCAATTACTGTATTGTTGATTTTGGCATTGTGTTTTGTATTTTCAGTGGTATTTTGTGCTTTAATAATCATGGTTTTGTATTATTTCTTTCCACAGTCTCTATGCTATGTTCATTATTCTTTTTAGCCTGGAATAATGCTTTAGTATTTTCTTCAGGTCTGAATTGTTGGATATAAATTTTTAGACTGCTTATATTGTGGAAAGTTTTTTTTCTCCTTCAATCATGGCAGATAGTTGGATTAGACACATTAGTCTAGGTTAGATATTGTGTTGTTTTAGGACATGGAATTCATTGCTCCAGGCTCTTCTGTATTTCAAAGTTTCTTTTAGATGTTATTCTAATGGGTTACCCCTTATATATGACTTGTGCTGTTTCAATTGCAGCATTCAATACATTTTTTTGTATGTATACATAGAATTTTAACTGTGATACACCATGAAGATTTTCTTTTCTAATCTTATCTATTTTGGTGTTCTGTATGACTATTATATTTGCATGGGTATGTCTTTTCTTAGTTTTGAGATGTTTTCATCTATGATCTTGTTCAAAACCTGACCTATGTCATTGATTTGGGATTCTTCTCCTTTATCTATGCTATAATTCAAAACTTTGATTTTTTCATCATATTCCACATTTCCTGTGTTTTTTCCTTTGTTCAAATTTTTTATGTTTCTTGCTTATTTGTACTAGAGCCTCTATTTTATTTTGTGATCTTATTCTGTATCTTCTGCTTTGTTCAACCTATTTGTAAGTTTTTTGAGATCTCTCGAGCTATTGGAGTTTTCAATTCTATCTTCATTTCAAATTGAGTCCTCTTCAATGTTTATAACTCCTGATTGAATTCCATTCTCAAATCTTGGATTGTCTTCATTATTTCCATCAACCACGTTTCCTTGGGCATCACTCAGACATTAGTTCTTAGGATTTTTCTCCTTGAGTTTATTAAGATGTTTCCTTGTGTTTTGTTTAAATTTCTTGAATTCTTTGGTGAAGTTTTTGATTGATACAGGCAATTATACTACTCATAGTAGAAGCTGTGGAGACACGATGAAGTCAAAATTTGAACAGTAATAAGCCCACAGATTCAGAGTTTGACAACTCATAGCAGAAGCTGTAGATCCATGGTTGTAACAGTATCTAATGTAAGACAAAGCTCACATGGATGAAGGGCATTCCATAAGCTGTAACGTTAGAAGCTGTGGAACAAAGAAGTCAGGCTGTCTGGACGTATGTATTTGGACTTTCTTTGGACCACCAGCTCCCAAATAATGACATAGAAACTTCTTCTTAAATTAGGAACATTTGGCCTTAGCTTAGGCTTGTTCCCAACTAGCTCTCATTTCTTTAATTAACCAGTTTATATTCATCTACATTCTGCCACATGGCTTGTTACCTCTCCTCCATACTGTTCATTTGGCTTCCGAGTGTCCCACTGGTGAATTCTCCACCTCTCAGATTCTTCCTAGAGTTCCTATCTCTGCTCAGAAGTCCCAGATATCCTCTCCTGCCTATCTATTAGACATCCAGCTCTTTATTAAACCAATCAGAAGGTGGCTTTCACATGGTGTGGTCAAATATCCCACAACAGATGTAAGGTTTATAAATGCTAGGCATTCCACAACTCATGCAGTGGAAGCCATAGACCCATGGTGATAGCCTGATCTGACACAGGCTCACAGGGAATACCACAACTCACAGCACAAACTGCACATTCAAAGAGGAGAGCGGGAATGAATCAGAATAGCACATGAGTTTCTGTAGATAGTTTTTCCAACTCTAAATACTAATCCAACATAGAAAACGATACCTCAGTTCTAATATAACTTAATCCTATTCTAAGCCCCGTAAGCAATCACATTGAAAGAAGAAAACTTGAACTAAAGAAAAATTCAAAAGAAAGAAAAACTCAACCAACAAACCAACTACAGATGTACGAAATCCATCATAGAAACACACACAGAGAGAGAGAGAGAGAGAGAGAGAGAGAGAGAGAGAGAGAGAGAGAGAGAGAGAGAGAGAGAACCAGGATCATATATATTCACCAAAACTTATTAATCCCACAGTAGCAGATGGCAATGGAAGCAATTTTTAAAAACTTTCTGATTAATAATTTACAAAAAATGATCATAATTTATAAAGTTCTATGGGAAGTATCACCAATAAACTAGACCAAGTTGAAAACAGAGTATTGGGGCTAGCAGAAAAGGTAGAGTAATTGCATCATTCACTGAAGGTCAATGATATATTAAACAAATACTAATGGAATACAGTGAAACACCATGAAAAGCCCAAATACTTGAATTATGGGCAAAAAAATAGAAGATTACAACATCAAAGCCATAGAAAATATTTTCAATAAAATCACAAAGAAAAAAATTCAAATCTAAAGAAAATGATGCACAGCTGGGTACAAAAAAGCCAATAAATACTAATTAGAGCAATAAAATAATCTTTTCTCACAAGTGAGATGGCTCAACAGTTAAAATCATGGACCACTCTTCCAGAAGACCAGATTCTGGCTCCTTGCACCCACCTAGTACACAGCCACCAGTTACTTCAGCTCCATGGAATCTGATATCATGTTTGGGCCTCATTAGTGAACTGCATTCTTGTGTACATATTCCCCAGACACATACATACTTAAAAGAAAATAAATCTTTAAAAGATAAGAAAGTAAAATCAAAGAAAAGAAGCTTCCCATGATATATCATATTTAAAGCCCTAAAACCAATGACAAAATAAAAAGCATTAAAAGCTTCAAGAAACATGGTCAAATCACTCGTGAAGACAGTCCCAACAGAATAATACCTGATAGAAACATCTAAAGCCAGAAGGTCTGGAAAGATGTAGTCCATGCTGTGAAAGATCAGACCAACCAAATGACACTACATAAAAAGAAAAAAATCTAAAACAACAACAACAACAAAACAAACCTGTAGCTGGAGTATTCCTGTGTCCACCTGGCTCCCACAGCCACTCAGATCCAACTAAACACAGAGAGACTTATATTACTTATAAACTGTATAGCCCTGGCAGGCTTCTTGCTATCTAGTTCTTATATCTTAAATTAAAGCATTTCTGTTAATCTATAAAAATCTACTAAAACTGAAGGAGAGGTGAAAACTCTCCATGATAAAAGTAGACTAAAGGAATTAATAACACCTAAGCCAGCTCTACGGAGGGTACTACAAGGAATACTTTGGTCTGAACAAAGAGACCAACAAACTAAAAACACCACGGTATAAATAATAATTCCAGGATAATTAAAAGAAATCTAGAAAACACAAAATTATGGATTAATACACATTTTCTACACTAACTCTGAATAATATCAATGATCACAATTATACAAGACAGTCATAAACTAGCAGATTGAATTGAAATGCATGATAAATCTTTTGCTGCCTCCAAGAAAAATAGACCACTATCAAAGACAGACACATTAAGAGAAAAAGATAGAAAAAGACATTCCAGGCAAACAAATGGAATTAAGAAAAATACAAGTCACTTATTTTCATAGCTGAAAAAATAGACTTCAAAACAAAAACAATAGAAGGAAACTTCACACTCATAAACAGAACAATCCAACAAGAAGATATTATAATTCCCAAAAAGTACACACCTTATTCCATAAAACAAATATCACTAGCCAGAGAATAATCCCAATACAATGATAGCAGGGGACATCAATACTGGATTCTCGCTGTGCTGGCTCGTTTTATGTCAACTTGCCACAATCCAAAGTCATCTGAGAGGAGGGATCCTCAGTTAAGGAAATGCCTCTACAAGATTAGGCTATAGGCAAGCCCGTACAGCATTTTCTTAATTAGTGATTGATGGAGGAAGGCCCGGCCAACCATGGTCTTGTATTACATAAGAAAGCAGGCAAAGGAAGCCTTGAGGAGCAAGCCAATAAGCAGCACTTCCATAACCTCTGTATCAGTTCCTGCCTCCAGGTTCTTGCCCTGCTTGAATTCCTACCCTGACTTTCTTCAGTAATGGCCTATAATATGTAAGTGTAAGTCAAATAAACCCTTCCCTCCCCAACTCGCTTTTGGTCATGGTGTTTCAGCACAACAATAGAAACCCTAACTAAACACTCACTAATAGACATCTCATCCAAATAAAACTTTAATAGAGAAACACTGGAGTTAAATGATAATTATAAATCAATGGACCTAACATACATTACACATATATTATACATTCCACCAAAAATGAAAGGATACAGTTTCTTCTCAGCAACCCATAAAACTTTCTCCACACATATTAGGGCACAAAGCAAGTTTCAAAAAATACAGGAAAACTGAAATGACATCCCATCTTACCATAATGGACTAAGGCTAGATGCCAGCAACAACAGAATCTACAGAAAGCACTCATGGAGAATTTCACCTTTCATGTCATTGAAGAAATCAAGAAGCATTTTTTAAAAAGCTATAATTGAATAAAATAAGTGACACAACCTCTTCAAATCTGTAAAAAAACAAATCCTAAGTTGCAAGTTTATATTACTAAGTACATCAAAACATTTGAGAAATCACACACACACACACACACACACACACACACACACACACACACACACGTATATTATTATTATATATCTTAAGGCTCAGAAAAAAGATAAAAAACTAAACTTAAAACTAGTAGGTGGGAAGAAACAATTACAAGCATGCCAGAAGCTAGTGAAGCAGATATACACAAAAATAAACACACGAAAATATGGAAATTAGCTGGTTCTTTGAAAAGATGAACAAAATTGATAAACTCTTAGCTAAATTAAGAAAAAGGAGAGAGAAAACCCACATTCATGAACTTGGAGGCATTAAAACGGATTAAAATGAAATCCTGAATATCATGAGGACATAGTGTAAAAACTTATTTTCCAGTAAATTAGACAACTGAAAAAGGAATAAGTGAAACAATTCCATTACCATTAGCCATAAAAATAATTATGCGGTGTGGTGGATTCAATGAGATGTCCCTAATATTCTTGGGCATATGAGTTTGGCCCATAGTTGGTGGTATGACTGTAGAGATTCAGGAGGTGTAGTGTTGCTATAGTTGGTGGTATGACTGTAGAGATTCAGGAGGTGTAGCCTTGCTTGTCAAAAAAGGATGTTACTACATGCATGCTTTGAGAGTTTAAAGACCAGAGCCATTCTCAGTCTGCTCTCTCTGCCTTGTACATGTGGGTAGATTGGGTAGAGATGCATCAGACCTCTGCTTCTGCTACACATATCATGTCTGCTACTAACTGCCACATTTCCCCGCTGTGAAAGACTCTTATAATTCTGGAACCATTTTTCTTTCTAGTCTCTGAACTGTTCTCATTCCTTTCTCCAGCCAAAAATATTGCTTTTTGTAATTTTTTATGTTTTGCCTATTTTGAATAAAAATTTGTTTAGGTCAGTTATACATGGAAAAAGGTTTTACATATGTATTAGCCAATTTTCTTCTTAGAATTCTCTGTTCAGATCCCAAGCCCACTTTTGAGAGTCATTTATTTGTTTGGCTCTCTGTTCTTAGAATTCTTTATATACTCTAGATACTAATCTTCTTTTAGATATATATCTGGCAAAGAGTCTCTTTTATTGTGTGGGTTGTGGGATTACTCTGCACTATATTGTATCTATACAGAAGTGTTTTAGTTTTATGCAATCCAACTTGTAAATTTTGGCATTAATATTCTAGTTAAGTATGGTCCTACTCACAAAGTAATTTTCTTTTTTTTTAAAGATTTTTTTTATTTATTTATTATGCATTCAATGTTCTGCCTGCACACACGCATGTCTGCAGGCCAGAAGAGGGCGCCAGATCTCATTATAGATGGTTGTGAGCCACCATGTGGTTGCTGGGAATTGAACTCAGGACCTCTGGAAGAGCAGTCAGTGCTCTTAACCTCTGAGCCATCTCTCCAGCCCAACAAAGTAATTTTCTATGCATACATCCTGTAGGTCACTGCCTATGTTCTTCCAACAGTTTCAGGTTTCATATTGAGGTATTTGATTTATTTTGAATTAATTTTGTACAATGTAATACATGCATGTCGAATTTCACTCTTTCACATGTTGGAAATCTACTTTCACCATACCATTTGTTGAAGATGCTGTCTTTTCTCCAGTAAATGCTTTTGAAATCTCTGTCTAATATCTGATTGCTGTAATTATGCTTACTCATGTATGGGTATTCATTTTTTTCTATTAGTCTTCTTTGAACTCTTTAAATTATTTGATGAAGTTTATGTGTTTTTTAAAAAAATTATTTGTTTTGGGGTTCATCTGGATAATTTTTGTAGAACTTTCATATTAGGTTGCTAGATTTTGGGGCAAATATTCCTTATTTCTCTTTCATGTTGTTTGTATTTTTGTAATGAAACCTGAGCATGTGGACTTTTTTGTTAGTTTTATGTCTGATATAGGTACAGCTTGTTGGGATAGACACCATAGAATGTGCAGATTGGGTTGGGCTTGGAGGTTGAACATGGCATGGGTATAATGAAGTCAGGTAGATTCAGTGGGCTTGATGTATGCCTTGATCCAAGCCTGAACATTAAAAGTTATGAAGATGGGGCTGACCGGACAAGAATAGGCACTAGATTGGAATCCAGGCTAGATATTGGGCTTTAGAAAGGTGGTCAGATGAAGCCAGGCTGAACCTGGAAGGTGAATGAAGGGCATAAGGAATGAAAATATTTGTGTGGGGGGGATCTGTCCTAGTTCACAGGATATGTATACTGGTCAAAGCCTAGAAGTTGAGGGCAGCATGCACATGGCTGAACAGAATAAGCTTGGACACTGGATGTTGAACCTGAGTGATATTTGAGAATTAGGGTAGGGCAAGGAGTGGGGAAGCAGGTTAATCAATCTTTGAACAATTCAGTGTTGATACCAGAATGAGGTTTTAGGAGTAGTCCTGGCTCACTTTGGGTTAGGCAAGATTTTGAAGCTCAGGAAGAGAGCTTGTGTAGCATAATAGGATTCTCAGTCAGTCTTCGGGAGTCTGGGAAACTTTTACTCAGGCATTGGGCACTGGTGGAGTTGGCAATGCAATTCTAGGACCCTATTTAAAAAGAAGGGCAAAGAGGGGAAGAGAAGAAAGCAGTGCTGGATACCTGGTCTTCTGGTCAGACTAGGGTTGGAACTGCTGACGTGGGTCTTAGTGGCCTTGCCTAGAGAGGGGTGGTGTTAGGAAGAGGGGGTGGGTGTTGCTGGCTGAGCAGATTATGGTGTCTACTCATAGAATGAACCAGGAGCACAAAGCTGATAGGGGTAGGAATAGCTGCTTAGAATGAGTAGAGTGGATTTGGGGAGGAGTCTAGGTTTCTAGGTTAGGGGTGGGAACAAGCCAGGGCTCTCGGGTGGTAGGTGGGTGGAGTTAGCAATGTAAACTGGAGCTCTGGGAAAGGACTAAATAGGTACAGGTTGAGGGGGTGTGTGGAGTGAAGTTAGTGGAAGTGAGTAGGAATTCAAACTTTCCGTATGAGGTTGGGGACAATCGAGAGTTCTTGAAGTGGGTGGGGCTTGCAGCACAAGTTGGCATTACCTACAAGTTGGCTAGATGGTATGCAAGAGGTAGTGTTGGGAGGCAGAAGGGACACGTGCTCCTAGAACAAACCACAAGGGTGGTTCTAAGTTTTTGTTTTATATTTGTCTTTCATTGTGTTTCTTCTGCTTGTTCATTACATTTTTTTCTGTGCTTCTAAATCACTCTATTTCTGGAGTTTATTTATTTCATGTATTTTCACACAAGCATAGTGATATAAGCATAGAATTATTTATTTTCAGTAGAGAAATGTTATCCATCTAAATACAGTTCCATGAGAAAAAAAATGCTAAAAATGATCCTAGTCTTCTTGCCTCTTTAATTCACTTTTAAACATTACTGTATCTGTGGCCGAACTGGACAAAAATTTAAATAAAGCTATATTTGAGTGCATTGCATTTATCTCATAAAATTAAATTTATATTTTTTACACTAGAAACACTCAACAATATTCACATTCATTTAAATTAATAAGAAAAACTAAAACAAAAAGTTTGTGTTAACATTTTGCTTTTATGTACTAGTCTTTAAATTTTTTATTCAAATTGCTTTAATACAACATATTTTGATCATATTTTTCCTCCCACAGCAACTCTTGGATCCTCCTTATATCTTTACTCACCTAATTTATGTTCCTTCTTTCTCTCTCAATGCAAAGGCCAAGAAAAAAAATAAAAAACTTTAAAGACAAGAGAAAAACACACACACACACAAAATGCAAGCACGAAAATCTAAAAAAACAGGCAAAGAACCAATTGGCAAAAAAAAAAAAAAAGCTAAAACAAAGCAAAATGAAACAAAACATCCACTACTCTTTAACTGAGAAAAAGAAACACATGAATCATACATCCTAAAGTGAATAGATATATAAAAAACAAAAATGAATATATGTCAATACAATATTAAAACAAATAATGTATTCTTTTGTTTAAGAGGACACTCCAAGAAGAATGGACTGCAATGTACCATAAAGGTTTTCTATTGAAGAGCATTATTTCTTAAAAAATGGGACATGGGAGGCTGGAGAGATGGCTCAGAGGTTAAGAGCACTGCCGTTCTTCCAGAGGTCCTGAGTTCAATTCCCAGAAACCACATAGTGGCTCACAACCATCTATAATGAGATCTGGTGCCCCCTTCTGGCATGCAGGCATACATGCAGATAGAATACTATATGTATTTAATAAATAAACAAATAAATAAATCTTTTAAAAATGATACATGGTACAGGACAATTTTTCTGTCTCTTCACCTAATATATGTCTAAATCTTATTAACTAATATTTATTAACATCTTCAAAAATATGAATAGATTGTTGTTACATGCATGGATATCTTGTTTGTCTTCCCTTGTGAACTTAAGTGCCAGACCATTACAGATGTCAGTGATAATTGGAAAATTTTAAGCCTTATCATGAACAGTGAGGTCTTAGATGCCATCTTCTTTGATTAATATTTAAAATGGACCTGTGGCTGTTGCACCTGCTTGAGTTGTTGCTCTATCAATTCCCTTTTGTATTAAATAGGTGCTAATAAAATCCCCAAGCACATTTTGTTTTGCATCATAAATGTAAAAAGGAGATTTCACAATCTACAGATTTACCAACATGAGAAAACACATTTAAAGAAAGCTTTTACATGATTAGTTGGTTTTTTTCCCAGTTGATGGGAAAGGATAGCTACTTGATTGAAAATATTGGACTCCTATTAAGGTGAACCTTTATTGTCATTATTTATATTTAAAAGAAATACATAGAAATAAGAAATAGAAAAGTATATTTTTTCTGGGACGACTTTTGCCTTGAAATTCATGAGAGCAGAGTAAGAATGACCACTAAATTCAGCTGCTTACTACTGTCTACCCTCTCATGAAATAATACTCCTGCTACATCTGATGCCCAGAATTAATTTAAACAGGCTAACATTTTATTATAAACAAGGTGCAATAACAATATCTTTGGCATTCCCAAACTTAACTTTAATTTGAGTCTAATACAAATGACTGTTCTTCCATAATTCTGAGCCAAAATGAATCACATTGTATTAGAAAATGTAAGTAAACTTAGTCTCACAACGAATTTCACTGATTTTATAACTATCTTGTATTCCTGCTTATGTGAATTGTTTCTTGTTTTATACATGATCATAGCATAAAATAATGTAAGGATCAAATTTGGAGAACTGAAATTAAGAAAGAGTGATTTAGTCAAATAATCACATATTTACATAAATCTGTCTGAGATCCTGGGGTCAACACCAGGACAATCACAGAATCTCAACTAATATATCCATTCATGATATTGTAGTATAATTTTACTCATCACTGAATTCTTTTGTAGGGCAATTTAGACACTGACTGCTAATCATGCTATTTTATTTTGATGCTCTCTACTTTTGAGAAAAGCAGATAAATCCATCTCTTTCGTTAGATGTAATTGCATACTTTTAAAAATCCAGGTCTTGCCAGATGGTAGCGGCACACACCTTTAATCCCAGCACTTGGGAGGTAGAGGAAGGTGAATCTCTTATTTTGAGGCCAGCTTGGTCTATAATATGAGTTCCAGGACAGCCAGGGCTACATAAAGAAACCTTGTCTCAAAACAAAACAAAACAAAAAACAAACAAGAAAAACAAAACCAAAAAAAAACCCATGTCTTTTCTAAAATTATGTAGTGACTGCATTACACATAAAACATGTTATTTAGCGAATCTAATAACTAGAGCTGTATTTTGTGAACAAAGACCATCATTTGTTCCAAGATGAGTTAGAAAGAGGAAAAATATGGAAGAGGATGGAGAGTAATTCATGTTGGATTAAAACATTTCAAAGTGGAGAAAATTCAGAAGAAAAGGCTCAGCACTGACAAGTGAGAGAAACACTTCTAATCATTAATAAACCCACCAAAATGGACACTTTGGAAGTATTTACTGTGCCTACTGCTCCTTTTCATGGGTAAAGTGAGCCAGACATTATAATTTAAAGAAGAATTTGTGTATATGCACAAATTTAATTATTTATTTTATTTTTTGAGAGTATAATTTAATTACATAATTTTCTCCCTTAGTTTTCCTTCTTCCAAGAACTCTTTGCTCTTTTTTCCCCAAATTCATGGCTTCTTTTTATCACTAATTGTTGTTTGAACATAATTAGTTGGTAAGTGCAGAGAACAAAGCAAAAAATAATAGCTGAAAGAATATAGGAAAATGAGAGGATTAGAGAAATTGACAGAAGGATTGGAGGAATACATTGCAAGAAAAATAAAGATAAGCAATGAGTCCAAAAACACATGTAAAAGAGTACAAGAAATAAAGTCAGAATTGTCAGGAATGAAATGGAGAAAGAAGGAACCCACAAAGATGATAGAGAACGAGATAGGATGGTAGGAGAGAAATGTTGTTCCAAAACCCTTAGCTTTAGGAATGAGTGCATGCAGTGTATCCTGACTGCCTATGTGAATGAACTCTGAGAAAATGGGAACGATGCTGTGTGTTCTGCACATGTATTTTCAATACCAATTATTTTGGGTTTTTTTTTTCATCTATTGAAACAAGCAAATTTAGAAATGGCTAAGAATTAAGACTTCTACCTTAGCCTACGTGAACAATCCTTCATCATCTCAACTGAGTGGAATAAAACACTTGTTCCTTTGCAGTACATTTTTTTTTCAGACTTTTCCCCTTTGAACTTATTTTGTACAGAGAAATGTCCATTTGTTACACCTCTGTTCTCAGTTACTGGGATCAGCACAATTTGGGAGTCACTGAAGCAAACACAGAAATGGGAAGAGAAGAAGACAAGAGGTTGGTCAAAGATGTTAAATAACAACACAGGCTTACTTCCAGATGATAGGCAAGAGGGACCAAGGTGGACACAGAAAAAAAGGCAAAGAAAGATGGAAGGAGAAGACCACCCTCGGGCACTCTTAAGTTTTCAAATTACAATTCCAGGGAAGACTGAGATGATTAACTGTGCATCAATGTTGCAATGTCACAATGTATAAGTAGGAAATAGGGCTTTGAACTAATTTTTCTGAGAGATTTTTACAGGTAGGTGTGGTATAAAAGTGATGTTCAGCAGATGTATAAATAAAATAAAATGGCAAAGAAGCTCTTCAATGAGTTCAAAGAGAATCAGAGATTTTTGCTCTTTCAGTCTGTATTCACTTCTTAAGTATGTGATTGTATGCTTTTCAGTATGTGTTGGTGTATCCAAATATGTGCCCACACATTTCACAAACTTGTGCCATAACATCTGAATGTTACTTGCACGTTATTAATCACCTATAAGTTCAGATATATGTGAAGTAATGTAAAATGATGTCAGAATTTCTCATGAATTCTCTTTAGGGACTTATCAATCTGACCTTTATCTTTCTTCCTTTCTCTTGCTATTATGGAAAGATTATTAATACTTTATGCCATATTTTAAACAAAAATCTATCCTCTTTGAAATTACCCCTCAAAATTAAATGGCAACATTAAACATGTTAACATAATCAGCATTAGATAAGAATTCACAATTTAAGTGTACTATAAATATATTTAGGAATTGTCCACATTTCTATACTATTTTCATCATATGAAATCTCTCATATATGTTGTAAACCTCCATTTCAGGCCTCACCCTAATCAATGCCTAATCAATTTTCTGCCTCTGTAAATGCTCTATTATGGAGAGTTTACATGAATTCATTTGTGACTATCTCCTTTCAAACACATACTGTTTCAGGTGGCTTATGTTTTAACACTTAGCAGCAATTCATTGCTTTTTCTATTTCCAAATTGCTTACATCTGTAACTGTAGCATAATATTGTTTTTAGTTCAAGTATATGGACATCATTTTTTAATGTGACATTATAGTTATTTGTTGTAATAAATGTTAATCTGTCTTTTAAGCCATATACTCTAACAATGGAGTATGCACAATCCCACAAAATATGACTACTTATCAAAATGAATTTTTAAAATTATGGCATTATATATTATTGCACAAAATAAGATTATTTTAGACATAGAGATAGAAGTTCCATTATTTTATGTAAAAATGGATCTTAATGTGCACATCTCTGGACTGGATACACTCTACTCTGAAGAAAAGTATTCAGATGAAAATTAAATTATAAATTTCTCTAACAAATATAACTCTTACTAGGACAAAAGTTACAAGAGAAAGAATGTTTTGATAAACAATGTCAAAATCTCAATTATTAATGAAACACTAATAATTTCCTTATCTTTAAACAAATGAATACACATTTCCCTTATCACTTCTCAATGATAACCAAAAAGTTAACTCATTATATATTTAAAATTAATGACAAATTTTCAATTTTCTCAATTACCAAAGAACCATATTAGAATATATCTTCTTCATGTCCACTTCCTGCTCTGTTTTATGAGTTGAGGTCATCATAATTTTTCCATGTACTGATTATAGGTACAATAATGCCAAAATTTTTTTGGAAAATATATCATTTTGGTACCATTCTGAGATATAGGAGTAAGTATATTAAGATAAATCAAAAGCAAATGCACCTGAAAAGCAATAACAAGAATTTAGGCACAGGATGTACATGTAGGTTTGGGCTGGTCAGAAATTTAATTAGGAGGATGCCTATATGTGAAGTGAAGGTTCGGATTCTATTTCAGATCCTAACAACATGCTTGGAAGTTAGAACGCATGTGGGCAACAAAACAACAATGTGATGGGAATCAGCAATTAAATAATTCAGAAAGGAAATAAGAACTAAATGGAAGCATGTCATAGGAATTGAAGTAGAGAAACAATTTCAAATGCAGTTTTCTCTATGATGATACAAAGAAGGAACAAAAATCTAGCAACTATTCTAGCAAAACATTGAGTCACCACCAACAGAAAAAATAAAATAAAACAAAAGGAATGGTTGACATAGCTGTGAAATTTGGCCCATCCTCATAAAATTACAGTTATGTACAAGCATGTAGTGAAATGGAAATGAGAGTATCTATGAAGAACAGTGTCTTAGTGGGGATTAGGAAAGATGGGGGTTTAACATAGCTGCCTTTAGCTGTGGTGCACTGGTTATGGCAATCATTGTTTTCATGTAGATTTAATCTTTGAAACAGAAGAAAAGGCATGCATAACACATACCATGTTTTATTCTATAGATTAGGAAGTGATGGAGACCAATAACAGCTCAGTAGTAACAGAATTCATCCTCCTTGGCCTGACCCAATCTCAAGATACTCAACTCCTGGTCTTTGCACTACTTTCAGTTTTCTACGTAATAATTCTTCCTGGAAATTTTCTTATCATTTTCACCATTAGATCAGACCCTGGACTCACAGCCCCACTTTACTTCTTCCTGGGAAACTTGGCCTTCCTGGATGCCTCCTACTCTTTCATTGTAGCTCCCAGGATGCTTGTGGATTTCTTCTGTGAGAAAAAAATCATTTCTTACAAAGCCTGCATCACTCAGCTATTTTTTTTGCACTTTCTTGGAGCGGGAGAAATGTTCCTTCTTGTTGTGATGGCCTTTGATCGTTATATCGCTATATGTCGTCCTTTATACTACTCCACTCTCATGAACCCTAGAGTCTGTTATGTGTTACTGTTGGCTCTGTGGCTTGGGGGTTTTGCTCATTCCATTGTACAAGTGGCTCTTATCGTGAACTTGCCCTTTTGTGGCCCAAACCAGTTGGATAACTTTTTCTGCGATGTTCCACAGGTCATTAAGCTAGCCTGCACTGATACCTTTGCAGTAGAGCTTCTGATGGTCTCTAACAGTGGTCTGCTTAGCCTCTTATGCTTCCTGGGTCTCCTGTCATCCTATGCTGTCATCCTCTACCATGTCAAAGGACACTCTTCTGAAGGGAAGAGCAAAGCTATCTCTACATGCACCACCCACATTATAATCGTGTTTCTCATGTTTGGGCCTGCCATTTTTATCTACACCCGCCCCTTTCGGGCTCTCCAAGCTGACAAAGTTGTTTCTCTCTTCCACACAGTCATTTTTCCTTTGATGAATCCTGTGATCTATACACTTCGCAACCAGGAAGTGAAAACTTCTATGAGGAAGTTATTAAATCAGTATGTGGTCTGCTGACTGGATAAAAGAAAGAGAAAACAAAAAAGTGAGAAAATGTTCTTTAAATGAATTAAACTATGTATTTATGCACAGATTGAATCAGTTCTTTAGCAAATATTGCGTTATGTGCTTCTAGTTTTCTGATAGTATTCTAAGCATGTGGATAAGGCAGGTACAATTCTAGGTCTCTCAGGGTTATATTCAAGAGAATGAAGTCAAGCCAAACTACTGAACTTGAAAAATCTCACCAGAATCAGTGCTCTGGTGTTTTCAGAATAGTATTATGACCGGAGAGATGGCCTTAGCTTTGGTTGTAAAGCAGGTTCTTGAATGATATTGAACTGAAATTAAGAGTATTTAGGGGAAACAAAGCACAATCATAAAACAAAATAAGCATCATGGAAAGCATAGGAACTCAAAGATTTGAAGGTTTAGGCACATCTGAAAAACATAAATGGATTAGAATACCTACCACATAGTTAAGGAATATAGAGTAGCAAAACTTAACCTAGATAAATAAGAACAAAATATTTTAGATTTTAGATAACTGTAAGTATTGAAATCTTAAAATATCATTGAAATATGTAAAGATTATTCAATGTTTTATATTTGATTTAAGACAAATACTGACAATTCTGTATAAAAAACTATGTATGAGTAATAAAATACAATTAAATGGAATGTTACTTGCTATATATTTTTTTTCCTGAACACAATACTTAGTTTTACTAGTTAGAGGAAAGTGGAATAATTGTAGTATTTACCAGAATATATCATAAAACATTTTATGATTCTAAAACTCCACTTTTCTTTCTACTATATTGATCTTATAGTAATGTTAATTTTTTTCTATTACTTGAATAATTTTCTTGGTATTTTGCTAGCAAATTTTTTTGAATCTCAAGACATTTTTGAACAGTAGAGACATCTTAGCAATAATGATTTTTCCAGCCCATGAACTAAGGGTTTTATTCCCTTTGTCTAACATGTGAATTCTAGGATCCAAATTCAGATTATTAGGTTTGCTAGTATGTGCATTTACTTGCTGAGAAATCTTGCCAGTTCATGGATCAAATTTTTTTCATTCATGTTTTATTAATCTCATCGTGGAGTTCTATCAATTTGCCAGTATTTCATTCTAGTATATGTAACAGTTATGGGAAAAAAATAATACTAATTCCTGAGAGAAAATATAGATTTACATCATCACTATATGTAGCTTCTTTAAAAAATATAGTTTAGAGTTTATAATTTAAAATATATATATATATGTATATGTAGTTTCTTTACAAAATATAGTATGAAGTTTCTTTAAAAAATATATAAAAGAACTTTCTATATCATCCACCAAGCACACGTTCAATGGAAATGAAATTAGGATTTCCAGTTATCTGCTATCTCATTTTTATTATAGCACTGCTCACCACACACACACACACACACACACACACACACACACACACACACACACACCATGTTTGTACCTCACAAATGATGCTATACTGTATGTCAGCTAAACAGACTCAGTGGTAGGTCAGTTGGTAGATATACCAACTGATATACACAGTACCCTAGATTTCATCTCTAGTATCATGAGAACTACAATAAAACAAAATAAAAATTTAAATATCCAATACTGATACAGAGTAAGAAATATGTTAGCAGCATCTTTGGGTTTTAGAAATAAATATGGGAATGTATTTATTATTTATTTAAACCCCCAATTCCTTGTGCTTTTTCAAGAAAGTTACAATTGTTCAAAAGCCACAGAGAAATTGTCAATGAAGTATAACACAAAGCAGGTGCATTTTCAAGCTGTACTTGGTGGCATGGTCCTGTAGTTTGACGGTGCTTGAGAGAGAAGCTGAGCCAGGACAATCCCAGGGAGTTTGAAGTTAGTGGAGTTACATAATGAGACCCTGTCTCAAAACAAAACCAATGAAAAGAAAAATCATCTTAAGTCATTATTAGATTTTCAAAGTTTAGTTATTTAACTGCGTTGTTGAACCACAAAGCTATAGGGTCACCATCTATTCTGTCCTTTAAAAAATGTTTTATAATGTATTTTATTATGTTATCTGTGTGTGTACATATGGAGGTCAGAGGGCAGCTTCCTATAGCCTGTTCTCTTCTGCCATGTGAGTCTTAGAGATCCACCTCAGGGGTCAAGCGTGGTGACAAATGCTTTCGCCCACTGAGCCACCCCACCAGCCCGTTACATGCTGGGCTAACGTCGAATCTTTGTGAGGTTATGCATAAAATTTGAAATTATAAATGTGGATTCGTTGATTCCAAACTTCCATTAATTTATTGAGGACTATTTTTCCTTTTCATCAATTTTTACATACTTTCAGTTTAGCGTACAAAATAATAGGTTTCATGTTGACATTTTCACACATATATATCCTTGGACTTCAGTCATATTCATTTTCCTACCACATTCTCTATTTTTCTTTTTAACTGAAAAAATTCTATTTATATATTATATATTGATCACTGTTTGTTTCCCAACCGCTCCCAGATTTTCCTTACCTTTTTACCTGCACAAGTCCATGCCCTTTCTTGCTCTCTTTTCTTACAAAACGAACAGGCAAACAAACAAAATACTCCAAACCAACCAGGATCTTTAAAATAGAAAAAAAAGACACTATTAATCAAAAAGTTATTATATTTAGCTCCCACTTCATTATAAAAAGATATTTTTTCTCTAGGTTAAAAATAATTATGTATGAATTTTCTTATAACCCTAAGAGTAAGCATGATATATTTTTTGTATATTGATTTTATTTGTATAAACATTTAGCTATTACATTTATTATAAACCTTCAGATGTAGCTAAAACAAGTGAATTTAAACTTCATCAAGCCTATCATCTCTGACAGGTTGATTTAGTGATGCAATCACTTCAATTAGACCTTCCCAGGCAATGTGTTCTTTAGAGAAATTCACATGAGCTCATGAACTTGTGACCTACAAAAATTCTTTCTTTGAATCCAAGAGAAACTTAACATGCTCTTTCGAATAATCCCCCATGGTCAGGCTAGATGAACAGTCTTATGTATAAGTTTCCAATTTTCAATTTTCTTTTTTTAAAAAAAAAACCTCAAACATTTATCATATATTTGACTGGAGGCAATGAGGACAATAAATATATATTCACAATGTCATTGCATACATGGTAAGGAAGCTACTTCTCAGCCAGAATCAGTAGGTTTAAATAATAGCACAGAGAACAAAATGCAATTATGCATTTTAATAAAAGGTAAGACATTTCACATTAGCTTTGTGACTGAATGAAATACATGTTATTCAGTTCATGGGAAATGAATTTGATCAGTTAGAATTTGGAAAAGTACACCTTGTGACAAGAAACAAATAATCCACACTGTGATTCCTAAATTCCACTCCAGACTCAAGAATTCACGGTTACAGTCTGAGCTTAAATTTTTGGAGCATAAACTTGCGTTTCTGAATTAGCAGGACTCTGAATACAACATATCTATAGCAATGGATGAATAAAAATGTTCCTTGTTGTCTAGTTTATCATCTGTGATAAAGATGATAAATTTCATTAAAGCTCAATGATAAAAATTGGGTAGTATTGATATATTGCTTCAATATTTACTTATTCATAATTTTCTTTTCCTTAACTGATTATATATTGTGATTCAGAAAAGCTATAGAATGATATTTGAGATAAATAACGCATTGTTTTTCATCTTAATTCTTTCTTTTTTTTCATTTTTACTAAGGCATGTTCTTTGTATATAGTGATTAGATTTATGATGAAACTATCTTTCAAGTGTATCATGTGCTTTAGCGGTACTCATCACAAAGCGTTCTCCTTCTTCATTCCTGCCTCTTCTCCTCTACTGTAAATCTCCTCCTTTCTCTGTGCCAAACTTTTGCTTTCCAATATTTTGTGTGTGTGTGTGTGTGTGTGTGTGTGTGTGTGTGTGTGTGTGTGTGTATTTCATGTATGTGAGTATATGTAAATATTTGATGTGGTCACATGCAATATATTACCTACAGATGAGAGAAAAAATTGATTAATGTAATTATCACTTTTTTCTTCAAAAGTATTTTATTATATTTTAGAAATGTTTTTAACAAAATAAAATGTAATAAGTTAAAACAAAAAACATCACATCAAGGTTGGACAAGACAAACAAACACAAAAAAGCCCCCAAGAGAAGGCTTCATTCACACACTCAGAAGTCCTATAAAAATTCTAAAGCTCTAATATATATACAGAGGACCTAGTGGAAACCTATGTTGGCTCTGTGGTTGTTGCTTCAGTCTCTGTGGCTTCATTTGAACTTTGTCAGTTGATTAAGAGGGTCTTGTTTACCTGGTGTCCTCTATCATCTGGCTCTTACACATTATATTCTACCTCTTCCTCAGGATTTCCTGAGCTTTGAGGGAGAGGGATTTGATAGAGACATCCCACTTCAAGCTGTGTGTTCCATGCTTTCTCTCTCTCTCTCTCTCTCTCTCTCTCTCTCTCTCTCTCTCTCTCTCTCTCTCTCTCTCTTTCTCCATATATATTAAAATATCTGTTTGTGGGTCTCTGTATTTGCTCTCATCTGCTGCAAGAGAGAGCTTCTCTGATGATGACTGAATAAAGAACTAATCTCTGTGTATAGCAAAATATCATTAGGAATCATTTTATTGTCAGCTTTTTTATATCAGTTGTATTTGGTTTAACCCTAGGTCTCGGTGTTATATGGTCTCTGATTCTTGGTCACTTGAGGAGTGTCAGGTATGGGTTTCATCTCTGGAGTGGGCCTTAAGTCAGATCAGCCATTGGTTGGCTACACCCACAAGTTTGGTGCCACCTTTGTCCTAGCATATTTTATAGGCAGGACAGATTATAGATCAAGGGGTTTTTGTCTGGGACCACAGTTGTACAAAATAGAGTTACTATAGATTGTTTGCTGCTCAGATATCATCCTGGTAGTTAACAATTTTCTGGCATGTGCTGCTTTAATGTGTCAGATTTTTCCCATACTATTGCTAACAATAAACCACGTGGCATCCAACTCCTGAAGTTTGATCTAGACCTGCTAAGTTAGACTAACCTGAGTTTTCCTTTTCTCTTCTTTGTGGTTCATTTCCACCGTGACATCTGCAGGGACTTTCCTACTCCCAACCCCTGCACTAATGGTGTTCTGTACAGAAAGTCTTCTACAGTGCCAATACATGAAGAGTATCAGGTTCAGTATACCTGGTTTGTGATAAGGTCCTTGATCCATTTGGAGTTGAGTTTTGTGCAGGGTGATAAGTATGGATGTATTTGCATACTTCTAAATGCAGCCATCCTGTTTGACCAGCACCATGTATTGAAGTTGCTGTCTTTCCAGTGTATATTTCTGCCTTCTTTATAAAAACTTGGGTGTCCATAGGTGTGTGGATTTATGTCTAGGTCTTCAATTCAATTCCATTGATCAACACATGTTTTAATGCCAAAACATGCTGTTTTATTACCATACCTTTGTACTAAAACCTTAAATCATGAATGGTAAGACCTCCAGTGGTTCCTTTATTGTTCTGGATTGCTTTCGCTATTCTGAGTTTTTGTTTATCTAAATAAAGTTGAGAATTGTCCTTTCAAGATCTGTGAAGAACTGTGTTGAATTTATGATGAGGATTGCATTGAATCTGTAGATTGCTTTTGGTAGGATGGCCATTTTGACTATGTTAATCCTACTGATACATGAGCATAGGAGATCTCTTCATCTTCTGGTACCTTTTTCAATTTCTTTCTTCAAAGACTTGAAGTTTTTAATTTTTAAATTTATTCTTCTCTCATATATTACATCCTGATCACAGTTTTCCCTCCCTGCTCTCCTTCTAGTCTCCAGCCCCTGCATTCACTCCTCCTCCATTTCTATTCAGAAAAGGTCAGGCCTCCCATGGATATCAACTAAACAGGGCATATCAAATTGCAGTAAAGCTAGGCACCTCCCCTTATATTAAGGCTGTATGAGACAACCCAGTATGAGGAAAAGGGTCCCAAAAGCAGGCAAAAAAAAAAAAAGTCAGACAACGCTTGCTCCCACTGTTAGGAGTCCCCACAAGAAGACCAAGTTATACAACTTTAACATATATGCAGAGTGCCTAGGTCAGACCCATGCAGGTCCCCTGGTTGTCAGTTCAGTGTCTGTGATCCTTTATGATCTCATGTTAGCTGATTCTGTAAGTTGTCCTGGGGAGTCCCTGATCCCTCTGTCTTGCAAATCATTCCCCCTCTTCCACAAGATTCCTCAAGCTCCACCTAATGTTTGTCTATGGGTCTATGGATCTGTTTCCATCTATTGCTGGATGAAGCCTCTCTGATCACAATTGGGCTAAGCATCAATCTAAAAGCATAGTAGAATATCATTAGGAATTTTTTTTTGCCAGTAATGTTTGGTTCTATCCTAGGTCTCTAAGCTATCCAGCTTCCAGCTTCTGGGTCGTGGCCCTCCAGGGAGTGAAATAATTGAATTTTTTATCATACAAATCTTTCACTTGCTTGGTTAGACACACCCCAGGATGATGATGATGATGATGATGATGATGATGATGATGATGATGATGATTGGAGGCTATTATGAAGTGTGCTGTTTCCTTGATTTTCTTCTCAGTCCATTTGTCAGTTGTATATAACAGAGCTACTGATTTTTATGGGTTAATTTTTCAAACATCTTTCATTTTGGTTGCCCCTTCCTCTCTGCCTCCTCATTTACGGCCCTCAACCCCTATTTTCTATGTCTTTCACCTCCAGTATTATCACTGTGTACTTTCATTTTTATATATGATCTGCTCTCCTCACTCCCTGTACAGATTACTTGGTGATACTCCCTTTCTTGTGTATTGGTTTCCACAGATATTCCAAATTAAACACACAAAAGAGAATTTTGAAACTAGAATCCACATATAAGGAGGAACACATAGTATATTTTTCTGTACCTGGGTCATGTCACCCGGTGTATTATTTTTTTCTAGTTTTATCCATTTCCCTGCAAATTTCACCTTTCTTTATATGTAAGTAATATTTCATTGTATATGTGATTTACACTTACATTATCCATTTATTAGTCAATGTACATTTAGATTCATTCTATTTCATAGTTATTATAAATAAGCCTGCAATGAATGTGCAATTATCTCTATAGCAGGATTTATTTCCAGGAATGATATACTTGTGTTACATGATAGCTCTTTTTCTACTTTTTGGAGAAACATCCAGAATTATTTTCAAGTGGGCTGTGCTCCTAGCAGCAGTGAGTAAGAATTCTCCATACCCACATCCATGTCAGCATTTATTGTCATTCATTTTTCTTGGAATGGCTATTCTGACCAGACTGAGACAAACTCTTAAAGTAATTATTTTGCATTTCTCTAAAATGTCTAAGGATGTTTAGACATTTCTTATGTTTAGTATTTACTCGTAGTTTTGAGAACTTTATGTTCAGCTCCATTGTCAAATTTTAATTGGGTTATTTGTTTTCTTAATATTGTGTTTTCACTTCTTTGTATATTCTAAATGCTACTTCTCTGTCAAATGTATATACATATGGCATAGGTTTTCTTATTTCCTGTGGGTTGCCTATTCACTGTCTCGACAGTTTTCATAGCAGAAAATTCTTAGTTTAATGAGATCACATTTGTTGATTGCTAGTCTTCTTCTCTGTGCTGTTGGAGTCCTGGTCAACAAGCCCTTGCCTGTGCTTGCAAGTTGAAACACACTACATATTTTTGCCTCTAGCAGTTTCTGTGTGCCGGGTTTTATGTGGCACTCCTTGATCCATCTGGAGTTAAATTTTGTACATAGTGAGAGATAAGA
Organism: Peromyscus maniculatus bairdii; assembly: GCF_049852395.1. Taxonomy (NCBI): domain Eukaryota; kingdom Metazoa; phylum Chordata; class Mammalia; order Rodentia; family Cricetidae; genus Peromyscus; species Peromyscus maniculatus. The sequence goes on along the minus strand of NC_134860.1, from coordinate 47,692,496 downwards.
ATCTGATTTCATTTTTCTGCATGTTCACATCCAGGTTTTCCAGCACCATTTGTTGAAGAGGTATCTTTTCTCCAATGTATATTTTTAGGCAATTTATCAAAAGTAAGTACTTGTAAGTAAGTGTGGACTTTTATCTGCAGTCTCCTTTCCATTGACCAACTGTCTTGTTTCTTTCAGATAGTGCTGTGTTGTACAGTTGTACTACTGTGTGTCTGTGGTACAATTTGAAATCAGGGATGGCAATACTTCTCACAGTATTCATTTTGTTTATAATTGCTTTGACTAGCCTTGGTCTTTTGTGCCTCCATATAAATTTTAGGATTTTTTTTTCTGTGTCTGTGAAAATGGCCCTGCAATTTTAACTAGGATTATATCAAATCTGCTTTTAGCAGAGTAACTATTCTCACAATATTACTTCTTCTGATCCTTAAGCATGAAAGTGCTTTCCATCATCTAGTGTCTTCCTTGGCGTCTTTAATCCATCACTCCATGATCTCCAGACCTTCAAGGATTCTGCTGAGAAGTAGGTTCTTATTCTGATAGTTTTGTGTTTGTAATCTTCTTTTTTGTCATTTAAATGCTATTTTGTTTTAATTTCTGTACTTTTGATATTTTGAGTATAATGTTACATAGAGAGATTCTTTTCTAGTCATTACCAACTTCTGAGGGAAGAAAAATGAGTTTTCCCAGGGATCAGCCCTTTGACTGGTTATCCAATAATAAGGGGTCAGCCCTAGAAACATGCATTAAGCCAACACTAATAGACTCAGTGGAGTGTGTTTATATTGATTTGTGTATATGTGAACATGACAATAGTTAAGAAGAGAAGAACCTATGAATTTGATGGGATGCAAGGAGACCATGGGGGTGGAGTATTATGTAATTATATTTTAATGAAATAATTGGGTTGTTTTTCTGATTGGTTTCTGAGTTCTTAGTACATTCTAAATATTAATCTTCTGTCAGATGTAAGGCCAGCAAAGATTCTCTCACACTCTTTGGGCTTTCTCTTTACTCAACTGTTGGTTCCTTGTCTGTACAGAAGCTTTGTAGTTTTTCTGAGGTCCCATTGTCAATGTTGAGCATAACTTGCAGACAAACCGGGTCCTATCAGAAAGCCAAATATAGGGATGAAAGCCTTAGATCAGGGAATTAGGGAAAGCCACCAGCCAACCTTACCTCACCAACTCTGCAGCTTCCAAATGCACAACTTCCTGTCTACCTAGGCTTTAATATGTCTTGCTTTTCTGCCCTCTCCTTGACTCTCTTAGCCCGGCTACCTCACTTCTTCTTTCTACACAGCTCTGTCACTTTCTGTCTGTCTGTACAGACCTCCAGATCTCTATGGTTGGTACTGGGATTAAAGGTGTGTGTCATCATGCTTGGCTCTTTTCCCTAGTGTGGCCTTGAACACACAGAGATCCTGCCTGCTAAGTGATCGGATTAAGGGTGTATGCTGCCTGACTTCTTTGTTTATTTAAAATGGCTTGCTATTCCCTCTGATCTCCAGGTAAACTTTATTAAAGCACAAATAAAATATCACCACATCTCAGCACAAATAAAATATCACTACAGATGCCAGCCATCCACAAGATACTACAATGAGTGTCTTAGCCTCACTGTGTTCTGATTCTTACAGCAGCCCCTAAAGATGAAAACATGTTATTAATGAACACAAACTAAGGCACAGAAATCTTAAATAATGTATCTGAGTTAACTCAGCTAAGAGACAGACACTTCAAGCCAGCAATAAGGATCTGGAGTCTGCAGACTCTCCTTAGAGGTACTGGGACCTCAGCAAGAGCAGCTTTAAGGGAGCCATGCTGTCTAGCCAACTTGTCTAGGCAAACCTGAGAGCGAGCTAGAGGCCCAAAGTGGGTGCACTGCTCCCCCTGGCTGCCAACATGAAGCACTGCAAGCTACGCGATTGGAAACCGCGGAAATTTATTCTTGCAAATCTATAAAAACCCAAATCCAAACTCAAGTTGTTGTTAGGGCCACTCTCCATCCAATGCCTCCAAAGAAGGATTCTTCCTGGCCACTTCAGGGTTCTGGAAGCCCCATGGAAAGCTTGATTCATGGCAAAATTCTAGTAAGCCTTATTCCTTACATGACCTCTTCACTGTGTCCAAATGTCACTTCTCATGTACAGACACTAGCCATGCTAGATCAATACATTTTCCATGACTCTTATTTACTGAATAAATATACAAAGACTCTACTTCAAATAAGGTCACAAGCAAAAGAACTGAAATTTGGAGTTTCAATGTAACTTCCTGGGTAAGAGGGGGCATAATTCAAGCCATCACTGGAACTAAGGGATCTAGAAGGTAGATTGTTAAAGATGAAGATGGGAAAGACAATTTATACCTCTCTTAAAATAATGTTTTATTGAGGATCAGTAGGCATGTCACAATTCTTTCTTTTTAAAAAAAAAAAAAAAAGCAGAAATTTTGATTATCTTCATTCCAAGAAAGGCTTAACAGGCCATGCATATAATTTTTAGCATTCTGTTTTGATTTAATGAGTTGGAGAAGGGCACAGTCTCATAGCTTTGGCCAAAAATGCTGTGGTACTGTCATCCATCCCCACTGCTCCACTCGTGTCTGCCCTAGTCAATAAGGAGGTAAAGGCGATGCACCTGCCAAGCTGCACAGTTTAACTATCAATCACATGGACTGACAGAGAGGCACACAGTTGTGCAAACACTAAAAGTGACCCACAGAAACCTTCTACAAGCTGCAGTTGGTCTGCTTTTCGGTTGATGGATAACTTTCTTGAGCAGTGTAAATAGCTGCTTAGATAATGAGCAGACATAATAGCGGAAGCTAGTATCCCGGAAGTAGCCAGCCTGGCAAAAAGTAAACCAAGAGTTGCCAATGCTTAGAACATGAGTAATTGCTGGGGGAGAGTGTCAAACAAATATTGGCATTAAAATTTTGCCTTAAATAATTCAACAAATATTGGCTATCATATAAAGAAACTGTCTTGATTTTTATGTATTCATTCGTTTTTCCGAAATTCTCTTTTAATTGCTCCCACCCAGTCCTCACTGATTCCTAAACATGAACATTCAGCTGGACTCTAAACGTAAACACCCACAGGGCATGAGCAGGCAGTAGCGAGCTATTAATGTGTCTCTAATGTGCCAAGACACATAAGTGTCACCAGAGCTGGTCTCTACATTCTCAGTCACAGCATTCACTGTGAGATTGAACACAGAATAAGTCTTGGTTGAAGGAAAAGACAGCATTATCAAGGACCAAGAAGCAGGAATCCCTTTAAAATAAATTCAACTCTTTCTATACATGGAGAGTTCTATTTCAATAAGCAAGTGAATGACTGTCATTGACATTACTCAAAACCTTTTTGAAAAGCTCTTTGCCTACTATTCCCACCAGAGTATGTAAAACATTCTTTGGAATATACTTCTGAGAATTCATTAAGAACTCAATAGTTCATGGGAATAGGAAGAGGCAGGGTGCTGGGGAGGCTCTCAGGAACCCACAAGGTTGACCCCACCTTGGTCTGCTAGCAGTGGTCCAGAGGGTGCCTGGACAGGTCTACTCTAGTGACCAGCCCAGCAAATAACATAGCTGTCATCATAGAGCCTTTGTCCAGTGACAGATGGAGGCCGATACAGAGATCCACGGCCAGGCACCAGGCTGAGCTCTGGGAATCCAATTGATGAGAGAGGAGAGATGCTGCCGGTGAGGGACGTTGAGATCATGATGGGAGGACGTGCAGAGATGACTGGCCACACTAGTGGAAGCCCATGAACTGTGGGCCGGTGGCTGTGGAGCCCCCCATGGGACTGGACTAGGCCCTCTGGATATGGAAGACGGTTGTTTGACTCGAACTGTTTGGGGGGCACCCAGGCAGGGGGATTGGGATCTGTCCCTGGTCTACGGGTAGGCTTCTGGAATCTGGTGCCTGTGGTGTGACACCTTGCACAGCCTTGGTGCAGTGGGAAGGGGCTTGGGCCTGCCTGGGCTCAGTGTGCTGGGCTCTGCTGACTCCCCATGGGAGACCTCCATTTAGGGGATGTGGGGATGTGGGGTGACTTGGAAAAGAGGGTTGGGGGGTGAAAGGAGGGAGGAGGGGGATCTGTATGTGGAGTGAGTAGAAAATTTCTTAATAAAGAAAAATGAAAGGAAAAAAAGAACTTGATTGTTTGCCGAACTTTCTTTTTTACAGTCATGTTATGTAATATACACTGGGTGTCAGTGATTTTTTTGAAAGATTTAGTAGTAATTCAGAACAAAACCAGACAAATATGTTGTTGATTACATTTTGAATTAATAAAAAATGTTTAAAGTGATCGAAACACATGTGGTTAACCATAGTACTATTTGCTGTTGCGCTGAGTGCGGCCCCCTGCTGGTTTCAGAATTTCTTCTGAGCAAGTCCCTGGACTCTGCAGGAAGGATTCCCAGCCAGCAGTGCCACCGACCAGCACTGGGTCTACCTGCACACACTGCCTCCTTGCACGATGCAGCCTCTGTGTACCCTTGACCCTCCAACCTCCAGAAGACACCTCCAGTCACAACGCAGGCTGCTCAGGCTCTGCATACCAGGTCTCATCATTTGCTATCATTCCCAGAGCTCATGGTAATTTTCTTCCAATGTCCTCAAAAAAGTGAAATATGGTGGTGAATTTCTTTAAGCATCCTCTCCCCTGAGCTGCCTGCCTTCCCTCCCAGTGTAGACTCAAACTTTCCTCTAGAAGTGACCTCTTTCCTTACCTGATGTGCTCATTTGTATCTTTCATTTCATCTTTAGTTGTCATACCTGTTTATGGGAGATAGTGTAATGTTTCAGTACATGGCTACATCAATGCATTACACCCCATAAATAGGATTTGATGAAGCAACTTGAGTTGTGAGCCACCCTATAGTGAAGCCCATGTGGTAAAGAATTGAAGACAGCCTCTAGCCAACAGGGCCTGAAGCCCCCCTTCTTACATCACAAATTCAAATTCTGCCAACAATCATATAAATTTGGAGGCAGGTCTGCTCTAGTGAAGCCCTGGGGTGAGACTCCACCAATCCCTCCAAGCTGAGCTCCTGAAGCAGAGGACCCTGGTAAGCTGTGTCTTGCTCTTCACATTATTTCATCTCCTGAACATGTTGCCATGTTAGTGGTCTCACTGGCCGTTTACTTCATGTCAAATGGTCACAGATATTTTAGATACTCCTGGGGCAGTTCTACAACTACCAACAGTGTGATTGACCAGTGGTGGTTAGGGAATTTTCTCCCAGGGAGGAATAAACAACTCCTCCACATCTTCTACAGGTCTAACGACAAACCAAAGGTCAACTCCACCAAAACTCAACCTGGGGAAACAATGAGTTGTTAGGCTTAGTTACAGAGCTATGGGCGAGATGTGAGAGGCAGGGACATGGGTAATCATAAAACAATTATACCTGGAGGTGGAAACCTAACATGGATGAGACACCCCCCCCCCCCCCCCCCGGCTGCACAGATGGAGCCCCTCTGCCCTAGTCTTCACCAGCCTCCATCCTCAGTCTACTCCCTCTCTGAGACCTTGAGACCAACTACAATTAAGGCAGAATTTCATATAAGTCCTTGGAAAGAGTGGCTGGATATTTAGGTGAGGGTCCGATGACCCTCCCCTTCCTTCCTTCTCTGGAGAATGATGACAATCAAGGGGCCCAGTGGTACCAACCCCCTGCAAGCAGGCACAGCTGAATCCTGATGATGGCAGCTGTTATGCTCAGGACAGCTCTGTGAAACAAGTGTTCTGTCCTAGTGAAGGCAGCTCCCCACGTACAAACATGTGATTACATGTATGGCCCTGCCTCTGTATGCCAGTTGAGAAAGCCAGTTCTGTTCTAAACAGCTACCGTAAGGAGAAAATGGAGTCAGGGAGAGGGAAATCTACTTAGCAGAGACTGTTCACAGTTGTCAAAGCAGAGATGAAGAGAATGGTAAGTAAAAGCACTTGCCTAATGGATGTGAGGTTTCTTCTTGGAGTGATAAAAATACCTCAGAACCAGATGCAGGTGACAGCATCAAAAACCGTGTATACTATATGCCACTGAATTCCACACTTTAAACCGTTAATAGACAATGCTATGGCATATAAATTTACCTGTTTTTGAAAAATTTCATATTAGAAAGAAAAATATTCTAGCTAGGTGTGGCAGTACAAAGCTACAACCCCAGGACCTGAGAAGTTGAACCAAGACAATAGGAAACTCAAGGCCACACTTAGCTATCTAGTGAGTTCAGTGTCAGCCTGGGATATGTAAGAATTTGTCTCAAGAGGTAAGGACAGAGGTAGATGGGACGCTTCAAAGAGTTCAGCGAGTGTTTTTAAACCATAAGGGAATCATACAGTAGGATCAACCTGTTTACTTTTCTATAAGGATAATTAAGAGCATCTTATTATATTCTAATTCCAAACCATACATTCCATGAATGTTACTGATTATAAAATTTACCATTGACATTAAAGTTATGTATACACTACAGGATATATTCACAATTTTAGAAACATCAAAGTGTAAAGTCATTTGTATCCAAATAAAGTCAGGCCAACAAGACAGCTCAGTGAATAAAGATGTCTACTATCAAACTGAGATGGATTCTTACACCACATGGTAGAAAGAGAGAACAGACTCCCTCCTGCAAGTTGTTCTCTGCCTTCCACACATGTACAGTTGGGATTCATGAGTCCACATACACATACATACATACACACACACACACACACACACACACACACATACACACATACACACATACACACACACACACTAAGCAAACAAACATAAAAATAAAGAATCAAAGGAAAACACTACCCCAAATAAACTCAGACACATCTGAACTGAGATGAGATGGGATCTCTTCTTGGCCTCTGAGCTGTCCTTTAGAAGTTTTCAAGCCTCAGCCGTCAACATCATGCTACAACAAGTAAACACAATGCAAGAGAGAGGCTTGATTGTGTAGGTGGGCACTTCACTCTGAGAACGTCACTCATTCCTTCAACAAAACCTCACTGATGCTCTGTGTGTGTTACCACAGGCCTTGTTTTAGACTCCACAGAGCTAACTGTACATAAACAGGCTCTTAACTTCCAGAATATTCAACCTAGTAGAGAAGAAAGAAACTAGACCACATCCACTAAGAAAGGCAAAATAGTATTTCAAAGCCATCTTAAAGGACAACAGGGTGGAGCTGGAGCCCCTGGAGTTCTACTGAGCAAGTAGTAAAAGAGGGAGAATTCAGGGAGACCTAGAAATGGGTGCAGCAGTGGCTGTGTACCTTGGTGTCAGGGAGACCATGCTTGGTACTAAAACCTGAATTTCTATCATTGCTAGTGAAATCATGACTATTGACCATTAATTAACTATAACCATTAATTTACTAAACCAGTATGATCCCTAAAAATGATCTATAAACATTAGTCCTTCTACCCACAGATAAGTGTAGTCTTCACCCATCATCAAGGAAACTTCCATTTGCAGCAAATGGAGAACACTACAGAAAACCACAACATATCCAAATGCAGAGTCCAATCACAATATACAAAACACTCCCACACCTAAAATTCAGGACAATTGCAGAAGACAGACAACAAAAAGATTGTAAGAGCCAGAGGATCAGAGTTTGCTGTGAGACTGCCAAGTAATAATAATAATAATAATAATAATAAAGCTAGCACATAGAATCTCAGTATCACAACTGACAAAACATGAGCTAAACAAAGATGGATGATACCAATGAATAGTCCAAAGCAGACAGAGAAAAGCACACGAGGCCTCGACCTACACAAAGAACTATAGGTAACTGAGGAAAGCTGGAAATGGGAGGGGTTATATTTTCCACTGGAAAGAGCACACCAATTGGTTTTCAATGTCAAATGCTCCTCAGTCTTAAATGGCCAGCCCATTTAAGACTGCTTATATATAAACATATATGCATGCCGTGGTGTTTTGAAAGAAATTGGCCCCAAAGGGAAAGGCACTATTAGGAGGTGTGGCCTTGGTGGAGTAGGTATGGTCTTGTTGGAGGAAGTGTGTCACTGTGGGGCGGGCTTTGAGGTCTCTTTTCTCAAGCTTCACTCAGTGTGACAGTCAGTCAACTTCCTGCTGCCTGCAAGATATAAGACTCAGCTCCAGCATCACATCTGCCTGCACGATGCTATGTTCCCTGTCATGATGATAATGGACTGAACCTCTGAAACTTTAAGTGAGCCACCCCAATTAAATGTTTTCTTTATGAGATTTGCTGTGGTCATGGTGTCTCTTCACAGTAATAAAACCCTAACTAAGACACATGCAATAAAAGTGGGAAAAAAGGCCATGAATTTGAAGGAAAGCAGGAAACGATTTATGGAGAGTTTGGAAAGGAGAAAGAGAAGGTAGAAACATTGTAATTAATTAATAATCTCAAATAAACTCCAGATTTAATATTGAGAAGTTCAGGCAAGTACCGTGGCAGGCTCCTAATAACCCAGTTTCTACTTCTTGAAACTGAACAGGCAATTTCTGAGGAAGCCATGAACAAAGGACAGTCAATCTCAACACCCCTGACAGCAGAGAAGAGGGAGATAGCAAATACTAGCCCTGAACTAGCCTCCATAGTAGCTCAAGGTAATAACCAAATAAGGACAGAGCCTGGGACTTGTCTAGGCTTGCCCCCAAATGGAAAAACTATACCTTAATCAACCTTTGCTATCCCTAGCCAGTTAAGATGTACTAATATGATCATGAGTCACATACGCCAATCATAAATAGAATGACCTAACTGTCCCAGAAACTCCCCTTAGCTGTGCTTAAAGGGAGCCTGAGAGCCTCTCTTGGGTTCACTATTTTGCCTTTGTGTCAGCTGTGTGGCCCCAGCATGCTGGTACCTTTACTCTTGAGATAATAAATGCTCTTGCTGATGGTGTTTTTTGTGGGACTTCTCTAGGACCCTAACAAATATAAGTATCAGCTTTCTACCTGTTGACATGATGGGGGTGAAGGTTCATTAATCACCCAGCAGACGAGTTAAATTGCTAACATCCTTGCATTAAAGGCAGCACTACTTTTCCCACTATAAACTTGACATATAGACTGCAACTCACTGGCAACAGTAACTGTTTCTATCTGAGGCATGATGTAGTCTTGAAAAATGTCCTTTGCTTCTAAGGATGCAGCGTTAAGGTGCCTTTTATGACTAGACAGCATCATATTTGACTTACTCAGCTGAAATTAAGACACTGTGCAAGCCTCAATAAGGTCTAACTGATAACTATTTTATTTGGGAAAGTGTCTAATGATTTGTTACTAAGGGACCCAAAAGTGGATTCATAGAAATAAGACAAGAGAAAGTTGCACCTTATTATCAGTCACCAAGAAAGTGTGTTAATTCTTTTTGATTTAGAATTATGTAGCCAAAATAAGGTTGTAGATTCTTTCATCATAAGAATGATTTAAAAGATCTAGTGTAAAGATCCCTGGCCATCAGTTCAGGATATACATAAAGATACCAAGGCAAATGATAAGCAGGCCAAATTGCAACCCATTTTTTCTCTCCCATGGTTGCTGACATTTCCACTGAGGTGTGAAACACTGTAGTAATTATGTCCATCCATGCATATGTGCAGCATATATTTGTCCATTTGTTCCATACTCGAAATAACCATTTGTAGCTAGAGTTTTCCTGCCTTGCCCACAGTCAGGACAAATCTCTGTCACCTGCCAGTCCCACAGCCGCTCAGACCCAACCAAGTAAACACAGAGACTTATATTGCTTACAAACTGTATGGCCGTGGCAGGCTTCTTGCTAACTGTCCTTATAGCTTAAATTAATCCATTTCCATAAATCTATGCCTTGCCACGAGCCTGGTGACTTACCTGCATCTTTACATGCTGCTGGTCATGGCGGCGGCTGCAGTGTCTCTCTGCCTCAGCCTTCTGCTTTCCTGTTCTTTTATTTCTCCTCTCTGTTAGTCCCGTCTATACATCCTGCCTAGCCACGATCAATCAGGTTTTATTTATTGACCAATCAGAGCAACTTGACATACAGACCATCCCCCAGTACAGCCAAGTGCAGACCATCTCAGACACCTGCACTGAGGCCCATGGTCCTAATCATCCTCTATGCGGACCTGCTGGGTAAAGCCACGAGGAACCCAAGAAGGGCTCCCACAGGACATACAGAACATCCCACAGCAAACCATTTACAGTGTTACAACATGACAGATACTGTAACAAACCAAAAAAAAATACAGAGATGAAAAAGACGTGAATTCTCTGCCCTCAAGAAGCTCATAGTCTCTGGCCTGGAGAGATGACACAGCTGTCAGGAGCACTGGCTGCCCTTCCAGAGGTCTCAGGTTTGATTCTAAGCAACCGCATGGCAGCTCACAAAGGTCTGTAACTCCAGTTCCACGGAAACTGATGCCCTCTTCAGCACCAGTCACACAAGTAGTACACAGACATACATCCAGTCAAAATACTCATAAACATAAAAAAAATTTAAAGGAAATTTTCAAATAATTTTTTAATGAAGCTAGCAATCTTGTAAGGAAAACAGACAGTAACAAGTTTAGTACAGTGAGCACAGGGCTGTGGGCAATAAATAAGGGGACAGTTATATCACAAAGGTTCCCCCAAATTAGACCTTTGCATCTGTTGTAGAACAAATGGGGGTCCCACAGACAGAGGAGGGAGGACTGGGAGAGAGAATTCCAGCCATGAAGCCTGGCTATGCACAGCCGTAAAGCATGGAGAAACACAGCACGCTCCAGTCGAGAGGATTCAGAGTGCCAGGTACAGAGCGCACAGACAGCAGACGAGGCAGCAAAAGGCAGGTCTAACAGGAGGGTGGATCTGAAACCCCAAAGTGCAGAGCTCCGAAGCCATGCAAGGGAAAGTTACATTGTCCTAGAAGGAATTGGGGCAGCTAGAACAAGGTTTTCATATAAAATAGACTGTAGTGTCTTGTGGGAGTTGCCACTCAGAACCTGGCATCAGCACCTTCTAACATGGGGTTCAGTGGAGATGTTGCTGTTTAACAGATGAGATGAGATTGTGTTTCAAAAATAGATCTCTGAGACCATGTGGAGGACACACTGGAAGTGCAAAAACTGGGGGGGGGGGCGGGAGCAGCTAAGAATAAACTCATATACAAGACTTGTTGCTGGCTGGGGCAAGGAGGGCAGAGAGAGGTAAGTCCAGTGTTCGCTGAGGAGACAGATGACAGGCTTTGCTTACTGTGCATGGGGAAACTGCAACTCAAAAAGATGAGAAGTGCCACCGAGACATCTAGCACAGACCAGGATGTATGCCTTTTCCATTGGTGACCCCCTTTTACCCACAAAATTTTTATGCAACACACACACACACACACACACACACACACACCACACATCAGCTATATAAGTCAAATATTTGTTGATAATAAGCTATAAAGAAATTCATTAGAAAATAATTATTTAGTATACATATAATTTTAGTACTTATTAAAGATGAAAACATTTTTGCAAACTAACAAGGAGGATGTGTTTTTTATTTTTACATAAAGAATTACATTTTGGCTGAATAGTTAATACTACAGGATGCAGAATACCATCAATATTTTTCTGGGTCACTGGCATTTTGATTTTATATCCATTAATGTTGAGCACACAGCAGCCTGGACCTGTTGAACAGCCTTCTCCTGATCCAAATCCCAATCCAGCCTAGGGGTTTTCTGAGTCACTTGGTATATGGACCAGGATAACATACCTAAGTGAGGAATGTGCTGTTTTCAGAACCCAAAAAGGCCCACTAAATGTTATGGTTCTTTCTTGGAGAGGCCAGGTGCAAAATCCATCCTTCACTTAAAAAGAATTTGTAATTTATGTGCATGTCCCACGCCACTGGACTCCTAAGAATTTCACTGAGGCAGAGGCCTTGAAATTTGATTGGATTTATTTCTCATCTTCTGATGTGTATATGTGCCCCCCGCAACAAGTCCAAAGGAATTGCTACCTCCTCTCATTTTGTCCAATCAGAATATTGTCATCAATATAGTGGACCAATGTGAAATTTTGTGGAAAAACAGATGATCACGATCCCATCAGATCCATCCATTTGCCTGCAAACCTCATGATGTCATTGTTTTTCTCTGCTGAGTACTCCATTGTGTATATGTACCACATTTTATTTATCCATTCTTCAGTTGAAGGGCATCTAGGTTGTTTCCAGGTTCTGGCTATTACAAACAATGCTGATATGAACATAGCTGAGCAAGTACCCTTGTGGTATGATTGAGCATTCCTTGGGTATATGCCCAAGAGTGGTATAGCTGGGTCTTGGGGGAGATTGATTCCCAATTTTCTAAGAAAGTGCCATATTGATTTCCAAAGTGGCTGTACAAGCTTGCATTACCACCAGCAGTGGAGGAGAGTTCCCCTTGCTCCACATCCTCTCCAGCATAAGATGTCTTCAGTGTTTATGATCTTAGCCATTCTGACAGGCATAAGGAGGTATCTCAGAGTTGTTTTGATTTGCATTTCCCTGATGATTAGGGATGCTGAGCAATTCCTTAAATGTCTTTCAGCCATTTGACCTCCTCTGTTGAGAATTCTCTGTTTAGTTCTATAGCCCATTTCTTAATTGGACTGTTGGGCATTTTGATGTCTAATTTCTTGAGATCTTTATATATTCTGGATATCAGCCCTCTGTCAGATGTGGGATTGGTGAAGACCTTTTCCCATTCTGTAGGCTGTCGCTTTGTCTTGGATCTAGAAAAAAATCATCCTGAGTGAGGTAACCCAGACTCAGAAAGACAAACATGGTATGTACTCACTCATATGAGGATACTAGATGTAAAACAATGATTACTAGACTGCTACTCACAACTTCAGGGAGGCTACCTAGAAAACAGGACCCTAAGAAAGACATAGGGATTGCCCAATGACAGAGAAATAGATGAGATCTACATGAACAACCTGAAAGTGGTGGTGGGGGGTAATAAAGGGCAAGGGTCAAGGGAAAGAAAGCTTAGGGGAGCAGGAGATCCCAGCTGGATCAAGAACAGAGGAGAACAAAAAAAAGAGACCATGATAAATGAAGCCTCAATGGGAATAGGAAGAAGCAAAGTGCTAGAGATGTCCACAGAAATCCACAAAGATACCTCCACAATAGACTACTGGCAATGGTTGAGAAAAAGCCCGAACTGACCTACTCTGGTGATAGGATGGCCAAACACCCTAACTAACTGTCGTGCTAGAAATCTCATCCAATGACTAAGAGAAGCAGATGCAAAGATCCATGGCCAGGCCCCAGGTGGAGCTCCAGGAGTCCAATTGGTGAGAAAGAGGAGGAATTGTATGAGTGAGAATTGTTGAGACCAAGATTGGAAAAAGCACAGGGACAAATAGCCAAACTAATAGAAACATATGAACTATGAACCAATAGCTGAGGAGCCCCCAACTGGATCAGGCCCTCTAGATAAGTGAGACATTTGTTTAGCTTGAACTGTTTGGGAGGCACCCAGGCAGTGGGACTGGGACCTGTCCTTAGTGCATGAGCTGGCTGTTTGGAACCTGGGGCTTACACAGGGACACTTTGCTCAGCCTGGGAGGAGGGAACTGGACCTGCCTGGACTGAATCTACCAGGTTGAAATGAATCTTCAGGAGAGTCTTTGCCCTGGAGGAGATGGGAATTGGTTGGACTGGGGGAAAGTCAGGGGAGGGAAGGAATACAGGGGAATCTGTGGCTGATATGTAAAATTAAATTAAATTATAAAATAAAAAAATTAAAAATTAAAAAAATCCCATCAGACTAACTTTTGATATTACAGGCCTGGAGAGCTAACACGTTGTTTAGGTAAAACTATAAAGGCATACTGTTGAGCTTTTGCAAATGAAAATGAATTGTTTATGGTGGTCCTCACGAACAGGTACCAAGAAAAACGTAGGTGCTAGATCAATAGCTGTATAACATATACTGCTCAAGTAAGAACACTACATCTGGTAGAGCAACTTCAATTAGTGTCAGTGATTTATTGAATTTTCAATACTCAACTGTCATTCTCCTATTCCATTCATCTTCTGCACTGGCCAGATTGGAGAGTTAAAGAGAGATGTGCATCTTTCAATCCTTGATGGTGGCACTAATTTCTGTAATTCCTCCAGGGATGTGATGCTTCTTCTTTTGACCCATTCCTTTTTTTTTTTTTTTTTTTGCAGAGGCAACTCTAAAGGCTTCAATTTAGCCTTTCCAACCATAACAGCCCTCACTACATAGGTCAAGGAACCAATGTGGGAATTCTGCCAATTTCTAAGTATATCTAACCAATTATGCATTCTGAGACTGGGGAAATAACCACAGGAGGAGTTCAGGGACTCACTGGACCTACTGCAATTTGGATGTCAGCCAAAATTCTATTAATTATGCGACCTCCATAAGGTCTTCTTTAACAAGAGAAATTTTTTGGAGCCTCCCAGAATCAGCATCAATTCAGAACCAGCATCCAATAGACCCCCAAAAGTCTTAGTATTTCCTTTACCCTAGTGTGTAGTTACCCTTCTAAAAGGCTGTAGGTCCCTCTTCAGAGGAACTGGAGAAAGACTAACTGTAAAACTTTTAGGTGTTTTATCAAGGTCCTTACTCAGAGGAAGCTGACCATCCCCTCATTTAAGGGGTTCTGGGTCTGCAAACTGGCTCAAGTCTGGAAATTTATCCATAGGAATTAGAGATTCTCTAATTCCATGTAGCCTTCTTTCATTTGTTTGAGAATTTTTCTGCTTACACAGATCAAACATGTAGTAGGTTTCTTATCTATTTCATGCCTGAATCCATTATTGATTAGCCAATACCATAGGTATGTATGAATCATGCCACCATAAAAATCACTCTGCCTATGCTATTATGGACATTGCTCTGCCTGTATTGTCCATTAAAATAACTATAATCACCTTGTCTTTGGCAATTCAATGCTGTCACCTGGCCCTTGCTCCTTTGGAGCCCAATTGAACCCACCTAATTTAGTTCATCCAACTGAGAAGCAGTGTCTCCAACCCTAAGGTCTGCAGCAAGGAAAAGAGCAACAACAAAGCTCTTCAAATATGCTGGTGCCCCCTCATCATTTTTGTTTGTTTGTTTGTTTTATACAGTTAGTGAAGGGCATGTCTTCTGGGCCTTCCCACTGTGGATGATTATGTTTAATATAGTGTACCCACTCCAATATTGCAATTTTCCTGAACCTTAAAAATTCCTTTATCAATATTAGGGGTATATCAAGCATCCCAACTCTGTTTCAGCAGGTCATTTTCTGACAAGTGCTTCAACCAACCATTCTAACAAACTTTTGACCCTTTATTTTTTTAAAACTGTGCAAGTTTTCATATTAAACCTAGAATCTCCACTCAGTGCACCCATATCAATAAACTCAGCCTGATCCAGTTTTATGTTCCTTCCACCATTATCCCACACCCTTAAAATCCATTCACACACGTATTCCCCAGACTTCTGCTTGAATGAATTAGCAAACTCATTAAGCTCTTCAGTAGTGTAGTGTAACTCCTCATTGACTACACTTTCTATCTCCCCTCTAGAAGCCTGTTTAGCCTTAAGCCTGGTTATAAGTCTGGAGGTAACTATTGGTGGGCCCTGAGGAACATCAGTATTGTTTTGCTTGACATCTTCTTAAGAAAAAGTCACAGCTGGTTAGTAGACGATGAAGGACTAATTTCCTCAGTTAAAGACAGAAAAGATGGTATTTCTGGGGTTGGGGAGGGAGAGCATCTTCTGCTGAGGGTGTAGAGACTGTTTCCTTGGGTGAGATTAACCCCAGAGGATCTGAGGTGTCAGAGTTCTCAATCTCAGTAAGGATCCTCTGATACATCCCTAGTCCAAGTCACAGGGTTGTATCCTTTGCCAGCTAATGCCTTTACTCCTACTGTCAACATCCTCCAAGCTTGGGACTCAAACATTAGCTGCAATTCAGGCAACTTTATAATAATGAGGGCTTCTGTTTTATTTTCCACAACTTGAGCTCTGTGGCTGCTGGAGAGAAGATTCGCTTCCAGGACACACTTGTAAACCTTTAGACTGTTTAAGTCAATTTTTATCACTAAGCACATTGTTGTCTTTCATTTTATTCTGAGAAGTTGGTTAATATTATCACAGAGCTCATTCTTTTCCCTTGTCAATTTAGCCAGAGATGCTAGAAGCAATCAATCAGCATCATTATTTTCTGTTTTTTTTTTTCACAAATAGTCAAAAGTTTTTTATTTGTAAAGTCATCAAATCCATTGCCCCTCAACAATTGGTAAATCAGGTAATCAAATGTGTTTGTTTTAATAATTTTATATAATAGTCCATAGAATGGGCTTTCATTCTGTATTCTCTAAGCTTCTGGGACCAGTTTCAGTAACTGGAGAGGCCTCAGTACTATAAGGGTCAGAAAATAGGAAAGCCTATTACATATACTTAAAAAATTCATCTTTGTACTTCTATTGCTCTATAACTACTACCACAGTTTGTATTAGTCAGGATTTTCTAGAGGAACAGAACTGATAACAATAAGGAGGCTTGTTAGAGTGCCTTATGGGCTGTGGTACAGCTAGTCCAACAATGGCTGTCTTTCAAAAGAAAGTCCAAGAATCCAGTAGTTGTTCAGCCCACAAGGCTGGATGTCTCAGCTGGTCTTTAGTATATGCTTTACTGTAGACTCCAATACCAGTAACGGAATGGACTTGCTAGCCAGAGTGAGGGTTATAGGCAAAGAAAGAAAGAAAGCTTTCTTTTTAAATGTCCTTCATATATGCTGCCACCAGAAGGCATGGTCCACATTAAAGGTAGATATGCCCATACCAAGGCACTTGGGTTTTAGTTAATTCCAGATGTAGCAGTGGAGTTGACAACCATCCTTCCTCTATCTTTTGGCTCCACTAGGAGTAAGTGTTACTGTTGGAGCGCAGTACCCCACCCATCCCTGACTTTGCCCCAGGATGAGGCCACAGAATCCTACTAAACCCAGAACTTGCTCCAACACCAAGTCACAAAAATCCTTCCAATGTCAGGCCACCCTGGAAAACTCCTTCCTCTAGAAACCCTATATGAGCCCATCTCATACTCAGTTCCCTGATGCTTTTCACTCAAACAGAGGCAGCCACCCACCTGTGCTTCCCACAATACATTTCTTATGTGAGGCTTGTTGTGCAGAGTAACTTTGCTGTAGTCCTTGGCTCCCAACTCCCAGAATACCTTTCCCTCAGAGCTGTAACATTTACACCTAGTGAGGCCAAAAGGTGGAGGAAGGATGGTGTGCTGGGAAAAGTGCAGTAAGCAACTTCTTTAGCAAAGGTGTAAGAGGGGCTTCTTGTGTTCACCTTAGGCCTTGTATGCCATAAAGAAACCATTTGTTCTGTTCATCACTCCTGGTTTTTTTTCTCCTAGTTTCCTAGAATGTCTTCTTTGAGGAAGTGTGTGAAGGTCAGACCCCAGAAAATACTACATGCTCTCCAAGCCAGTTTTACCTCACTTACCACACTTGCCATCTCCACAGTCGATGCCCCTGAAATCCAATACAATCAAGTCACTGCTTTCCACTAACACAGAATTTCAGGGCCACCTTCCAGAATTTCTCTTTTTTCCACCTCCTGACTAAATGTGGAAAATCCAGGTAAGTTTCAGAAGTCAGATGGTAAGTGAGGGACAATGCATCATGAAGAAGGTAAGACCTACACTCTTGAGCGATGGAGACTTTAAAGCTATACAGTGGCCAACTTTTCCTCACCGACACATTCCCCACGTATCCAACAAGCTGATCGTTAGCAATGTAAATGCTGCCAAACTAAGGCTATAATTTTACCTCAACATATAAGGAAAATTAACTTGGCATGATGGTGTATGCCTATAATCCCATTGAGAAGTGGAGGCAGGAGGATTAGAGGTTCAGTCATCCTTGGCTACATAAGAAGTATGAGGACAGCTTAAACTACATGAGACCTTGTCTTAGTCAAGGTTTCCATTGCTGTGATCAAACAGAAATACCAAAAAGCAAGTTGGGGAGGAAAGGGTTTATTCAGCTCCCACTTCCATGTTGCTGTCATCACCAAAGGAAGGCAGTACAGGAACTCAGACAGGACAGGATCCTGGAGGCAAGAACTGATACAGAGGTCATGGAGGGGTGGGGTTTACGGGCTTGATTCACATGGCTTGTTCAGCCTGCTTTCTTTCTTTCTTTTTTTTTTTAAGTAAAATATTCTAAGTATAATAAAGAAGAGTACACATTAGTATGACTGAGAAGAAGTACAGGAACAAAATGCCAAAGAGTACAGAAGTTAGCTATAAAAAGTTAAATCATTACATTTTAGTCTTGGTGTTTTGCTTCTCACGCAAACATACGACATACTTAAAGACATTCAAATGTTTTGGACTGGTCCAGTGAATGGTGATAACTATTTCAACATTAGAATTCAGATTCACAGCACAAACTATAAATACAAAATTATAGGTATTATTCAATTGAAAAGAGGCTCTAAAATTAATGCAATTAAAAAAAAGTATGAACAAAATGGCTCCAAATTGCAGGAGGTAACAGTCTCTTCATAGTGTAACTTAAAATCAGACTTGGAACCCTTAAAACATAAGGCATCTTTCCCCCTCTACTCTAGAACACACACAGTATAAAATGATAATGTGGAACCTTTGACAGCAAGACACTCACCCCAGCTCCAAATGACAAAGACTTTCCTAATAGAGAGAGACCAGAGCACCAGGATGCTTTCAAAGGAATTTTTGAAAGTGAACATCTCCAGTTTTAGCATACATTGCCTTACTGACAGCCAATGGCTTTAATCTATAAAATGCAATATGTTTACTTTGTGTTTATTCATTTATTTACTTATTTATCATTACTCATGTGGTTTTGATATAATTACTACAAAGTTAAAAATCTGAGACCCTCATCGTGGTCACTAGCACCTTTAACTTGGGATCAAAATAACAGAGCATGGAAGTGTGTGTGAGGCAAGATGGAAGAACACACAGATTCAAACCAAACATTTTTCAAGTTATTACTTTATTTTATATGTATGAGTGTTTGGGTTTTTTGTTTGTTTGTTTGTTGCTTGCATTTCTGTGAACCCTGTGCATGCCTGGTGCCCGAGAAGGCCAGAAAAGGGCATTGGGGACAGGAGTTACAGACGGATGTAAGCTGGCATGTGAGTACTGGGAATGTAACCGAGTCCTCTGTCAGTGCTCTTAACTGCTAGCTGAGCCATCTCTCCAGCTCCTCAAATGAAACATTTTTAAAAAATTATAATAAATATGCAACCAAATACAAAACTACAGAGACTAAATTAGCTAGAGAGAGAAACTAAAAATATTCCTCAAGATGTGAAAAAAAACCTGAACAATCTTAACAAACTAAAAGGCTGTAAAGTCTGAAGGATCTCCGAATTGGGTTTTACTCTTCACATGCTTGGTGGGTAGATGTGGTTGTACCTCAACTCTTCATGATGGTTCTCCTGCCTGAATAAAATTGAACACAGAGCCAACAAAATCAACTTTGTAATGGCATTTACATGTAATAAAATATCTTCAGCTGGGCAAGCAACATGTTAAAAATTCACTTCATATTTGTATCTAGCTTGGATTTTAGCTAAATGCTTATATAGAAAAGGAACAAAAACTGAATTTCAAACATGCCTTTCTCAGTTAGTGAACAACCAATTGATCAAGGGTCCGATCTTACACCTGACTAAAGGCAGCCATCTCCTCTCTACTGTCAAGGCCCCCTCACATTCTCTGTTTCAGAAAGATTTTTTTGGTCCTGATAAGTGAATATAGTGTTTCTTTCTATTGAGCACATGAAGCTATTTATGCATTATATTTTCCCCATAAAATTAAGGTCCACAGAACAGAATGAAGAAATCAGAGTGTATGGCAAATACTCTCTTCATATAGATTTGTTCCATTATGATTAGCATCCTCAATGGAGATGTAATGCACTGCAGCTCCAGGGCACACTGGGTACATCCTTCATCTCCAGATGAAAACCCAGAACAAGGCTTTGACTACAGCCATTCTCAGTTGAGGCCCTTGAACTGCATTTTTTATCTCATTTACCTCATTAGTGGCAGTAAGAGCTACAGTCGTCCTGCTTTCTTTTCTCTTTCTTTCTTTCTTTCTTTCTTTCTTTCTTTCTTTCTTTCTTTCTTTCTTTCTTTCTTTCTTTCTTTCCTTCTTTCTTTCCTTTTTTCCTTCCTTCCTTCCTTCCTTCCTTCCTTCCTTCCTTCCTTCCTTCCTTCCTTCCTTCCTTCCTTGCTTTCTTTCTTTTTTGTTTCTTCGAGACAGGATTTTTCTGGGTAGCTTTCTTGCCTGTCCTGAATCTCTCTCTGTAGACCAGGCTGGCCTCAAACTCACAGAGATCCGCCTGCCTCTGCCTCCCAAGTGCTGGGATTAAAGGCGTGCGCTGCCACCACCTGGCTATCAATCTGCTTTCTTATAGTATTCAGGACCACTAGCCCAGGGATGTTACCACCCACCATGGGCTGGACCCTCCCTGGTTGATCACTAACTAAGAAAATGCCTTACAGCTAGGTCTTATGGAGGCATTTCCTAAGCTAAGGCTCCTTCTTTTCTGATGACTCTAGCTTGTGTCAAGTTGACACACAAAGCCAGCCAGTACAGACCCTGTCTCCAAAAAATAGAGATGATAGATAGATAGATAGATAGATAGATAGATAGATAGATAGATAGATAGACAGATAGACAGATAGACAGATAGACAAATAGAATAATTTGAATTTTGGAATAAGGAAATGTGACTATTGAATATCTTTCACTGGAGTGTTGCATTTTTTGAGCACTACCTAGTTCCTTTAGGCTTCTGAATATTTCATCATTTACAAACTATTCCACAGTTCTTTCCACTGTAGATGGCTGATGGCAACACAGATCATTCTCTAATTTAATATTTAGTGGTTAGATGACCCTTGCCCTTTGAAAAGAATTAACTTTACATCCTTCATTCACATCAGTAGCTCCTCACTCCAGATAAATCCATAGTTCTTTGATGTCTGCACTGAGGCAGTGGTAGCCCCTGGTTCCTTCACAAATTAATGAATTAGAGAAAATCTTCGACATATGACAGCCATGATTATGTCTTCTCTTAAAATATATCTTTTAGTAATATTAAGTACTGATAGGCCCTCAAAAATTCGTTCAACCATGGAAATCCCAAAGCTTCCTTCCTGTAGGGAGGTGCAATGCCCTATCAGTCTTGTGATAAAGGGATCCATGTGGTGGTGTCCCCTAAGCATTCGGGTATTTGTACATCAAACCTACTACACTGAGAAGTTCCTGTAATTGTTGTGGATACTTACTGCCAAGAATTCATAAAAAAATAAATAAATAAAAATAAAAAAAAACACTAGCCTGTTTCAAACATTAGCTACCTTCACTCATGGGCCACTTGAAAATTCATGTACTCTTAATTCAAAATGATTTTCAGTCTTGTAGAGAAACTCAGATGTAAAAGGTGTTAAGTCAAAGTCTCCACAATGGTTAGCATACCTTCATTTTCATTTCTTTCCCTGGATCTTAATAATCCATATGTCCAGCCGGGCAGTGGTGGTGCATGCCTTTAATCCCAGCACTCGGGAGGCAGAGGCAGGCAGATCTCTGTGAGTTTGAGGCCAGCCTGGTCTCCAAAGTGAGTTCCAGGAAAGGTGCAAAGCTACACAGAGAAACCATGTCTCGAAAAAATAATAATAATAATAATTCATATGTCCATAAGTGACTGTAGACAATCTTCATATGAACTGAATTGGAAGGTCAATTACTTAATTGCTCTTATTTCTATTGTAGAAGTGAAGTGCAGGCCAGGGGAGTAGGCTGAGTGGGTGAAAGGTCTGCTGGGCAATCTTAAATAGTTGTCTCTCTCTTCCTGCTACCTGCCATTTCAGATGTAGAGCTCTCTCCTCTGCCTCCAGTACCGTGTCTGCCTGTGCTTCATGCCGTGAAGACAATAAACTAAACCTCTGAACTTGTAAGCCAGCCTCAATTGAATGTTTTCCTTTATAAGAATTGCCATGGTCATGGTGTCTCTTCACAGCAATAGAAACTCTAAGACATCCTGTCTCACAGCCGAAGGCAGAGAGTGATTGGGGAAAATACATCATATAGAAACTGTGGCCTCTTCACACATGATCACTTCATGCACCCACAGGGACACATACACAAACACACATACACACTGAAAGCTGAAGCGCATTCTTTATCTAATGCAGATTAAGTAAATCCAGTTACGTTTGGGGACTTGGTTCTAAATTCTTAAAGCAGTGGCCCTGCGTTTCATTAAGCTTAATTAGCTTCACATAACCTTATATCTGGAGATGAGGGCAGTCACGTGATCAATTTTGTTTGGTCACAGCTGGAAGCCCTTCAACATCATCTTGGCTAACTGTCTGTTTTTTTTTTTTTAAGAGAGCAATTTATACTTGCTTCTTCCTTTATGAACATTTCTTCAGTTCTCCTAATATTTTCTTCTTGTTTAATTGCTAGAAGAGCCTACTTAAATGTTTCCACGGGTTAATAACTCCCCAACTGATCCTTGCAAATGCATTCTGATTACAAAGAAATTAGTTCACAGTATTTTCCTGGGGTGTAATGTGCCATATTAATGTTTTATTAACTACGGCTGATGAGGGCATTAGTTTCTGGCTTAATTCCAAGGCTCCCTTTGCCTCTCTCCAAAGGAAAAACAACCAGTGGATTTTCACAGAACTGCATTTTTAATGAAGGAAATGAGATATTTTCCAGTTCTCTAATTTGGTATGATTTGTTATGGAACTACAGGTAAGGACTTCAGATTCTGGGAAGCACCGAGTCCCATCACCTCACTAGCATGAATGAAAGAAATTAAATCAAGATGAAGATTTGACACTGAGATATTTGGATTTCCAGAAAGACTTTTCAAAATGAAATGAATCTAAATCTATGTTAGACAAATCTTTGATACAGGAATCAATGTCTAGAACCTTCTACAGGACATTAAAGACAGAAAAAAAGGAAAGCGTTCTCAAATCAGGACCCATAATCATTTAAGAGACTAGTTAGACATGAGAAGCAGAAACAGCACTCTAGTCCATGGTTTAGGAAATGACAGTGAGAACACAGCATACAATGTTCATAACCACAGGCGAGGCTAAGCTATTGTCATTCTTTGGTGGGAGCCTTCAAATGCCTGTTTCTATAAGACAATCTAATGAAATATTTGGAGTTTTTTCACTATTTTTTTAAAACAGTGTCTCACTATGTAGGCTTGGGCAAAAACCCAGGATGTATACCAGGCTTGCCTTGAACTCAGATATCTGCCTTTTCGGCTGTCCTAGTGATAAGGTTGAAAGCATGTGCCAGTACACTCAGACTACTTGGAAGTTTATAATTGACCATCACTGTGGGAATGAAATATCTGATTTTCATCTGAGTCATAGTCTGCACCAATGAAGGCAATTGACTCATCCTTTCTAAGGTCCGAACTGTCCTATAGCATAGAGTAGTTCAAGGCACAACACTCACTCTTAAAAAAGATATCTAAAGGTTGAGGTATAGCTCAGTTTGGAGAAAAAAATCCAATAAAAAGTACTTCCCTGATGTCTGCAAAGCCCTGGGTTTGATAGGTAGCAACACATAAGTCCAGCCTGAAAGCACATGCCTGTATTTCCAGCACTGCAGAGGTATAAGAAATTCAAGGTCATCTTCCATTACATAACATATGTACAGCTGGACTAGGCTGAATGACACCCTATCTCAAAAAAAAAAAAATCTTAAACGTTAGATTATGTTCTGGAAAATCTAGCCTCAAAATTTTCTACAGTAAAAACAAAGTGGATGGAATGGTGGGGAAAAGGATGAAGAATAAAATATAATGACACATTGTTAAAAGAAAGGTAAGGAGAAAACAACGTGAAAAAGAGGTTGTGGAAGGAGGAGCTAGGGACATGGATCAATCAGCTAAGTGCCCAGAGCCCAGGAAAAGCACCTGAGTTTGATCCCCAACACCCATATGAACACTGGGCATCATGTCACATGTCTGTTAAGTTCTGTGTGGCAGGGGCAGAGCCAGCGGATACCTGGAGCTCATGGGCCCACCAGCATAGCCTAGTTAGGGAACTCCAGGTTTAATGAGAGATGCTGCCTCAAAAAACAAGGTAGAGAATGATTAAAGAAGACACCCAACAATTGCCTCTGCACACATGTCACACACATGCGTGTGCATCACACATACAAATAACCACATCACACACAAGGCCCTTAATGAATGTTAACACAACCAGTCAGAATCCCTCCACTCCCTACTCCTGTTGCTTAATGCAATGGCAGGTTGTATAAAACCATCTTGTGTACAGAGTTGAGACTGTGTTACTAATGTGAGTTTGGAGGCCAGGAGCCAGTTCAAAAGCATTCAAGTTCCTACACTTGTCAGAGCCCACCCCGTGACCCATGTCCTATGTCTCTCATCTTTAAATATATACAAAGTAAAATCAGGCAACAAAGCAATGGGGGTGGTCTCCAAGGCTTATACCTGGATGGCATAATTAGTTACTATTAAAGGTTTGGGAGTTGTTAAAACCACTTGGGTTAATTATTATATAGAAAACTAAAGATGAGCCAAATCAGGTGAGTTTCTACTACAGTGTGATATGTAAACTTGGTGTTAATTTTGAACATGCAGAGAGAACCCTGTGTCTGATGAGTTACCATTGTACCAGGAATCAAAGTAATGGCATTTAAACTTCCACCATGAATGTAGCTACCAGAGACAGTGTCCTAGCCTTTTTCCCAACCGGACTGAAATGTTTCAGACTCAGAGTTTCAGCTAGCTCAAAATCAGCCTTCTCTTACCTTCAAGCAACCAACAATAGTCAGTGCTGGAGGCTAGGGTCTATGTGCTGCCTAAAGGAGTTCTGGTGAGTTGGGTTTCCAAGAAAGCCTTCAGCCAGTTCTGAGTGTGGACAGATGGAAGGGAGTCAGACCATTCCCAGAAAGAAGAATGTGGGAGCAAACTGCCTCCTCAGGCATGTTCGGCGCATGTCCCAGTGGTTCTGACTATGGCTGGACCATGGCAGAGCTCTCCACAGAGCAACTGAAGGAAGTGTGGCAGGAGGGTATGACATGAAAATCGTGCACACATCAGGAGTGCAGAAAAGAGATAACTACATTTTAGGAGATGCTCCCATCCTTGATTTTCTGAAACCCAAGTTACTTGATCTCATTTGAACATTTAATCTCTCCTTGGCTTTTGCTATGCTGTATTTTGACTTTGTATCATCGGCCCTTTGAATTCCAAACACAGCTTTGACATCTCCAGTGCAATTTAACAGTTCTTTTTGAGGATCACCCAGTGCTCAGTGCAAAGTGAAGTCACTGTGAGCACTCAGCATTGGGACCCAATTGCTCCAAAGACTCTCCTTTGAACCTAAAGATTTCATTTCCTGTCAAGAGAACACCTGGGAGAATTGTTGAAGCACTCGGGTACACACTTAATTGTGAGCACAAGTAAGTAGCCTTAGCTGCCATGCTTCCTCAAGCAACACTCAATGCAGCATTGTGGATTCCGCTCATTAACATTTGAAATGTAGGGCTAGAGGTGTAACTCAGAGGGTTGAGATACATGCATGCTGCATGTATTGCCCAGCATGCATAAAGTCATGACTTTGATTCTTAACACTGCATGGTGTTGACTGCCTAAAATTTCAGCACTCAAGATGTTGAGGCAGGATCAGAAATTCAAGAACATCATAGGCCACGTGGCCAGATTGAGGCCAGACTGTAGTATGCGAGTTTGTCTTTAAAAAAATGCCTTGGAGTCAACATTGTACTAATTTTTCTCAAAGCAAGACTCAGAAAGTAGGGTATTTATGGTGTTCTGTAGCTGTGGTGGGCAAGGTGAATGGTGTCTTAGTAATGACACAGTTCTCTTGAATGAATGAATTTGTTCTCTTCTCTCTGCCTAAAATCCTGGGTTATTCCCATGGCTATTATTACACGTCAGCCTAAGAATACCACACACACAACATAGAATGACCCACAAAACTATACTTGATATTATGAATGCTGGGAGGTAAATGGTGAGACAGGGTCTCACTTTGTAGCCCACACTAGCTAGAACTCACCATATAGCCCAGATTTGCTTCAAACTTATTTCAAAATCATCCTGGGATTACAACTGTACACCACCAAGCCCAGCTCATACTATCAGTTCTTTCCTCTTTCCATATACCTTCCCACACCCTAGGTGCAAAGGAAACAGTAGCTTATAAATAGCAACATCCAGAGCTGCTCATCAGAAGTCTCCTGAAGCATAAAGCAAAAGGAAATTTGTGAACATCCAGTTCCAATCAGGCAGCACCTCGTTTTCTTCATGCTCTTAAAGACTCCTCCTTACTGCTGGTGCTTATGACTTTCTGGGTTTGCAGCCTTCTGGACATCTGGTAGTATAGTGGGGATGAGCTGCAGGAAGTCCATCATGTTGGTGTATTTACCCTATTTATAGTCTACCTCCTGCTAAATATTGAATTGTGAATGCCTCATAAAAATAGGACCAAAACAGTGAGATAAAAATAAATACATATAAAATTCACACAATAGGAGTGTTTAAAACTCTACATGCTGAATATTTGGATACAGGCAGACAGAAATCTCCAACTACTGCTAATCTGCAAGTAACCCACACTTAAATGGGAAGCTCTATGAAGAAATAATACCTTGAATTTGAAGGTAATAAGCCTTATGTGTTTATGCTCTGGAGGCAGGAAGATGCGAGGATCTTTATTTCTACTTCAAATGCAGGCACCAGTGTGTCTGATCTAATATAAAAAAGTGAGGTCTTCATCTAAGTTGCCTGTTTTACCTATCTAGAAAAAATAGTTCAATTCTCTAAAGAAAAGAGATTGGCCTTGTACTCTAGTCCAGAAAACTACTTGGGTACCATCTTCTGGACAGAAAGAACAAAAGCATCTGGCAGATGCCTGACCAATCCCAGATACAGATATCTATATCCACACCTCTCCAGTCTACATGGAAGAGTTTGTAATGAGACCATGAAGTTTCTAAGGAAATTAAAGTCTGAACATTGAATTTAAGTCTGATCACTATGTGACTTGTAAATGCTAGAAGATTTCTTTTTAAGGAACACCAATAGGCCTTTGGGAGGGAACTGAGCATATAGCTTATTTGGTAGACTGCTTGCCTACTACACAGGACAGAGGAAACCCCAGGTTTGCATACCTAGCTCTGAAAAAAAAATCTATATAATTCTAGTATTCAGGAGGGAGAGCATTCAGGAGGTAGAAGTGGGGAGATCGGAAGTGAAAGTTTGGCTACCAGTATGCACATTGGACAGCTTTCAAATGCTTGTCATTCTTGATCTATATGATCCAAACCCCTCTTCTGGCATCTGTGGATACCTGCACTCATAGGAATATACCACACACACACCTAGACACACATAGATTCACACTCATAATTAAAAATAAAAAACATCTCTACATAAACTTCTTAGGAGTAGGGAAATCACTTAAAAGCTAACAAATCAGGCTGCCAAGGATGTTCAGTAGGAAAAGCTCTTGGTCCCAAGAGTGATTACTTCCTTCCCACTGTAGCCAAGGTTCAGGTCCTGAGATGGGGGAGGAGGGTCAGAGAGAAGAAATAAAATGTCCGACCACCAGTTGAGTTTCACATAAGTGACCAGCCAGAATAGCTCGAGCTGTCTTTACACTTCAAAGACAAACATGTTTTTCCATAATAACAAACATGATTTTCCCACCCTCCAATGTTAACCTCAAACAAAAACAAATATGTTGAGTATGATTTTTTTCCCTCAACTTATACATCAAAATATCTTTTAAACCAAAACCAAAACAGTACTATTTTGCTAGTTTGGCCAAATGTCGAGCCAGGTGCATCCTGTTTTTATAAAACTAAAAGGTGATAAACATAGGCACACATTTTCAAGAACTGCAATAATGTTCAGAACTTAACAAACCATATTTATAGAAATAAGGGTGATCTGCTTCCCATCCTGTCAGAACTGAATCAGAACAGTTCCCGGGGTCTGAAGTGACAGCTGGCATCCCCAGACAAGAAACCTGAGAAGCATCAGCTCCCAAAGAATTTTAGGAGAAAATACTTGAGGAAAAAATGAGGTTTCCAGGAATGCTCACATCTGTACCACCTGTGACTGGCAAAGTGACACTAAAGACCTCCAAGAGTATCATCAATATTGTGAAAGAGAAGAGAGTGTGCAAGCCGCAGGGTCCCAGCATTATGCTGTGCTGTCCCGAGGTTCACCAGTCCTTGCCGAGTGAGACTGTCCCCATGAGCTTTGCCTCATCTGGAGACTCGTTGGACAAGCACTCATGCACTGGTCTGAAGCTAGGCCACATAGCTCCCAACAGGTGGTAATATGAGTTCAACCCCAGAACACGGTTGAAGGAAAGAATCAATTCCCACAAGTCTTCCACAGACCTTCATATGTGGGCCATGGTACACACACACACACACACACACACACGCACACGCACACGCACACGCACACGCACACGCACACGCACACGCACACGCACACACACACCTGATTAAAATTAAAATTTTCAAAAGACTAAGTGGGTATTGCTAATTTACAAAGCTTTTAAAATTCTGCTTGGGCACCGGAATCAGGAAACAGGACAAAAGGACGTAAGAGCTATTTGTGCTAAGTCTTACGCCTTACATAACTTCAAACAAATTTGAATTGTTATTAGACAAAAATTGGGAACAACTCAATTGGTTATGAACAGTGACTAGATAAATAAAATATGGCACAACCACACAACAGAATACTAATCCCACCATAAGAGGGAAATTATTGACGAACATGACATAGTTGGATCTCAAGATCTACAGCAAGGGAAAAAAAGCCAGAAATAAAATAGTAAGTAGCAGTCATGGAACACTGTCCTCTAGCCATAGCATAGTCTTTGTCATTTTATTCAGATTAGCTGTGGTTACCTGCAGACATTCCTGAGCAGGATCCACCCTGTTGAAGGTCTCCCACAGAAAGAGTGAGAGAAGCATTATCAACCCTGACCTGAGGTTACGGCCACTCAGACCAACCTGCACTCTCCCCCCCCCCCCCAGTTGCACATAGACTTGGGAGGAGATAAAGGGAGGTGACAGGTTATAGAGGGGACATTCCATCTGTGCAGCTTTTAGGGGGTTATCATCCACACTGGGGTGCAACTTCCCAGTGATGCAACTGTGTGGAGATCACTTGTACTCCTATAAGTAACTCCTCCCTTACATAACTGTGAGAAAGTCAATTAAACTCGTTAATTCGCCAGGCACATGGATTCAACAGAACCACTCCATTAGTCTGTTGTCGGTACCCCACATAGAGTGAGTATATGCTTGTTCACATCTCTGCAGAAAAAGTCACTGAAGCAATACCAGTACCCGTTCACATGAAACTCTTAAAAATGTAAACTTCACTATACAAAAAAAAGTCGATCAATGTGAGCCAGAGAGGTGGCTCAGCAGGTAAAGATGCTTGCCAAACAAGTCTGGTATCCAGAGTTCAGTCCCTAGAACCCACATTAGATGGAAGGAGAAAACAAAATCCACAAAATTGTCCTTTGACCTCCACATGTGGAGGTCACATGCACTCTCCCACATACGTCATACATACAATATTAATAAACAAAATAAAATACATGTAAAAAGATTGAGACATGGCTCAACATTAAGAGCACTTTCTTGGTCTTTCAGAAGACCAGAGTTCAGTTCACAGAATCCACATCAGATGACTCAGAACTGCCTATAGCCCCAGCTCCAGGGGATCCAATGATTTCTAGCTTCTGTGGTGGGCACTAGCACATAAATGGCATACCTACACTCAGGCACGCACACACACACACACACATACAAAAGCACAAATGAAAGTAATATATTGATGTAGATGTAACAGTCTTATTAAATAGAAACACAGAGCCAAATGCAGAGTTAAAAGCCCAAGAGGTCAGAGCAGTAGCTAAGAGCTGAGACTAAAACTCTTTCTTTACCCCTCGCTGCTGCCGCTGCTGTCCTTCCCCTCTGAAAGAGACCTACTTCCTGTGTATCTGTCTTTTTATTGACTTTCTGTCCTGCCTTCTCATTGGTTGTAAACCCAACCACATGACCTCCTTGTCACTGTCTGTCTATACAGACCTCCATGTCTTCTATGGTTGGTATTGAGATTAAAGGCATGTGTCTCCATGCTGGCTGCATCCTTGAACACACAGAGATCTGCCTGTCATGTGATCAGGAATAAAGATGTGTGCCACCACCGCCCAGCTTCTGCTATGGCTTGCTATTAGCTCTGACCCTGAGGCAACTTTATTTATTAACATACAAATAAAATCATTTTTCAGTACAAATAAAATATCACCATATATTGAAAATAAATGAATAAGTTTAAAAGTAGATGAGTAGTTCACTGGGGTAAAAGGCATTGGATGGGTAATGAAAATGTTCTGCATATTGACTATGGTGGGAGAGCATAGGTGACAACTAGAAAACCCATTGAACTAGCTGGGTGCAGTGGCACATACCTGTAATCCCAGCACTGTGGCCAGAAGAACTGAGGCTAGCCTGGAGTACATACAGAGACCATGTAAACATTAAAAAAAAGAAAAATTTAAAAAGTCATTTCATTGAATTATACATTGAAGTGGATACTGTTTGCATATATAATATGTAAATCAATAAAATTGATTTCTTAAAAAATTGACTCCAATAATAAATTTGAATTTAGGGACATGGTTAGAACACAACCTGAATGATCTTTGCAGCATTTAACTGAAGGCTGTCCACCTTCTCTTGAGCTCCACAGTCCTTCCAGATGTTCATACTATCTCGTATATGCAAACCATTTCCTAAGTGAGGAGAGTTTATTTCCTTGACCCAACCCAGGGATAGATGCCCTAGCTAGTGCTGCTTTTCTGTTAATTTCTTTCACTTGGGTTGTGATTTCAGATATAAGTTCTAGCTATGGAGTTCAGATTGATCTCAAATCTTTATAGTCCAGGCCTGCCTCAAACTTCAACCTTCCTGTCTCTGCCTTCTGAGTGTTGGGATTCACACACCACCATTCCTGAATGGCCTACCTACTTTTATAGGAAGGTAATCTTTCTCCCATCTCTCTAACTAAACAGCAAAGTCTCAAAAACTCATCCTCATAACACTCTATAGTCACAAGCAAAGACTTGTGTGGTTACACATGTTACTTTTTTCACTGCCATGACAGAATATGAGACAGAAACAATTGAAGGGAGGCAGGGGATGAAGTCATCATGGCAGAGAAGCATGATGGGACAGTTCACACCAAGGCAGACAGGAAGCAGAGTAAAGGAAGGGACTTATGACCACATATAACCCACAAAGCCCACCACCACCTAGACATCAAGGGTTCACACTGGCCTGTGGGACACGTTTCACATTCAAGCCATTGCAGCTATTCAACTGTAGATGATACTGTCATATCACAATACCACTGTGTGGAGAATCACTTCATGTATTAAACTTTTGTATTTATCTTTTATTTTGTTACAAATTCTCCTTATATTTTAGTATTCTTTTTTTTTTTTTTTTTTTTTTTTTTTTTTTTTTTTTTTTTTTTTTTTGGTTTTTCGAGACAGGGTTTCTCTGCGTAGCTTTGCGCCTTTCCTGGAGCTCACTTGGTAGCCCAGGCTGGCCTCGAACTCACGGAGATCCGCCTGGCTCTGCCTCCCGAGTGCTGGGATTAAAGGCGTGCGCCACCACCGCCCGGCATATTTTAGTATTCTATTTCATTTATTTTGAACATTTTTGCCAGAAGCATTTCTAAAAAATAGTGTTTGTTTGCAAATCAATGTTTGTATTAATTTATGTTTATTTTATATTTTGATATTATATTTTATGCCTTTATAAGCTTTTAACACTCTTATATATACACACATATATGAGAAGAGAGAGAGAGAGAGAGAGAGAGAGAGAGAGAGAGAGAGAGAGAGAGAGAGAGAGAGAGAGAGAGACTCACACTATATAGCCCTGTCTATCCTGGACTCACTATGTAGACTGGGCTGGCCTGGAACTCATCTACCTCTACCTCCTGAGTGCTGGGACTAATGTTATGTTCCTTCGCACCCAGTCCTTATATAACATATCTTAAATAATTGTTGTCCAATATCCAATGCATTAGTTCAGGAATAATCGGCAAGCACAATATGCAAGTCATAAGCTCTGCCCATTATCTCCTCCATTGTGATCTCTACTAACTATGCACATAATTGGTAGGAGATCTCAGCTACACTTTAATTACAATTTGTATACCAACCTACAGGATGATAAGCCCAGAATTGCATCCAGAGCAATGCCCCAAACCAACAGTCAAGTCTTGAAAGAAATACCTCCCAAGGTGACTCAATTACTCTTACACTTAATGTCTGCCCCAGCTGTTAAAGACTGAGTATAATTTAGATTAAGTCACTCACCACATCTTAAGAGAATAAGGCTCTTACTCAGGGCTCAGTGCCATCTACCTGCAATCAGAGGAAAAGGATGGAACATAGAAGAAGCTTAAAAACAGGTACATTGATCAATGGAATCAAATTGAAGACCCTGACATTAATCCACAAACCTACGTACACCTGGTTTTTGACAAAGAAGCCAAAATTATACAATGGAAAAAAGAAAGCATCTTCAGCAAATGGTGCTGGCATAACTGTATATCTACATGTATAAGAATGCAAATAGATCCATATCTA
Organism: Peromyscus maniculatus bairdii; assembly: GCF_049852395.1. Classification (NCBI taxonomy): domain Eukaryota; kingdom Metazoa; phylum Chordata; class Mammalia; order Rodentia; family Cricetidae; genus Peromyscus; species Peromyscus maniculatus. The sequence goes on along the minus strand of NC_134860.1, from coordinate 47,659,713 downwards.
TCGCCATGAACAAAACTCTAGTCCAAATGGATCAAAGACTTCAGCATAAATACAGTTACATTGAACCGCATAGAAGAGAAAGTGGGAGTAGCCTTGGATGCATTGGCACAGGAGACCACTTCCTAAATATAACACCAGTAACACAGACACTGAGAGCAACAATTAATCAATGGAACCTCCTGAAACTGAGAAGCTTCTATAAGGCAAAGGACACTGTCAATAAGACAAAAAGGCAGCCCACAGAATGGGAACAGATAAATATTTTATGATGTCTAGAAAACAGGAGTGAGGAAATTCCCTAACTTTAAAAATATAAATTTTTAATGAAAACTATATATAAAAAGTTTGTCTGTTAGAAATTGCCCTGATAGAACATAAAAGAACATAAAATAAATCACTCATGTCTTTTTACATTATAATATTAAAGATAAGAATTCATTGTTTTGATGCACCTTATTTTCTGTCTTCTATATCACTTAGCAAAATTCAGCACTCTCACAAGAGAGGCAGATGAATTTCAATCTTAGTCTCCCAGTGAGAAAGAAACTGAAGACCTGGAAATAGTTGCACCAGATTCTCAATCCAGTGCTAAAGAGAGTAGCCAAATGGAATACTTTGGAAGGATGCCCATCACCTGTGAAAAGACAACACTAACATTGTTAGAAGTTAACATTTACATCTGAGCCTGCTCAGTGCTTCATATAGGTGGGCTGAGCGAGCTAAGGGTCCTAATCAGTGGTTTCACTGATTTTAATTTTCCAAGAGTTTCCAAGTTCCCTCCTCACCGTGGATGAACTAATAAAAAACTTTGGCTGTTGACAGCTTTTTTTTTTTTTTTCTTGTAATTCTCTTGAGATGTAAACACAGCAGTCACTGTGGCAAGGAACTCTCCTCAGAGGACAGAGGAGACAAGAGAACAGGCAACTAAAGCCACCCACAATCCTTCATTGGCCTCTTTCCTGTTTCAGGACACCTATATATGCACCCCTTGACTTTTATCATTTAAAGCCTTTCTAGCTTATAAACTTATTAATTCTTCGCTGGTATGCAGCTCAGTGGAAGAGCATACAACTAGTGTGTGCAAGGCCCTGAGATCAAGTCTTAAAACATAAAAGACAAAGCTTTTCTTCCTCTGTTCATACATGAGCCTTAAGTTTGTAGGATCAAGTACATGTAACTGTTGTCAAATTTTAACAAATCCTTATGGAGCATCTGAGGGAAGCTGTTCCTGGCATCAGAGACACAGGTTCTGGTTTCCAAGAGCTGATCTTCCCCTCAAAAAGACACAGAGTAAACATGGATACAGCAGCCGGTACAGAGACTGCACTCTCATAAACACTGTCAGGAAGACAGAAATCACCAGAAGCTGTTATTTCAGATAGTGAAATGGAGGAGAGCTTTTCTCATAATATAAGGATTGTGTACCAAGATAAGAAACTCTTGTGCAACTGAGATCAATATTTACAGGGAAAGCCGCCCCAGAAGAGGGGCTAGTAACACCAAGAGCCTTAATGCCGGTGTGCACAGGCTGTGTTCAGAGACTAGCAAAGAAGTCACTGAGGCCTGGGTAAGGGGCAAGGGAACACTAAGGATATCAGAAAAGATAGGGGTTGATAGACTTATAGCTTTTCTTTTTTCTTTTTTTTAATTTTATTTTTTATTATTAAGAAATTTTCTATTTATTTTACTTGCCATCCACAGATTCCCTCTCACCTCCCTCCTCCCACACAAACCTCAGTGTTCCCCTCCAACCCACGCCCCCATTCTCACCTCCTCCAAGGCAAGGTCTCCCATGGGGAGTCTGCAAAGCCTGGTGAATTCAATTGAGGCAGGTCTAAGCCCCTCCTACCTGCACCAAGGCTGCTCAAGGTGTCCCACCATAGGCAGTGGGCTCCAAAAAGCCAGCTCATGCACCAGGGACAGATCCCCATCCCACTGCCTGAGAGCTCCCTAAACAGTTCAAGTTAAACAACTGTCTCGCCTATCCAGAGGGCCTAGTTCAGTCCCATGGGAGCGCCACAGCTATTGGTTCACAGTTCATGCATTTCCACTAGTTTGGCTGCCCTTCTCTGTACATTTTCCCATCATGATCAATCATACCACAAGGACACTTATTCAACTATGTTCATAGCAGCATTACTCATAATAGCCAGAACCTGGAAACAACCTAGATGCCCCTCAACTGAAGAATGGATAAAGAAGATGTGGCACATATACACAATGGAGTACTCAGCAGTAAAAAACAATGATATCATGAAATTAGCAGGCAAATGGATGGAACTAGAAAATATCATCCTAAGTGAGGTAACCCAGACACAGAAGGAGAAACATGGTATGTATTCACTCATAAGTGGATACTAGATGTAAAGCAAAGGATAACCAGACTGCAACCCACAGCTCCAGGGAGGCTAGCTAGCAGGGAGGACCCTAGGAGGGATGCATGGATTGCCGGACAAAGGAGAAATAGATGAGATCTACATGAGCAAACAGGGGGTGAGGGGAGGTAATGAAGGGAAAGGGATGGGGGATGAGAATATAGGGAAATAGGAGGTTTGATCTGGAACAGGGACAGAGTAGGAGAGCAAGGAAGGAGATACCATGATAAATGAAGACATCATGGGAATAGGGAGAAACAGAGTGCTAGGGAAGTTCCCAGGAATCCACAAGGATGACCCCAACTTATACTACTGGCAATAGTCGAAAGGGTGCCTGAGCTAGCCTACTCCAGTGATCAGATGGCTGAATACCCTAACTGTCATCATAGAGCTGTCATCCAGTGACTGATGGAAGCAGATGCAGAGATCCATGGCCAGGTGCCAGGCCGAGCTCCAGGAGTCCAGTGGATGAGAGAGAGGAGACATTCTACAGCTTTTCAAAATGATTCAGGCTGCAAGGCAGAGAATGATCCCAACTAGGCACAGAGAGAAAGAAACCCATGAAGAGGCTCTTAGAACTTATGGAATGAGCAATGGTGCCTGAAAGTAATATGATACAGACCTGCTGAGAACTGGTGATACAATTTGAAGATAGATCCTTGCTCATTATTATTATATGAGACATAAGAGGAAGAAAGATCCTACATCACCAATGGGAATGCAAAGATTATATGAGAATTTAAGAATGTGATTTGAGACACATGGTGTGATAGACATGCCAATGACATCCACATGCAAAGGCTGCAAGTCCAGGAAAAGTCAAAATATGGAAATTTTTGATAGACAACAACAGGGACTACGTCCTTGCTCTTCTTAGTTTGTTATGACTGAAATGAACTTTAATAGTTGAAAGTGAAAACTATCAGGTAGGGATGTACCTCAGTCCACAGAGTGTTGTTGCCTAGCACTAGAGAAGTCCTGGTTTGATCTCCAGTACCACATAAAACTAGTGTGGTAGCACATGCTTGTAGTACCAGGACTTGGGAGATGAAGGCAGGAGTTTCAGAAGTTCAAGGTCATCCTTAGCTACATATGGAGTTGAAAGTTGCCATGGGCTACATGAAACCCTGTTTCTTGAGGAAGGAAAGAAAGTAAAGAAAACTGTAATATTGAACAGCAGTATTAGGTAACTGTGTAAGAAGATTGAACGATGCATGGTTACATTACATCATATGTTCAGAGTGGAAATAATGAAATATCTTGTTACACATGGCTAGGAGAGACAAAAAAAATGTGTCTAGACAGTCCCCCTCTAAGCCAATTTGATCTGTCTGGACTCTTTCTCTCTGATAAAACATCTGAGCAGCAGCTTCATAACCCACGCTGATCCTTTGTTCTTCTGAGGGGTTAAGCTTCCCAGGAACTCAAAGGCCTTGCTGACATCATCCCATAAACTCATGTTGATGGCTTAACAGGGGGAGAATAACAGGCTCTGATTTACCTACAAGCTGCTGGTCAAATCACCAAATTAGCTGCTCAAATAATATCACAGCAGGTCTTGAAATAAGTTTGTTCAAGGCCAGACTTGCCCTCTAGGTTAGCACTTGCTTTTCTTATTAATTACAAACATGTCTCCTTCAGTCTGTGGTGACCAAAACCAAGCTTTAATTTTGCTCAGGACTAGACAGGAACAAATTTCACTGACCTTCTTCCATAGGACGACCTCACCAAAGACCGACCCAGGATCTCTCATGTAGACACTAATATTTATTTATATTTTCATGTCTGAAAGACCATCACATAGCGAGCATCTCCAGGGTGTCACTCACACACCACAGGAGTGAAGATGTGTTATCCCAGCATGAGGAAAGGTACCAGATCAGGAACTCGTGTCCCCAGCCTGTCCTGCCTGCCTGACTCTGCCCAGCTCCTCACCTGTTCCTCCTGCCTTCTTAGAGCAGCCATTTTTCCTATGAATCCTCACCTTTGGCCTGTTTGCTCATCAGTTTTGTGAGGCAAAGATCCCTTTTCAGTGACTTTCCCTTCCCCTTTCTAAGTTGAAAACAGGACCTAAGGTAATAATGATGCACATGAGAAAGCAGATGGCTACCGTGAAGAAGGGAACTTCCCGGACCCCAGTTGTATTAGTCTCTGCCATGTCCCGCTGAAGAACGGGGACATCTCTCAAATGAAGAAATGCTCACAGGTGTCTGGGACCCCTATGCTAATAGATTTGTTTTTTATCCCAAATTAAGGGACCAGCAAAGATGGCTCAGTGGGTAAAAGTGCTTGTCACACAAACTTGATGATCTGAGTTCAGTCCCTGAACCCATGATGGAAGAAGAGAACCGGCTCCCATAGGTTGTTTTTGACCGAACACACACACACACACACACACACACACACACACACACACACAAACCATGGCATGCACAAACTCACACTCACATGTGTCATATGCATGCACATGCACACACAGATAATCTTAATAAATTGAATAAAATTGTTTTAATTACCAGCAATGTCTCTAAAAAGGTCTCCACACACGAGAATAACTAAAGCCCCTGGAATGGTACTACTTTTTTTTTTTCTTCATGAGAAGAGCACCATGTTTATCTTTTTACACATTATAATCACAAATTACACAAAGACCTTTGGTCAACAATGAACTACATACAGGAATGGTATTCTCAGAAGATTATTTTGCCTAGTGATTCCATAGGCATCTTAGTCTGTGTGAGTACATACATGCTACAGTGTCCACACAAGGACAAAATTACCTAACACACAAGTCTCAGGTTTCCTTGCTGTTAAGCAATATTAAACTGCAGTTATGTAAAAACTTGGTACTATTTTTATATGCAGGTTGTTATTATGTTGAGTATGAAATTAAATGTGAAAATTAAAAGCCCAACAAGGAAAACTTAAATTTGTTCTGAGGATATGAAGCCATTCTCCAGCAGATGGCTCTCTAAGAGTAGAGGATGCTGAGGAACCTCAGACATTCCCAACTGTCACAAAAATCTGTCACCTCAAGGCACGAGCTGGTCAAATTTGGTCCTGCTCCTAAGTGGGATATAAAAATGACAGTTGAGACATCATACAGTGACTGTTGCTGTATAGGAAAGCAGGTTCATTTGGAGTGTGCAGAGTATAAATATAAAACTGAGACCAGGCCTGGTGTCACCTGTAATCCCAGCACTCAGGAAGTTGAGGCAGAAGGATCATGAGTGTGTCCAACCTGAGCTACACTGCAGGATTCTGCCTCCAAAAATTAGATGATTACTTACAACAGATAAACGTCTAAATGGATTCCTAACACACACAAATCAGAATGTTTCACATAACAGTGAAAAGACTGAGCTTTTCTTAGATCTGGTACCACTAAGCTCAGATGTTCCTCCTGACAATATAAAACTGTCTGGATGTGCTCTTCCTGAAACACATTCCACTTCCTACTGTCTTCCTGTCTTGATCATTGCTATTACCATGCCATCTACCTGGCACCCAGACAAAGACTACATAGGGAGATGTATTTAGTTATAATTATTAAGACCCAGTAGTACATGATAAATGACATATAATTTTAGAAGATGAGGTCATCAGTCATAAAATCAAGTCATATTAAATATTTACTCCATGTGTAAAAGTACATTAAGAATATTACATGCTAGATCACATTTACTTTCACAACTCAGGTAGAAATAGCGATCTCTTTGTTTTACAGATGGGAAACTGGGTTTGAAGATGGTAAAAACTTTTGTAAAAATTCAGTGCGTTTTCATGGTGGAGCCAGGACTTACACTCCAGTGAGTCCTTTGAGACCAGAAGCAGGGGTATTTCCCCAGTGCATGCTGTCACTCATTGTTGGAACTGGCTGGTCTGAGAGGCTTCACAGAGGAAGGGTGTGGACAGAACTAATTCTGTCTTTCTCCTCTCTTAATTTTAATTTCATTGCTCTGTTTTTGGAATGATGGAGTTCTGCTGGTTCTTTCCCTACAATGCAACAACCTCATTATTCTGTAAGTGAGAATTGTGTCAAAATGTGTAGAAATGAATCAGGCTTTGTCTTGATTAGCTGACTGTCAATTTGACACAGCTTAGAGTCATCTGGGATAAACTGCCTAGACCAGATTGGCCTGTGGGTGTGTCTGTGGTTATATCAATAAATAATTAGGATAATAAATAGTTATCCTAATTATTCATTGATGTAGGAGGTCCCAGACCACTGTCAGGCAGCATCACTTCCTTGGCAGGTTGTCCTGGGCAATATAAAAAAGCTAATTTATCACAATCCTGCCAGAGAGTTATGAAGCAGCATTCCTTCCCGGTTTCTGCTGTTGTTCCTTAGTTGTGAGTTCCCTGGTTAGAGGTAAATCTGTGTAGGTTAGTAAACATGCCTGCTTTTCTGTTCCTATCTTGAGTTCCTGTCCTGATTTTTCCCCAATAATAGAATGTAACCTGTAGTTAAAGTAAACCCTTTCCTTCCCTAAATTGCTTCGGGTCCAAGTGTTTCATCACAGCCACAGGGATGGCACTAGAACCGGCTTCTGTCGGGGATGGGATTATCTCTGATGGTTGAACAGCTGCTCTCCCATTGCTGTTCTAGAAAGATGATAGGCAGTGTGCATGTGGGAGATGGGGGTCACTGCTTAACCTCAATTAGCTTATCATGCTGAAACCAATGAGACTCTTCATACCATTTTAGTAAGGGATATTTCCATGGGATACTACTGTCTGGAATTATCATCGGTGTAGAAAAAGCCAGCTTGGCTGCCAAGGGAGACACTAGTAAACATAGGCAGAACCTAGAAATCAGAAACAATTTAATGTTTCCAAATGTGATGGTCTTAAAAATCCTATGTGAGTATTTAATAGATCCGTCACATCTTTTTTTTTCTGATCTTTTCCAGAGTGGGGGCAATGCATAAATTTAAATATCAAGAGGTAATATGAGCCAAGTATGGCAGCTCGTGACTGTAATCTCAGAACGTGGGAGGCAGGAAACAGGAGGACTGCCACAAGTTTACCGCCAGCCTGGGTTATATGTATGGTACCATGGTAGTCCATGGTACCAAGTGAGATCTTGCCTTTAAAAAAAAAAATGAAGTAAAATAAATAGAGGTGGTATGATATCCAATTGTAGCACTGTAATGAACTTAGCCAACGGAGTATAAGTAAACCTTTTGAAAAAAAGAAAGTGAATACCCACTGCAGAATCTCCTACACACCCAGGGGTACCACCTTCCCTGCAACAGAGAAAACAAAATTCCAGTGCATCTTCTGCCCTTGCTCACCTAGGACATGGCTAGCTGCCTAAGGGCTCCGCCGTGTTCTGAGTTCGCATCCCTGTAACTAGCCCTCCAAACATCTGCACCTCCAAACTGAAACTCCTCACCTTTTAAGGTGCTCACTCCCAAAGTCACAGGACTGTGCGACCTGTCTCCATTCTTACTGTTTGCTGGTGAGCAGCTATGCCTCCTTACATTCTGCATGGCTGAAGATAATATAATTTGGCATAAATTACTCAGCATTCATTCATAAAGAGACTGTTTATATCTAGACAGCAACTCAAAGATTTTTTTCCCTAAAAGAATCACCCAGCACTGTCAATGGCTCTGCAAAAACACAGTACACATGTAAACTTCCGTCAAAAATCTGATAGAAAAACACAGCTCCTCCATTTAAGCCTACTCTTCTCATCCTGTCTACATAATGAAACCAACTAAGACACTCATTTTAAATGTTAATCCTGCCCTTGTAAATTTAATTGGAATCACTTGGAGAGACCCCAGGCAGAAGGAGTCATTAAAATCTCTCCAGGATGAGTCTAATATTCATTTGTAGTTAAGGATCACATACATACATGTATGAATGTATGTATGTATGTATGAGTGTATTATGTATGTGATACACACACACACACACACACACACACACACACACACACACACACACACACAGGCACACGCCAGGGACAGTAAACTTGTTCTTTAAAGGACAATACTATAATCATTTTTGGTGTCATTTAGTATTTGTTACAACTTCACAGTGTTGAGCTATGGCCCCAAAGTAGACATATACAACATGAAAATGAGACCTGTAACTGGACTCTAATACAACTTAATTTATGAACACTGAAACATGAAGTTTATATAACTTGTACATGTCAAAAAATATTATTCTTGCATTTTTGTTCAACCATTTAAAAATGTAAAAATCATTCTTAGCTCACAGGCTGTGGGCAAACAGTGGCGGGCCACATTTTACTAGGCTAGTTTACCTAGTGAATTAAACTAGTGTCTTCTTTGTTGTTTCTGAAATATGTGGTCAGAGACAAGGATGTCTTTAGATTCAGGCTGTTCCAGGCCCATAGTAAGCCGCTATATTTGGGTGGCTGATGGTCTGAAAGGTTCTTCTTTCAGAAGGGCATGCTGGGGAATTTGTGAGAGCTTCTACAGTCATTACAGAGGGCATCATTGGAAAGTCCAAAATAGGTATTGGTTCATTTGGCCCAGTGATGGTGTCTGCCAAACACAAGAGATAAGAACTGACCCACAAGACAATCATGACAGAAAATGCTAACATTAGTTTTGAAAGGCAAGGAAGCAGTGTCTTATACACAGTCAACTCAGTACTCAGTTCAGCTCCTCTTCTCACACCAACCCAGCTACACACAGAAAACACTTCATCACCTGGGATGATACACAGGCTCAAGTCATAATTTTGCTTTTAAAATTTAATCTACAAAAAATTTTAAATGTGTACTTGTAATAGTATGTATAGATACAAGAAACCTGGAGGTGGTATGGAGTGAAGGAGATTATGAAAACAAAATTGAAGATGTTGATTACAAGTCAGAGGATGGAGGCTGAGAAGAAGGATCATAAGATTATATGAAGGTTATTACCAAGGCTCTAGACAAGTTTTGTTTTGGAAGGGGAACTTGGAGGCAGGATAAGAAAGTATTTATTACAATGTTAAAAAACAGTTCAATGAATAAAAAAAAAACAGTAATCTTTACTTGAACAATTGAAATAGAGATATGAAGACCAAAAATTATATATGCATATATATAGATATGCATTTTTAATTCCTAAGAGTCTGATAACAACCCATACTAATCTATTCATAATAATGAGAAACTGGAAATAGAATATATGTCCATGAATGGGGGAATGGTTACAGAAAGTGTGGTATATTTACACAATGGAATATTACTCAGCTGTTAAAAGAAATGAAATTCACAGGTAAATGGATAGAGCTAGAAATAAAAAACAACCAGAGAGAAGTAGCCTAGACACAAAGAGACAAATGTGGAATGCATCTACATATATGTTGGCTGTTAAGTCTTTGATAAGCAGGCTACAATCCATATAACCACAGAGGCTAGGTATAGAGAACGGGACTAGTGGAGAGGGTTGGATCTCACTAGGAAGAGGAAATGGAATAGATAATTGTGAATGAACACGTCGGGGAGACTGGAATAAGAGGATCAAACAGAGAGGTGGAAGGAAGATGGGGTGATGGGGAAATACAAGGGGGATAGCTAAAACAAATGGCCATTTGAGGGGTTTTATGGGAACCTAATAAAGTGGAAGAGGGAGAAAGATGGAAAGAGCCAGAGGAGGTAGAGGACACCAAAGAAACAAGACCTTATAGATACAGCAGGACAGACATACCTATAAAATTACAGAGACTGTGGCAACATGAACAGAGATTGCACAGGTCTGGGCCAGAAGGGTCCTTGCACTGAGAAGAGCAGTATACACAAGGCTCCGTCCATAATCTGGATGCTTTCTCCAATAGATAACTGTTAGCAAAGGAAAAAATTGGTTTGCTCCAACTGAGTGTCACTGGGTGTACAAATCACTTCTAAGGACAGGATCCATACACAATAGTACACGGACAATACAAAATGAATTCAATGGCATTTTTGTAGGTTCTTTGCCTCATTATGTTTTTGCTAGGATTTCTTCCTTTCCTCTTTTTTCTTCCTTACAAATCCTTTGTGAATATTCTATAGCTTCTGGTTTTGTAGTTTTACAGGATTTCTGTATGTACATATGTCCCTACATCTATATACATTTCTAGTGCTTTGTCTTTGGCTTCTTTTGGTTTGGTTCTTTTGTCCTATTCTGGTTTGTTTGTTCTATTTCACATTTTTTTTAAATGTTATAGATGACTGTTTTTATTCTAATAAGACAGAGAAAGAAAGGGTGTGGATATGATTGGGTTGGGGAGTGGTGAGGATCTGGGAAGAGTAGGGGGAGGGGAAACTGTAAACAGAGTATATTGCTTCAAAAAATCTATTTAAAAAAAAAAAACCAAAATGCTGGGCAGTAGTGGCACACGCCTTTAATCCCAGCACTTGGGAGGCAAGGGCAGGTGGATCTTTGTGAGTCCCAGGCCATCTTGGTTGACAGAGCTAGTTCTAGGACAGCCAAGCTAAAGAAAGAAACACTGTCTTGAAAGCCAAACCAAAAAAAAAACTTAGAAGTAAATCAAAATAAATAAATAAATAAACAAACAAACAAATAAAAACCCTGTGTTGCCCTACAGATAGCAGGACATCTGAGGGCCAATGAAATAGGAAGCACTTTTCACAGATTACTTAAACATTTACCATAACCTAAGTAGACGACTGGAAATGAACAGAGGCCTACAAGAGTTCAGCAGCTTACCTGAGGCCACAGTCTTAAGAGAGGGCCAAAGGTGGCTCCAAACAGAGGTCCTTGCTATTTTTACATTTTCCCACACTGGCTCTTAGGAAGGAGTCCTCAGGAGGCTTGAACTTGGGGACCAGGAGAGTCACCGCATCCTTTGAGGCTATAACACATTTCTACAAACAGAGAGAGTTGACCATCTCTCCAGGTAGGGAACACATGCATGCTGGTGAAAGGCCAGGTGCCTCACTCATCCCAGTAACTCACAGTAAAGATTCACACTCCTCCTTCAAACACTGAACCCACATTCCCCTACTGACCTTCCATAGAAGAGGTCACTTCAAGAGGCAAAGGGACAACAGAGGTGGAGGCTGGAGTGGCCAGAGACTCCCATCTTCCGGACAGCTCAGGGACACCCACGTCAGCAGACTCAGGAGAGAGGGATGATGTGTCTTCCTCAGGCTCCCCACAGCCTCTGGGAATCTCAATATGTCTTTGTGTCACCCAGTAGTGTCTGGTTCTTGAACGGCCATTATTATCTCTGAGTGATAACTGGGAAGGAGGGAAATATTTTGAAATAAACCAAATTCCTATGCATTAAAGTCGGTAGGATGTTATAAACTGAAAATCAGCAGATACTGATATCAAAGTACCACCTTAGTAACCTCAGTGGAAGTGGGGCTCCCCTCAATCCCTTCATAGCTCTCAGGCATTCCGTGTGGTGGCTCTGTGATCACTTGAGTCTCTGCACTGTCTCCTGAATCTGGGGTGCTTGTCTGACTCATACTCTCAAATTTGGTGTCGTCCCACTCATCACGTGGGACAGAAGATACTGGGACAGCTGTGCTGACACTCACTGTGACCTTGAGGTTCCTCAGAAGACTGTCGGTGTTGGATCAATATTTAAAATATCCTCAGGGGTTGCCACGAAGTGTGTGGTGACAGTGGTCTGGGCATTGTCAGCCGGCTTCTCTGAGGGCCTCTCCCCACCAGGCTCTGTGTCTGCTGTGGAATCAGCACCAGGAAAGGCAGTGGTCCTCTTGGTTTCATCTGTTTTAAGTTCCTCAGTTCTTGGATTGGCAGTTAGCATTTCTTTGGTATTTATATAGGATGAAGGTGTATTTCCCAAGCTAACTGCTTCCTGACTTTCAGATGCAAACAACTGTGGTGGTATTGTGTTCCCCAAAATATTGTGCACCCTAATAAACCTATCTGGGGTCCGAGAACAGGACAGCCACAATATTAAATATAGAGGATAGGCAGTGGTAGCACAGGCCTTTAATCCTAGCATTCCAGAGGCAGAAATCCCTCTGGATCTCTGTGAGTTCAAGGCCACGTTGGAAACAGCCAGGCGTGGTGACTCACACCTTTAATCG